>NC_088130.1:66026394-66329424 GCF_036370855.1 Dromaius novaehollandiae
AAGCACTGTATGTGAAGGATGACCAGCATCACTAAATTTTGCATGTGTTTCCATCCTGAATTGAATAAGCAGTTAAGGTATTAATGTTTTGTGGGATGAAAGCTTCTTAAATTATACAGGGAATGAAATACTTCATTCCTGGTAGTTTTGATATTAACTTTCATCCACGTAAGTAGTGCTGGGCTTTGTGGGAGCTGTAACCTGAATGCCACAAGCACTGAGGCCCTGTGTCTTCCTGGACTGAGTCTGCCCTTAGGTAGGTACTCATTTACTCTGCCTAATTAAAGTTAGAAAAGAGCAAGTCTGGGGACAAAAAAAACCCTATAAATGGCCAAAACTGCTAGTCTCCAGTGGACTTACATATCTAATAATACCTATTTATGCTGAGTTACATTCAGGCTGGAGGAATATGTCAATGGCAGTATCCTTCTAGGGACTGACCCTGTTTGAAGGAGCAATCCTGATGGCTTAGAATGTCTTCACTGGCTTTCTCCTTCCACTGCCTGCTCTGCTAACCTCTGTGAAAGTGGCATGAATCACTCTGGTTTGATATAGGAGTTGCTAATAAGGACAGCTGTTATGATGAAATTGAAGAGCTGTGATAGGGGCAAATGACTTCTCAGGACTGTAATCTCAGCTGAGCTCATCAGCTCATTTTAGAGTCAATTTCATTTTAATTGGGTGTGTGAGAACAGTTTCAAAGCTTTTACATTTAATGCTGGATGAAGGAAAAAATGTTTAATAATGGAACATATAGCACTTATTAGCTGAGCATATTACATAAAGAATGAACTGTATGGTAACACCATCTTAGTGTTTAATTCTTACATGTGTAACTCAACAAAGCTGAGCTGAAATCTGTTTCCAGGATATCTGGTCCTTTACAAGTCACCTTTGGAAGGACTTCTCAAATCAATCAAGGAGAAAGGAGCAGTGGTCACCTACATGAAGGGTGGGAAAAATTCTGGCTCTCTAGCCAGTAGCAAAACACCCTGTAATTTCAGCTAAGCCAGAATTTCACCTGTTAGCTTTCAAATCTATAGATGTTAAGTTTGTTTCCCTGCCTGCAAGCCCCATCAACACCAACAGTAAGCCTACAGTTGGGCAGCTGCTGGAGCTGCTCATTTCCTTCAGTCACTTATCTGTTGCCAAAGCTTTCCAGAATAACAAAGAACACAGGACAACTTATATTTATAAGTTTATAAGTTAATATAAGTACTACTTTCCAGTTTCAATGGGAAAAATTGCTCTTACTCAGAATTTTTTTCTATATCCATGTGCAGCAGTGCTAAGTTTGATACAGGTTTGCTCACTGCTGCACATTAGCGCTATGGAAGCTATTCCTCTGCATATTGCCAAGCACTGTTGGAGGTGTGGATTTGTGGCCATGAAACAACCTACATGTACAAACCAGGACTCTTCTGATCTGAAGCCCAGGGAAACTGGTGTCCTGTAACTGCAGTGTGACTATCTTGTGACTACAGTGAACTAAACAATTACTTAGGGTCTAAGCAGACCAGGGTACAGATATGAGCAGCTGGCAGTAATACACAAGAGAAGGTGTTTCAGTGGTCAGGATTTGTAGTGTGAATGTATGCTTCAAGAGTGGACTGCTGCTGTTCTTGGATTACCTTGCAAGGATGTTAAAACATGAATAATCCTGTGAGTGCAAGTTAACATTGTTTTACTGACTCAGACTCTGAAACAGGTTCAGACTCAGGTACATTTTGTTCCACTGAAACAAAATTGCTCATTTGTCCTGTCTGGCCTAATGCTTCAATGGCAGTAATGGTTTACAAACTTCTTCAGTCCCTTGACTTGTGACAGTGAGAAGTGGTAAAGAAAAACAGAAGATGAGATTATAGTTTTCAGGTAAACATTCCCAAGAATGAGCCTCTTCAGCAAAGACAGGTTAGTTGTCCTAGTGATCTCCTACAGTAACTTTTCTGAACCAAGCAATTGTGGTAGATTTTACAAGACAAAGCCAAGGAAAGAATTCATCAAGGGAAACCATACTGACCTGATGCCAAAGCCTGGTTTTCCTTCTGAACAGCTGAGAACTCTGATCTGTGGCCCTTAGTGGAAGGGAAGGAAAGTACAGTAACCTGTGATCTTTTTACAAATGTTGCTTTCTCCCTCCCTTGCATTCCTGGAAAAGCTTCCTTCAAGTCACTGCAACCCTGGGAATGTTGTATAACAAAGTTTGGCTGTATTATTATGCCTGTGTATGAAACTGCTGTCCTTCTAGTGAAGGTATCTAAGACAGACTGCAGAAATGACAGATGAAACTTGTCTATCTAGCAGACTTTTCCCTGTATTTTCCTCTACAGAACTGGTGCAATAGAAGCTCCTTGCTTTCCTACTAAGAATAAATGTTTGATATAGAGGTGATTTGGTCACTCCACATCTTAGAAAACTGCTTGGTGCTGACATGTATAGGTTCAGCCCCCCCTGAAAACCTATATTGGGGAAACCTAACACAAATTTTGTCCCAGGAAGGACCTGAAGTCTAACTGACCATGAATGCATGTGACAAGTTTCATCTCATACAAGAACTCTGGAATTAAGGTTCATATAAAGACCAGAATGCCTCAGAGGAGGCAGCCACCCTGTCTTGAGGGTACAGTGAATGCATTCCTCATACAAAGGGATCGCAATACTTCTGTGGAGTGCTCTAATGTTATTGGAGTGACATAAGAGGTTGAAGCACAGTACAAAGAATGGTCAGTCTTTGAGTGAGTCCAGCCCTATAACTGCATTTCTTGGGTGCAAAAATACTGTTTTAAAACAGACTTGCTCTGGATCAAAATTGGTTCCTTCCTGTTTCACTACCATGAAACTGTAGAGGAAGGAATGTGTGATCTAAACTTAATCACTGTGTTATTACTGAGTGTCTTCTGATGTCAGGCTCATGTATCTGTAGTGTTAACTGAGGAGCTGGCTCTATATATATAAAATGTTTTTGGTGTACTCTGCCTTAAAGTTCTGTAAGTGCTCTGCTTGCTGAAGAGCTAAGCCACCAGTCTGGCCTCAGTTCAACATGGCCATATGCACATATACTTTCCTAGTAGGTTTTGCTTTCACAGCTTGTCTACATGGGGAAGTTAGAGTACAAATTTACAACACACCAGCTACTGTGGATGGTTGAAGCACAGGCTATGCTGAACTGCATGAGCTACGTGCTTTCTGTTGACCTTCCTGGCTGCTAAGAAAAGCTAAAATTAGGAATAACTACAGGAAAAACTGGCCCATAATGTGTTTGATCTTGCTGAAGCCTGGACTCTCCAGTTCCAAGATGGCTTGGGCCCGTGTTAAGATGTCAGATGAGCTTGAGTTTTACCTCACAGGAGAGCTTTAAAGAAAAAGGAACAACTTTAAATGTCTGCCAGTGTTTAAAGAGGACTTTTAAATGATAAGAACAGTGGCAAAAGTAAATGAAGGTGCAGTTCTTACCAACACATGGAAAAAGTGGTGGTTGTATTACTCTGAGGCTTGTATTCTCTGTGGAAACTGAATGGGAAGTACTACAAGGACTCAGCAGTGGCACTTAGAGAAAAAAATTGTCTTGATTATGTGCTAGAATGATATAGTCCAACATACATGGGAGTATCCTGGAGCTACATCTGATTTTAATGAAGTTACCATCAGCAAAAGGGTCTACTTAGGCAGTGTGCTAAAGAAATAGGTTATGCTAAAATATTTCTGTTTCCAGGCATTCAAAAATATGGCAATGACTGTGCCTTGCTCACTTCATAGGAAAACACAATCAGATCTTTGAGACTTAAAATTAAAATGTCCATTTTTCTTTTTTTATACATCTGTTGTCCCAAGGTAAAAATTCAAAAGCCTGGTTAAATCCTATTCATACTGCAGCACACCTATAAAAAAAATCTATGTATACATGCTTGAAGCTTCAGTATGGTGTACCACTGCCTTCTGGCCCTCTTTCTAGTCTTTGTAAAACAAAGCAAATGAGAGAAATGTCTATTTCTACCTTACACCACTGGCAGAATCAACATCTCTTGAAAATCTGTTTCTGCAAGACTTTAAAGTGGCTGCACAGAGGCAGCTTAAGGCTTAAAAAGCATCAGTGTAAGTGGACTTGTTAACTGGAAAGTTCTCAACTTTGCATTTCAGTCATCATGAGCTGCCTGTTGAACTGGTGGTGTGACTTCAAGCACCCATGGATTTTCAGGGATGGATTGAGGACAGATGGCCTCACTCTGCTGTTATACTTTTTTCACTGTGGCTTCCCTAATTTTAGAGAATCGTGTGGATTTGACTCCAGTCCTTTCCCTTCCTCAGCCTTTGATTCTCAGTAATGGATAACTAATGAAAGAAAAACTGTCAATATTCCTTAGCATATCTGAGGCACCATGCACTCTAGGAACTGTGAAAACTCTGCACTGATTAGATGAAAGAGGGAGATGGCTTCTGACAAGGGGGCAAAAAAACCCTTCTGTACCAGAAACAGTTTATGGGGGGGTGGCGGTACCAGCAGCACTAAGGTAGGTTCTGCAAAATATATGATACAATGTCTGTGGCTAGATGGCTTTGGGCCAGGGAAAGAGAATAGATGGGAGATGGGCCAGCTCTGAAATTATGAATAGTGAAGTAGCAGGATGAGTATTATCTACCCCAGTAGTGGAGAGAGTTCTCCCAGGCGAGTAAGTTTATCATGCAGAAATTCAGGAGAACTGTGATTGATAGCCACTGGAAAAAACTGTCTTTAGCAAATTTCTTTGGACTCAAGAGCACTTACCAACTACTGAAGGACATTATAGTTAATTGATTTGTCTAGTGTAGACAATGCCTGACAACAACCTCTGGCTGTCTGGAGTGAGTTGTTCTGTGTTTGTTAGCTTTGTCTTTAGTTACTGCCTCTTTTATATGCCTTTTGTGTATTGTTCATCTGGAAGTTGAGTACTTTCCTGCTTGCTCTGTCAGCTTTTTTCACCCCATAATGGGGTCACCTATGAAAAGCTTTGAGGGTTTGACTCACAGGCATGGAACAAAATTTGTTTCAGGTGATAATGTTTCCCAGTAGGGGAGTGTTTGGATTGTTGGAAAAGTAGTTTGTTATGAGAATATAAAATCAGTTTCCAGGATGAACAAGGGAATTGTTTTGTTCCTTTGCAGTGCAGAGTTAGTGAGCAATAGCCTGAGGGGGTCAACTTTCAATTGGGCTGGATAATTCTTTGCTTTCACTTTTGAATCCTTTTTGCCTCTGAAGCCCAGCTCTACAAAAATATTTTTATTGTTGTATATCTAACTGGACTCTGGAAAGCAAAGCTCAATGTTGCAAGTGTGCATCCTAAAGATATAAAATCAGGTAACTATATGTGATATAGACAATGCATGAAACTCCAAGGGTGGGTTGTAAGATGTGACAGCATGACCAGGACCAGGTGGCAAGGGTGTGACACCTCCCCAAGTGAGGGAGCAGAAACTGATTTCTCATGCTTCCCACAGCTGAATGTGACAAACAGGACCCCTAGAATGGCTCCTTTGAACTAGGTGCTATCACCCCCCCAACAGCTATGGGGCTAAGGTGAAGCTTATGCCTATCTAAGCAAAAAGCTAATGCTAGCAGAATTTAAAAATAATAATGAAACTGAGGTAATATTCAGGTAACTGAAGTTTACTTGCTGTTTCTTTGGGCATTAGAAGTTTCATCTTTTTTTAATGCCTAGTCTGAAATATTAACCTGGTGAGGTTACTCACTTTTGAAACTTAGCACCACATACCTCTTCTTGGCCAGAGAGTAAGCTGGATTGTGCCCAACATACAGAGCCCCAATAAAAAGCATACTATAATAATAGTTGTCATAGGCCTATGGATAGAGCATGAATTAGGGCCCCTGTCCAGTCAGCCACTGATATTCACCTGAACCCGACTCATCTTCAAAGGTCAGAGGTTTGACTTTTCCAGTCCTTGATTAAATGCAGAATCTAACTCTGCTACTAGGCTAGAGCTTCCTGTAAACCAATACAACTTATTTGGAATAAATACACCCAGTGAGTTATCTAGTCTGTCAAGTGTCTGAAACTAGATAATACTCTAGCAGACATTGTAGTAACTGCTCTTGCAGTACCCCAGCTGTCTCACCGTTGTCACCTTGCAGCTCCTTCAGAGACAAAATAGTTGTAAAGTAAGATGGATTCAATATTTGAAATTCTTTTGTTTTATTTTAGAATAAAATTTTGCCTGCTAGGTGTTGCTGGAAGGAGAAGTGCTCTTATGATTAGGAGGGAAATGAGAGGAGGTTGTAAAGATTAGTATTGTTGAGAAAGCAAGTGATGTTGACTTAAGTCATAGGGACAAGATTTACTTCACCTAACTTTAGCTCAACTATAAACTATACTGTACATGTCTAATCACCCTTAGATCCCTCTAGTGAACCACACCCTAGGTATGTTTATTTTCTTCACCTCATCTGAATGTAAACTACTAAAAAGTTGAAGTAAAATTAATTGGATCCTAAAATATTCCCTTGGTACTCTGCAAAAAGTACTAAATCTGAAAACCCCATTCAACTTTCAATCTAGCGTGTACACTTTTCCTATGCAAACTCATATGCTTTTCCAGCAAAAGCAACCTTTCTCCCTGCATTTGAGTGTTCAAAATGATTCACTTCTATGAACACTTAGTTTCCTCTAAATTTCATGGTTTGTTTTCAGTGCCTAACCATTCTACCTCTACCACTGAGGTTAATTTGTAAACCAGCCATGGCTTCTGCAGCCATGTAGAAGCTCTGGAGAGAAGACTTTCTTTGAGCAGATTATTAGGCTCTTAGGTAGCATCACAGGGCCCTGATAACATCTTTTTCATCACTGCCTGTCAAATGAGGGGTGCACTGAGGGGCTGATTATTCTCTATAGTCCTACTGAGACTCCTAAGATGTAGCTATCTCTTTCCAGTTCTTTAGATTCTCCATGTTTGGATTCTTTGAGCTTTATTAGTTATTCAAAGAAATATGAGTGAGTCTGTCTTCTCTGAGACAGGCTTGGTATCTGACTCTCCAATAGATGGAGCAGAAAGGAGAGATCAGGAGGTTAAATGACAGCTAATGATATGGTGAATTCAACCTCCTGAATCAAGAGGCTCTTAAGAGAATAGCTTAAACTGCAGTTCAAATTGCTTTAGATTTTTCTCAGCAAGGTAGAGCAGATAACACATGAAAGACTCTTTGTGCAGGACATAGCTTACATTGACTCAGACTTACACTGTTAAAGTGTTTTGTGTTTGTCAAACACCAGTAATGGAATCAGGCTTTTTGTGCTTCCTGACTTCCCAAAAGAGCCTTTCATTATTTAGTGTCCAACCTTTGACTCTTACATGAAAAGTCTCAAAGGCCAGGAGATCTTCCTTTTAGTTCATTTCCCTCTGCTCTCAAAGTCATTGACTTGAATCTTTGGGCCAAATTTCAAAAATGGTTGCAAACCCAGTGGGAGTCTTATTCCAGTTCAGCAAAAGTATAAAGTGTCTAAAATACAGAACAAAATCATAACTCAGATGACACTGGCATACAACATAAGGAAGTATCCAGTGCTTCTCTAAGGTTGTGTCTCAGAAAAAGCTAGTGGGCTGTATGCCTGTGTATGCCTTTAAAACTAATCTACTCCTGAAAGGAAAACAGGGTGGTAGCAGTCTTACTGAATTTAAAACAGTCAATTTAGGAGTATAAACGTAACTAGTCTACTTCATTACTTTTATCACTAGTAAGTGTCTCTGAAGGCAGCTTGGCACACCTGAAGCAGACCACTATCTTGAGAAAGACAACACCTGTATAGTACTATATGAAAAGTGAATTAATATTAAGAGGGGGTATAGACTTATTCATAAAGTGCTCTGCCCTAATAGGTGTGTTAAAGGCCAATGAGAGGTTTAATCAAGGCAAGA
The DNA here is from genome assembly GCF_036370855.1 of Dromaius novaehollandiae. NCBI lineage: Eukaryota > Metazoa > Chordata > Aves > Casuariiformes > Dromaiidae > Dromaius > Dromaius novaehollandiae. The sequence goes on from NC_088130.1 coordinate 66,034,297, forward strand.
AGTTTATATCATCTCAGAAGGATGTGAGCCAAATGTTCTTCTATCATTCACCAATTCTTTGGTCAAGGAAGATTGGATTGCCAGGCATGTGCAGTCTGAAAGCAAGGCAAAACACCCTACCTCTGTCAAGAACACACTATTTCCTTGTGTGATCTTTCCCTGGTGCACTATGGGAAGATATTCTCCCCCACTCCTGTTTTCTCCCATCAGGTATGCCAACAGAGCACTGACAAAGGCCTCTTTACAGCATGTCCTTTGCCTCTCCCATTTATAACATAGTGAAGATAGATCTAACCCCTTGCCATAATTCCTGATAATGGAAAATGCCTGGCTAAGGCTTACTTGATTGATACCCAGAATGTCTATGTATATACACTTATCTAACACCCATATACACACATATATATGCACACATACAGTATAGACCTATGTAATCTATTGACAACAAGTATAGACCTATGTAATCTATTGACAACAAGAAGTCTGTTCCTGCTCTATCCTATTCAGGATACTAATGTCTGTGCTATTTACTGACTAAGCTCATATTTCAATATGCTTTGGTACTGTACCATATAGACTATCAGTTAAGGTAAAGGTTTGTATAGCCTTCAGGATTCTCCATTGCACACTCTAGATGTGGCCTTTTTAACTGTGCATGCTGACAGACACAATACAGTCCAAGCCCATGTCTGTTAATCCTCTGGGGAGATGCAACTATAATAGCTTTTGTGGGAAAGCACTGGATTGCAAATATATCTGCAGAACATGATCCATCTAAAACTTCTTCAGTTTTGTTCATCATTTCAATGGGGAAAATACTAATTAAATCTGACAGCATTTGCATATATAGTCTAGTAATTGGATGAAAGATTTCTCTGTGTAATTCTAGAGGGCAATAGCAGAAATTATTAAAGGAATTTGAGAGTTACCTGGAGTAAATAGTCACCAAGATACCCAGCAACCATAATATTCAGTGTTTTAATTTGCATATATAAATGGCTATAAAATATCTTCTCATGAAAATCGGAGATTTAAATTAAGAAGCTTTTTAATCTGGGCTTGATCCAAAGCTTACAGAAGTTGACGGAATTTACTATGACTATAATGGGTTTTGAATCAGGTTATAATAAAAATTCTCTAAAAGTGAATGAAGCCTGAGTGAAAATTGAGACAGCCCCTCAGAATCTAGTCTTATAAAGACCTCCAGTATTAGTACACTTCATGTTTAGCTAAAGAAAATTTGTCATATTGTCAATAACCTATCATTTCCTATAGACTTTTGTCCGTCCTCAAGTGGTTAAAATATCGCTGTCATCCTGTTTGAGAACAGCATGCCAGAATTTCGTATTGGCTTGGGGGCTTACACTTATAAATAGGCAACTCCTTACAAAGAGTTTACTGCTGGCAAACCAGAAGCATAGATCCTTAATGCATGGGTCTCTCCTATCCTCTGAGGAAAAGGAGCAAATAAAATGGCAGAGATTTTTACCTGTATACCATTTTTGCTCAGCAATCCTTCAAGCCATTCACAGAAGGTCTGAGTCTCAAATTAGCAAAGCAGCTGACCAAAGAAATCATGAAAATGGCAGGTTTCCTCTTGACAAAGAATATGGTAGTGTTTGGTAGTATATTCTTAGATTTAAGAACTAATTTTATAAAAGTGGTTCTACAACAGAAAATGTACAGGCAGTGGAAAAGAACAAGTTCCTAGTTCAACCAGTTTAAAGGTCTGCCTAGCCAGAAACCTGTATCCAACAGTAACCAGTAATACATACATAAAGAAAAATGACAAGAAGGGCACATATATTCTCCACTTTCTGGCAATTTTGTTTAAAAATTCCTTAGGGGAATATTTAGCTTGTGTAATCTGTTTGAGGGCTCATTTTTGATCTCTACCATCCTGGAAGCCTGAGATCCAAAATATGGTTGCATCTTGTACAAAAAGGCCTCTTACTTTGTTTCTTTGAACTTCCTGCCTGATACTTTCTCAGGTTCTTGTACTGTGACAAACAGTAGAAGCTTATTCAGTATTCAGCTTCTGTATTCAACAATCAATACTGTTCATGATCTTTTTAAACCCCTCAATTATCTCCTTTCCAAGAAGCAAAGTCCTAGTCTATTTAGTCTGCCATATAAAGGCTGCTCCAGTCCTGTAATCTCCCTCATTACCCTTCTTTTGCAAAGATATTGTGGTGTGTGAGTGGGGAGACTTTCATTCTTGCTGTTAAGATTTTCTTGGTGTTTTTTTACCTCCAGCTTGATTTTTTTTTATTTTTTCCATAATAAAGCTCTCCTTATTTTATATTTCAACCAAATAACTGTGAGTGAAAATGCATTGCTTCCTGTGAGCATCTGTTGGAGTTATTTAGTTTATACAGGTTTTGAAGAGGGCAAATCCAGGGATGAGCTCTGTTTTTTAGAGACAGTCTATGTTGGTACTATAAACCTCCCCTACAGGCAAGGTAAAAGTTCAGTGAAAAGGAATGAGCACTGAAGGATGAAAAATAAAAGCTGATGCAGCCCTGCTCAACTTGATTCATCATTTTGGGTGAATGGTCAATGATATCATTAGTTACTATACCGAAAACTCTTTGGAGGCCTCCAGAGCTGTGTAGCTGCTTCTTCCATGGAGTCACAGATACTAGATATCTGTTAGGTCATCCAGTCCCTCCACCTGCCAATACGCAATTATTCTCTGCAGTGTATTTTTGAGAAGTCTTGTAAGTATCTCCACAGACAAGTAATTTGGCCAAAACTGTCACTTTTGTTGATATATAATTAGTTACCCTGGCTGAAAATCTAAAATGTCCTTTCACTGGGAGTTCAGTTCCTGAGGCTCTGGGTTACTCTGAAAAGTGGTTTGCACTATTCAGCCTATACTTATACCTAAGGAAATAAGATTCTGATCTGAGTTTCTTGTGGTTATTGATGCCAACAATTATACAAATGCACAGGAAAAAATAGGTTAAACCTAATCATCTTTTAGATTTTCATAGTTAAAAAGTAACAAAGTTTGAAAGAGCATACTTTCAGATGATAAAAGGGGAAAGTTTTCCTTTTCAGACTATAAAACTAACCTGCTGCTATAGCCATTGAGGTTGAGATTTATCTAATGAAAGTTAGATATCTCAGCTTACTCCGTCTGTGCCTGAGTTGGTTGTCATAGGTCACTCAGTGGGATGAAGTCAACATATCAGGACTGTAATTCTAATTCTATAATCATGGAGAAACTTAGGTTGGAAGGGGCCTATGCAGATCATCTAATACAAGCCCTTCTAAAACCAGCCTGACTTCAAAACAAGATCTGATCACTCAGGCCTTGTCCAGTCAAGCTTTGTGGGCTCCAAGAACTCTTAAGGCTGTGGAGATAACATAATCTCTCTGGGCTCTTGTTCCATTGGTGGAACAGCCTTGCTGAGGAGCACTTTCCTACACCCAATTGAAACTTCCCTTGTTTCAGCTGCAGTCTACTGCTTCTTGTCCTTCACTGAGCACCTCTGAGAAAGATCTGGCTCCATATTCTCTATAAACCTTTCTGTTAGGTGGTGAAGGGCAGCAATAAGATTATTCCATAGCCACATCCCATCTTAAAACAAATCTCTAGTATATGTCAATCTCTTGATCTCCATTGACTATAATGGAAGCACAGGATAACCACATCAGCAGTAGACAGGTACAGTGTAAAGATCTAAAACTATGCAGGATGAACCTCTGCCATGGATGAGCTGGCTGTATATAAAACCTATTGTTGTGTGATAAACTCTGGGAAATTATACTTTGATTGTTGTTTTTATTTGCTCCCTAGTTTGAATCTCCCAAAGAAATAAACCAGCTGCAATTTTGGGCTCAAAAGCTTAGTGGATTCCAGCTTTTGGCTGATGGCTGGAGCTATGTGATACTTGAAGTATCCATAAGTAATAGTTACTGATTTCAGAATTAAGGGGGGAAAAAAAAGATCAAGCAGGCTCCACAGTTTTACAGAACTGGCCTTTGATAAATTAGTTGTGATATCTTGAGCCATTAGACTGATTATAGCTAGCTGTAATAGCCTGTGTGGCAGTGAAACTCCTAGAAAATGTTCAACTGTGTACCAAATGACCATACCCTGAAATAATTAAGGTAATTGGTGTGGTTGGGTAACTCCAGTAAGAGTTGCATGGACTCTTTCCCTAGAATAAATCTGGGCACATGTGTTATCAAGTAGTTCCTGTTTTTAATGGCTGCCATAACCCAACCAGCAATTTAGCGCTTAATTGTCATAGGTGGTGGCGTCCTGAATGGTTTCTTTGTAGCTACGTAGGGATGAGAAAAGCAGTTGCGACAAGATGAGAATTGGATCCTATTTAAACTGTTTTTAAATGGACTTAAATCCTCAATTTTAAGGTGTGGGGTTTTGGTTTGTTTGGTTTCCCCCCACCACCACCCCCAAACGCTCTTTGCCCTTTCTATTGAATCAGTGCATTAGTACTGGAGTTCATCAGAATCTCAAATTTCTTTAACTGAGCCTAAAAATCTATTTTGGAACAGATTCACCTGCTATTTAAATGTTAGGCCTACAGCCTAAGCCATTTAGACATCTGTCAGCTTCTATGGTCAAAGGAGAGAAACAGATACATGCAGACATGAATTTGTCTTATCTTAAGTGATCAAGAGGTCTATACATACATCTGTCTCTCCACTTATGACAAAGGGGAACAGATGAACTTAGATTAGGTACCTGACATTTAGGTGGCTAACAATGAAAGAGACAAATCTCATTTCAATACAAAAAAATTATAAGAATGTATTCTCTTAATTATGCCTTCATACTCTGTCATGTTCCTTCCCCTTCTCGCTCCACTGTCAGTTCTGAAGCTCTTTTCATTTTTTTCAACATTGTTGACTTTATCTCATTCTACTTTATCTGGTAGTCCCAGAATATTGTCCTGTTCTTGGGGACCTAAGCAACATAACTTTTCCTTTTGCAATTCTAGCCTCAAAGCAGCTGCTGCTTTACTCACTATCAAAAAAAAATATATCTATTCTGAGTGAGGATTTTATCACACATTTCTATCTGGGATAGAAAGCTTGTTGGGACATGGAAAGAGAAGAGAGATGTTCAAGGTGATGTACTGTCATCTGTCCAGATACAGCCATACTGCCTGAGGTTTTCAAATTATGTCTATAACAGCAGCAGAAGACTAAGACTATTCTTAAATGTGTTTTTAAGCAGGTTTCTTTTTGCTTTTCTAAAAAGCATTTTCAGTCCCTCTGGAAGGAAACCCAGTGCTTCTGCAAATGCCAGCTTGACCTTAATAGAGTTAGTTGTTCCTTGGCCAAAATAACCATTACACATCTTGTGATGACTTGGCTTCACGTGGAGAAGTAAACAGGGATATTTAGAGAAATACAAGCAATAAGTCACAAGGGTTAGATTCAGTCCTTGTGTAACACAGAGTACTATTATGGCCTGAATGAATCTGGTCCGAGGATTCCTAACCTCGGGACCTCTGGAATCAAGAGTGATTTTTAGATTGCACCCTTTATATGTATATCACTTGCACTGATGTTTTCTTCTACTTTCAGAATAAAATGTTCCTTGTCCATCTTAATGCTAATGTTTCATATTTTTGTCTCAGTGTCTCACAAGTATCCATTTTGTTTAATAGCTGAAACCATTGGTTCTGGGAATTCAAGAGTATGCATGATCTTTTCAGAATAATTCTTCTTTTCAAATGCTGTGTGTTGAACTGCATCTTTTGGAGATATCTTACTGACACAGCTGATACAAAGTTAGAACAGCTACTTCATGGGAAATCTCAAGGCTGAGACTTTTTATCCTGAATCATGACAAACTCAGTGATGACTTTCTTGCAACAAACAGTGCCCAAAAGATGTGGAAATACCAAACCAATCCCATGTGTGATGTGAGTGGATCTGTGTGATGTCTTGACACAATGCCTCATGATGGGTGTAGTTTTTCTAACCTTTTCCTTCAGTGTGCTTGGCAGCTAAGCTAGACTCTAAGTCCTGTGATGTGTTATGGCAGTGAGGCTCCAATAATGCACTGCAGCATGTGTTGCAGGAGCTGCTGCTGTGGAAAAGAGCAGAGACATGATCTATCCATGCTACCCTGCACTTCAGGCAGATTCATTTCATGTGTTGAGCCAAATTATAAATAAACCTTTTAAACCTCCTGAGCCATTTGGAGTTCAATACAAACATATAGAATATATATATATATATAAATATATTAAAATGAATGGAAGCAAAACATTTTCCTTCCACTTCCCAGAAGGGAAAACTGAGAACTACAGCAAAATCAGATTCCTTATAAAAATTTCACAGAAACCACACAGGCTTAGAAAAATGCCTTCAAGAAGCAAGGGCAGTAATATCCTACTGCAGGTGTCAACACAGGCAACAAGTCTGCTTCTCTTTTAACTGCATGGACAGCAAGGTTTTGGCAGGGCTGAACTGGAGGCAGCCTGCACTGATCATCACTTTCTTGAACTCAGATATTATAGGCAGGATTTGTCTGCTTTTACTTAGGCTGTTACAAGTTAAGTGTTTCGAGTCAGTGAGTAGATCCCTCAGGTCCATTTACATTCAGTTGAAGAAGGCAAGGCATGTTCAGAGAGCAAATCACTGCATCTTATAAGAGGAAGCATGAGTCACCCTCCAGATATGCCAGTTCCTCTCCATCCCCTTCAAACAGAGCCTAGAGTAACTGGCTCAGACTTGCATTTCTAACATGATCAAATTTAGGTAAGGAGTACCTTACCCAGGTAGAGTCTGACACCCACAGTGTCTTAGTTAAGCACCCACAGCAGCTGGCCTGAATTGACCCTGTTGTTACTAAGAATCACTGCCATTATCTAAGAGTCTGTTTTGGTACTCCTCAATTATTAGCAACTATGTGTTTTCAAAAATCACCAGATTTAAAACTTAAATTTTTATTTCATTGTTGGTTGATTGTAGGACCATTGCAGGTCCTATTTGTAGATTCCATAGCCAACACCATAAGACTTTTTTTTCCCCTCATTTTGTTAAAATCACCTTCCTGGGGGTGGGTTTCTAAAAAATCTCCAAACCAAAAACCTTGTATTTTGTGTCACCCTCAGTGAAATGATACAAGTTAGCAACAAGAGAAAAATTTCACCAATACACATGAAGATTTTAACTCTTTCCTCATCCTTTATACTTGCTTTATATGGGCATCAGTGTGCAAACCAATAAAGAATCTGGAATGTTTGCACTCAAAAGGAGATTTTTCAGAAAAGAGCTGAGTTTAACAAAAACAAACAAACAAGAGTAGGGGTTGCTCAAGGCAGGGAGAGGGTATTCCCAAAACAGCATAGCAACCTTTTCTGAAGACCTTAAGACTCAATGAAGATATAGTTAGTTTATTTAGATACTTTGGGGTTTACAGTGCATGTAATATCCAGAATTTTTTCTTTAAGACTATGATTACTGTGTTTTAGTGTAATTATGAGTACTTTAGAAGCACAGAATTTTCACTACTTTTTCATCTCTCTGATCAGGTACATGTGTTTTTGGGATGCCTGTCAAGAAAATTTGAGCAATACATTTCAACAGCAATAACCTTTAGAACAGAAAAGTACTTGCTAAAACATGCAAAAAAGCTGATATTCTAAGGGTCCAAATCAAAAATGGTTAAAAAAAATCATGCTGAAGAGCAGGGAAGAGTTTGAATAAAGCACTTTATTTGGAGGAACTATTTATTTCTCTATTTTTCTATAATAAAATCATGAATTAAAATTTTATGAGAGAACAATTATAATTATTCTCAGAATCAGTTCAAACAAGCTTCTGCTTGGCTTAGTTCTTAGGAGCTTCTGTTCTGAAGGTTCCCAAAATGTTATAAGAATTAGATATTATTTCAAAGCAGCCATCTCTGTAGCAGCTGCTGTGTTGGAGACATGGTCTTTCTTTGAAGAGGTAAAAATATGTGAGGGGAAATACTGAGCCCAGAGTTGGAAAGGGCACAAACAAACAATGGGGGAAGGCAGCTAATAGTTTTTTAGAGCTTATTCTTGAAATCTTGCCATCATGGTCTATGGCTGGAATGCGTTGTCCTGAATTTTTTTCTGTTTTTATCAGTATACCAGTTTCTAGTTTCTGGTTCCATGCAGAGTTAGCTGGATTCAACAGTATTTATTGTCTGGATTAGTGCCATCTTGCCACCCTCAGCTAGTGCCATACATAAGAAGTGGGACTTGGGTCCAGAATTAGAAACCTAAATTTAGATATGTGCTTGTAAGGATACCTACATGTAAGGTCACGGGTGGTGCTATTCAGTTGATTAAATATAGGTTTCTAGAGCCATTTGAGATGCCTCACAGTATCCAAGATATCTGCAAAGGGTTGGTAGATTTTTCAAATTATGGGCATACACCCATTCCCTCCTTGAGTGCCATTTGGAGGTTATGTAGGACATCCTAGGCCATCTCAAATGGTACAAGCTGCCTGTGTGTATGCACAACTGAGATGATCCCTGGAGATCTCTGCAGACCACTGAACTACTGATTAGCCACTAGAGACAACATTCAGTTGCCTAAACATGGTGTCATCTGACCTGTTCTCTAGGCTCTACTGACTTTATTGGCTCCATCTCCATCAACTCTGTGTGTTTAGGCATCTAATTCTAGGCACATCAATTGTCATCAGCTACATTTAGGTTTCTAAATCTGGTGTTGAATCTCAGCTCATGAGTCCCAACAATGCCCTCTGGATTATGCACCTGGTGGCAATGCTAACCAGCTCGTGCTCTCATGGCTTAGTAGCTCACCATGGAAGCAGCTAAGCAGCTCCTGAATCTGGGCGAGCTTGGAAAGCAAGACAGCTGCATTTACAAAGTATTGCATATTAGTGGAAAAGTTCAGACTGACCCCCCATATTCACAGAGCCATCTCAGTGTCCCTGTATTAATCAGCTGTAAGCTGATTAGTACTCAGTGTGGTAAAACCAATCAGGGGGTTCTTCTGGAGTAAATAGCAAGCAGGAAAAGGGATACCAGGCTCACAAAGGTATAAGGGTCCTTCATATTTGTATTTCTGTACCTACATTTCCCTCTTATCCCTGTTCTGCAATTATGAGTGTGTAAATTCTTGCTTCCTGGCAACTCATATAATGGCTCAAGTTCCAGGAGTGGGGTCGTATTATTAATGAGAAGAAAGAAAGCAAAGGACAGGAGTGACAACAGGAGACAGATGGGGACTCAGAAAACAGTCTATAAAAACTTGGGATTTTTTTCCCTAAACTCTAGGCCTAGGTTCCACCATCAATTTTCTTTTATACTGCATTTATTATTTTTCTGGAAGTACCTGAAAATAAAATCCCATATATATAGTTCCTAAAATAGGGTTAGAGTTGTTGTTTTTAAAGAATGTTTTATACCTTCCAATGCTAGTCAAGTAAGAGCCATGCTTTCCCCCATGATTCATGGTTAATAGCATACTTTCTTTAGACAGCTTTATTTATCCTACAATAACATACAAAATATGCCCCAACTGGCTTTATTTTTAGCCAGTTTTATGTTGGCATTTCTTTAACAGCACATAGAGGGAGGGGTATAGGGGGACTCAATAAAGAATGTGAAAATGTGTCCTTCTATAAAAACCAAGCCTGAAGTAGCAGTTGGACTTTGGCACATGTGTGGCCTATTATTGCCTTCTGTCGTAATCAGCCTTCTGGCACAGCAATAACATCAAGGTGTTGTTTATACACTATAAAATGCTAAAATGGCATTGTAAAGATTAGCTGGAAGGTGAGGGTTGTTTTGTTTGGTTGGGTTTTTTTCCTTTCCCCTTTCTACTCTTGCAACAAAGAAATACTGCACATGAAAATGGCTTTTCTCAATACTTTCAATGGCTCTTTAATGGAAAAACTGTTACCTGCAGAGAGGTAATGTGGCCCAATGCGTAAAGGGACTAAGAAGAAGGACATTTTGCTTGAATCCTCAGTTTTCCCACAAGTGTGTTTTGTGACCTGGGTTCACATCACCTCTGCGTGCCTCTTGCCTCTACCAGAGCTTGGCACAACTGGGAGGCCAGGCACTGAGGACCCTAACAGCACTATTAAGTCCCTGCACTACAAACAAATCAATGTAAGATATGCATCAACTTTATTATTATTTTTTTTATCTTGACCAATGATTCTAAAAGCTGTTGTAGTACCAATGCTGTAACTAATGCAAATGTAATAATGAGATGTTTTGGAATTGTCATTTGGGATTCAGTTTTGTGGTGTGCTGAGGTTTTTGTGAAACCTCACTAAAATAATTAAAATAATTAAATTATTTAAAATTAAAATAATCACCAGTGCCCACGGGACACGGGACAACATCATAGCACCATTGAGTAGTATCATGAAAGTCACCAGTCTGAATTTCCTAATCAGCAATGGGTTCAGTGTCTCTGAGTTAGTTCAGCCCTTGTGTATATGGGATTGTACAGGATTTTTGTTATAACAAATTAGTGTTTCCAGCTTGAATGGAAACAACTATGGTCAGAACTTCCTTGCGGTAACAGGCATCAAGGCATCATCCCTATGATACCAGGACAGGATAAAACTTACTAGCAAGCATGGAAGAGATATTTACTCTGGGCTTGATTCAGCTGCCCAAAGATTAGATTTATAATGTCATTTGAGATACCCTAGAGTGTTCAAAACATTTTTGCAGAGCTCACAGACATGCTGCAGAAACTATAAGACCTCCTGGTGTGACAGCTGGAGGCCAGCCAGGATACATACAGAATATAAAATGGCATTAGATGCCTATGCGTGGGCAACTGAATCCAGCCCCTTGTGTCTTCTCCCACATTTGCCTCACAGTAACAGCTTATTTTGTCATCAAAAAGACTTCTTGAGGTGAAGAGATGGAGTTCATGGCAAGCACAGCATTCATCAATAAAGGCCTTAAATTCATAGACTGAAGGGCCTGAGCTACGCTTTCCAGAACACTTAATCAAAATTCAGAACAGCATGGAAGAAATAAACTTGGAAAATCACAATTTTGAATTTCTAAACATTACCCAGAATACTAGTGTGCCATTTTCCCAGCTTGCTTTATCATGTTCATTCCTCTGTTGTAAATTTGCTGTGTCACAGCTGGTTCCTGTGGAGTAACCCAGGCAGTGGGAATATTTTTAAAGTCTTAGTTGCTTTCCTGGGGGAAGAAAGTAGGGCTATAGCTTTAAACAACCACAAGGGAAAAAGATGCTTTATTGGCTCTGTTATATTGATTTTCTTTATCACATTATTTTTTGCCAAACACATGTCAGAGGATTTGTGGCACATGATGCCAGGACACTAGTTTTAAAATCTGGGAGCTTCCCCTATCTCCAGAAAGCCCTGAGCCTCGGACTGCTGGGAGCTGGGGAGGTATCTTCCCAGATACCCCAGTCAAACCACTCAACACTTGTTCTGTTTCTTATATTCTCTCCCTAAACATCTGTTACTGATCATTGTCAGAGGCAGGATACTGGGCTAAAATGAATTTTGGTCTAGCCTAATGATTATGTGCAATAAATAAATATTTCCATGACACAAACTACATTCACATGAGTAGTCTTTACTCGTAGCACCTTCTTCTGGTTGGGAAGGAAGGTGGAAACAGGGGAAAGTCTTTGTCTGGAAGGAGCCTCAAGAGGTTATTTAATCATTCCCCCTACCTGAAATTAGCTTCAATTATTTCTAAACCATTCATGGCAGATATTTGTCTAACTAGTTTGTAACAACCTTCTGTGATGGAAACCCATAGTCTCCCCAGTGCTCATTGTCCTAACAGCTGGAAACATTTTCCTCATCTCCAAGCTAAATCCCCTTTGCTACCATTTAAGACCAGGTTGACTCTCCTATCCTCAGTAGACATGGAAAATGGCTTATTCTTGACTTCTTTCCAACAGATTTTTTTTCATATTTTAAGGTTTTCACAATTCTTTTTTTCATTTCCTGTCTAAACTAACATCCTCATACTCATTAGTCTTCTGATAGGTCATGATTTCTAGTACCTCAGATCATTCCTATTGCTCTCCTCCTGATTTTCTTCTGTTGGTCCACCCTTCATTTGAAATATAAATGCTGATAGTACCATAAGGAGGATTTATGCCATTTGAAAGTGGCAGGGGAAGACCTTGTTTGCATGTTTAAGTATGATGTTTGCTTTTTTACAAAGGTGTTATAGGGCCACTAACTTCAATGGGACTCCTTGCTTCAGCAAGATCAGCTCACGTCAATATTTTCAGAGAAGAGATCCTAAATAAGCAATGAACAGATCATGGAAATAGACCCTAAAACACCAAAGAAATGATCAGACATTGTTTATTAGCACCACCATCACAGCGCATCAGATTTGATTTCACACTTCCATGTTGCAAAGGGTGAGTTATGTTTCTCTGCTTACATGTACTCTGAGCAGCATGCACCAAGAGAGATGGCAGTGTTTTAATTAAAAATGATAAAGCCTCTCAGAAAATTAGTCTGGGGGAAACCCGTCTTGTCAAATGCAGATCTGCCAGGTTTTGGCTGGAGGCTGATGGGGGTTTGCAGGGGCTGGGGAGCCTCTTCAGGGCTGATGGGAGTCTGGGAGCAGACTCACGCTGGTGCAGTCAGTTCTGCTGAATGAAAAAGCACTCAAGGAAAGAAAACATCTTTAATTACCAAAATGGCATCATGGGCAAGCAGAAAGGCGTTGAAGGGCTGGCCTCCCATGTAGTATTTGTAAGATAAAAAAATCCTTATCTCATTTTGCATACATTTGATGATGAAAGATAACTTGGCTTCCTGTCCCTTCTATCTTCTGAGTTCTGGCCAATGTGTTCTCTGCAGCAGAAATAATTCCCTATTTAATATTAATGTGGCCTCACTAGGAACCTGTCTCTACCTACTCAGTATCCTAAAAATAACTGATGGAGTTTGAGCCTGGGAGGGAAGAATGAGGTGAAGACATCTTCCAGCTAATGCAAACACAAGTTTGGGACAGAGCTGTAATGCACAGGAGTTGTGAGAGCTTTCTTATGGGTATGAATGGATCAGCTCAGCCCTGGACTCATCATCACAGTCTGGAGTCTTTTCCAGCCCTGTGACTGTCTTCTCTCTTCTCACACTCCAGTGTTAGTTGCCCTGAAGATATTTCTCTGTCCTCTAAATTTATTTCCACTCTTACCAGAAGGAAAGGATACCTTTGTTCCCACTCGGCTGGGGAAACCTGGTAAGAGAGGAAGAGGCCTATAGATATATACGCAGTGCCGCCTGCTGATGCTGCAGAGCAAAGCTAGTGCAACTGCTGTGGTGTTGTGCATCGAAGGGCTGCTCTGCCATCTCTGCTGCCTTCCCAGCTCCACTCATGGACACGGTCCCTGGGCAGGAGCTCCAAGTAGCTGCACAGGAACCTAAGCAGGAGATCAGGTCAGAAGCATCAGCTGTGCTATAAAAATTATGCTAATGTGCTGAAGTGGAGTTTATTTGGAAGTAAGGTCTTCACATGAGAGAGGACTACGTTGCTCAGACCACCCTAGCTTTCTCCGTGCATGTACTTCATTCCCTTCCTAGTTGCAGTATGCTCTGTTGTTCCCCCCACCTTTTACCCGCAGACACACCGAGCCACGTGCAAAAGATGGGCTTTGTGTTAACAGTTGGCAGGAATAAACTACCTGCCCCATTAAAAGCCTGTCACCTCTGCTGTCAGCTTTACAGAAACTTTAAATCCCAGTAAAATGAAACACTAACAGCTGCCTGTTATTGCAGATTGTGCCCCGTATTATTCCGTCTGTGCTGTAGTGAAGTTTACTGGAGAAAGGAAAAAAAATATCACACTTTCCCCCTTGCCAGAAGCAAGATGTGCATCTGGAGAAGTTTTCCCAGTGAGCAAAAATTGGACATAAAGCCATATTATGAGTAAATTGCATTTTATCTCACATTTCCCATTCTCCATGAGCAATTATTTATGTGGCTGCATGCATTCTTTAGTGTGTGTGTGTGTGTGTGTGTGTGTGTCTGCTTGTGAATTCAGACCAGAGCTAGTTTTGCACAAAATTTGACTGTAGACAAAGACTAAATACAAGAAAAAAAAAAAGAAAACAATAAAAGAACCCCACATACACCCAGAAAAAATCAACTTTCACCAAGAGAAAAGCCTCTTTTGTCATTGCATATGTAGTAGCTCTGCAAAGAATAGCCTATTCTTTGTTGCCATCCACAGAGACATTATTTTATTCGACACCCATAGAGCTGCACAAATGAGAGTCAGCAGGCATCAAGCCGTCCTCTTGGAAAAAGAGTTGGCATCTCCCTCCCTGGCACATCTGGTGAGTTTGAATGGCATTCACTGGCATGGCTTTGCAAAATTAATTACATTCCAAAGCCTTGTCACAAACAATAAACCCTTGTGCCAAACGCTGATCTTTTGCTTTCTGCCAGATGTAATGCATCTGCTTCTCTTTATCAGGTTTAATCCTATCTGGCATTGGTAGTGCAGTAAACAATGCTGTGGAAGTTGGAAATGAAAAGTGGAAGAATGCAGGAAGGCACTGAACAGAAGTAGAGGGAGAGCTGTCACATCGTTAAGACAGTTAGCCATGGAACAGCTGGATAAGATGATGACATGGGACTCAGCCATGGAGAAAATGGCCATTCCCCCTTAACCAGCTTCCGTCAGGCAGCAATGCAGGAAATAGCCCCATGGCAAGCTTTCTGATAGCAGAGGAAATCCTACTGGATGGCTTGGTATTGAGTGTCTTAGTTTCCATGCCTAGTTTTGTCACTGACTTCACTGTACTGCATAACATGGTGCAGGGAGATGTCTGGCAATGCCCTTCCTTATACTCAAGTAGGGTTCAGCCCAGAAGGAGAATAAAGATGCTGGGATGTTCCTGTCCTATTTTCCTCCTTTTATTCTTAGGGCTACCGGACACTAAACCACCTCCCAGTGCAAGCTAGAATGGCTCAGACTGTACCAAGGCTGCTGTCCCAAGGAACTAGCCAATTGTGATACCTCAAGTGCTGCTCAATGGCCAGCCAAAATCATGGCCTCACCTTCAATATGAGCCTGAGGTGTCTCATTATGTCCTCATCCAGCTGAAGGGTTCCCAGCAATGAGGAAATGCCCGAGTGGGATTCCAAGACAGGTCTCAAAGTGAACCCAAAACCAGAAGTGAAAACCATTTTGAACCCTTATTTTTCCCCATGTGAGAACTCCATCAGAGCAACTGTTCAAATTCTTTGTGAAACCTAAGCCAAAAGTGAATGGGGCTCAAAACCAAATTGAAACCCCCTGCCACCACCACCAGTGGTTTTGAGAATATCTGTGATACTTCTGTGGTGGAGGACTTTGCATTGTTACTGCCTCAGACTCCATGGGGTCAGGCGTTCCAGCTTCCCTCTCAGCAAGCCTAGTATACCTCACTGTATAGAAATATCCCCGTCCTTCTTTTTCTTTCCTAAATATATGTTCAGTGGCGCACATGGCTGAGGGCCTGTGACCACCTTCTGTTGTTAAACTGTCTCCTGCTCTCCCCACTGTTGCTCTGGTACCAGCTGGGACCTAGCTGAACAGCTCAGTTTGTCTTGGATTCGTTAAATGAAGCACACAGTGATAAGGCTGACACTACTGGAAACACAAACATTGGCTGGATTCTGGTAGAAGACCAAGAAAAAGAGATCTGAAGTCCCTTTCTAGTGGAATCTGTGGTCTCCAGTGATGCCTCTGTCATACAACCCTTTTCATTTTTAAATATTATATTTTTCAGCAGGAATAATTTGTAACTAGTTCAGAGTTAGCAGACGCTGACTGGTGTGAGTTGGAGATGAACCAAAACAGTTTCAGTCGCAGGTGTACTGGAAATGAAGCAAAATTTGAAGTTGAAATTGAATTGAAGTTCAATGGTCGTCTCTTCAGACATATTGAAACATGTATGACTGAAAAAAGCAGAAAGGAGAATGAATGAGGGAGTGTGAGACTGGATTTCAATTTGCCCGTCTAATTTGTAACATTTTTTCTATTTCAGTTCACAGACGTTAATAAACTGACCTGGCTGATCTATTTAGAATGCTTTCCTACCTGGGTCGAAAATTTCTGTAGAGCTTCAATATATGGATGTCAGTTTGGACTCATATCTGCTATGCAACACCACAATTTTATCTTTGCTTAAGCTTTAATACAGACAGGACATTTGAGCAACAGATGGTTGCTAGAAACTCTTTCCCTTCTTGTGTTTGAGTTGCAGGGTGAAGTCACTGATTGGGTATCTCCAGTAGCTGCTTCTGTGAGTGAGTCCAGATGTCACCCTGCACCCCAGAGAAGAAGAGGATTAAATGAGCTGTTGCTCTGAGGGCCTCTGCAAAAGATGCTTGTTGTCCAGAAGGAAAATGGCAAGTTCCAGAGTGAAAGGAAATAAGAAAGCTGGGATCCAAGGAGAGACTAGCAAGAAGTTTCTAGAAGTTGCAAGAAACATTTTTTTCTTTTTTAAGTCTGAACACCTTAAAAGGATGTGAGAGTAGCCTTAACTTTTCAAAGGTCAACCCGGAAGAGAGTACAAAGTTTGTCAGCAATTATTGCAGATTAGCTTCTTTGCCCATTGAACACAATTCACTGCCACCTGAATCCCCCAGTCCCTTGATAATTTCTGCTTAGTTCAGAGTTGGAGAGTTGGTGACCTTCAAGCTCTGGTCTAAGACTCTGAAGATCTGAGCTCTACTTACCTATCTGTGACAGAGTCATCAGGGACAAGTCACTCACTGCCATGCATTTCAGCTTCCCTGCCTGAAAAATGTAAATAAGAATAATGGCAAACTCAGTAAATTGCTCTGAGATCTACAGACAAAAAGTACTGTGGAGAACTCAGTGGCATTGTCTGCAGGATAAATAGCTTTGCTGGTAACACCTTTCTGAGACTGTGACACGCAATGAAAACCATTGTGAAATCTTTCCTGTTAGGAAATGGCTTTTTGGGCCTGCCCCTCTTTCCACTGACTTTACTGGCCGTTGGGTATGACCTTGCATAACCCCTTGATGGCTACGGGGCTTTCTGAAAGCCCAGCTGTTGGCCTCAGAGCTCTGTGCTAGTTTCATGCTCAGGGATGACGTGCACAAGTAAAACTTTGGTGTAGTTCATGTTCCCTCTCTCACTGGCTTTCCGTGAGAAAACAGCAGTCATAAGTTTCTGGAAGGAAGGATAGACTTTAAATTCTATATTCATGCATTATCTACTGCAGTGACATCATGGACCATCACTGGAATGGCTAAAGACTATGGGAATATTCAGGATAATAAAAATATAAAGACTATAACTTCAAAGGGAAATCCTACCCATCTTAATTCCTTCTCCTACTAATTTTATTGAACAGATGGATGAGGAGTCACTTTGTGACTTTTTTATCTGATGTGTGTTAATATTCACATGCAATTGCAGTAATCAGTTTGCATGCATGGATCAGCCTAGAAAACCTCAGAGTCAGATGGCAGCTGCAGACATCATGGTATGCAATCTGCTTGCAGCTGCAGAGAGTTAAACCTGTTCTGCATATTGTGAGGAGCTACAGACCCAGTCCTTCATGATTCCATTTTTTTCAACATGTAGTCTGTTCCTATTATACATTCCTTAATAATTACATCTGTACCCAATTGAACTGTGGCCTTTTCCTCTTTGTTAACTTCTCTGATGTTGTCCAGGGCCAGATAATGCAGAGGATCCACTGAAGATAATTAACAAATAACAACTTTTCTCAGGGGCTTTTTTCTGTCTGTCATTCCCTTCATAGGCTCCGTTATCTTCTATATAACTTTATTTATCCACCTACATGCCTAGATGATCTTGTCCTGAATAGTCTGTTGCACCTGTCAGTTTTACAAGTTAATGAAAAACGTAATAAATGTATTTTCTTTTCTCTTTTCTATTTTGTTGCCTTTTACCTTTATCAAATATAACCCTACTTCTGTGCTGGAAAAAAAGATTGAGGGTTCTGCAGCCTTCCTTTTTTATATACAGCATTTCCTCTTTCATTCATACAACATTTCCTCTTTCATTCATTTTAGTTTTGATTCAAAATCCTTTGACAAGGATGGGAAGACAACCAAATCTCACCGAAGTCAGTAGGTATTCATACCTTTCAAACTGCAGACTGCTGGAACCGGTGTAACTCAATGCACCAGTACTTGATTTCCCTGTTGTCACTTTCAGACCGCTATATTTCTCTCCACATTGTTATCTATACAGTTTTGTTGCAATAACTGAATACCTTTAGGAGTTGCATGGCACAGCACTTATGAGGTTTAAAGATTTCCTCTTCCACTGCAGAAAAGTTAATTGCACTGAGGCTCTGCTTTGCCAGCACCTATTAACACAGAAGCTGAAACTGCAGCTTAACATTCAGGCCATGCGCTTGTTGACACCTCCTCAAGTACCTACTACCTTCAGCATCCCTGAAGGATCCTTCCTGAAGCTCCATGCAGATTTCTATAAGAGTTTGAAAACATCAGAATTTTGTTTTACAGCTATGAAATAAAAGCAGTGCTTTTATTAAATAAAATAAGGAGATTTTAGATCACTAGACATGTTTACATCCGAAGTGCCACCTAGTTCAGTTATACTTGAGCAGCAGGAGATCCAAACCCCATTCCCCAGTTTACATGAATCTTCAGACGTATCAATTTGCTCTCACTTGCAGAAAACAAAACATTTTTCATCATTTGCTGCTATATAATTAGAAGAAGATTTAAAGAAAATTAGATATTTCTGTATTGTTTTAGTAACTGGTAAGCTTCTAAAGTAATCATAAGGTGGTTCGGGATAAATCCCTCCCCAACAAACATAGTCCGAGTTATAGAATGTCGTATTTGGTAAATGGTAAGTCAACTCGTTAGCTGTTATTACCGCCGGGATAACCCTCGCAGCCTCACGGGGAAACTCCCCGGTCTGAGTGGCCACCGAGACAAAACTGACAACCCACGGTTTTATTGGGTTGTTCATGGTGTCTATGGGGGTTCGGAATACACCCAGAAGAACCAGCCCCCAAGTTCAACTGGTGTGCCTTTAATTAGCCCTTAGGCAAAGGGCTTTGGACACACAAATGCATAATTCGCGGTCAAATCAATTTAGTTTCAGCTCGAATACTACCAAGCGGTCGGTGAAGCCAGTCAGTAGGGTGGAAGTAACTATAATTCCGCACTCACACTGGGGCAAAGGCCAACTTGGTTACCCAAAATGGGCATCCAGTGGGACCACAAGGAGATGTAGCCTCTGCAGCTAAGCCCAGCTAGTAACTATGGCCCCGTCTTAAGAGAGTCATAGTTACTCCCGCCTAACTAAGTAAGCTTCTAAACTAGAGGCTAAAGGAAGTGGCAGGATGGGTACCTGAGAATGGAAGAGCGCTGGGATCTCTTATGAAATCTCTTATTGATGATAAAAGTGCAGCCTGTTGGCATTTCAGCTGTGAAACAAAGAAACCCTAGAAGCAAATGGAATGCCAAGAAAACAACACCATCACTTCTGACTTCAGTGACTATCAAAACCTGAACCCTAGTGATTTAGTGCAATTAGGAAGAGAAATGGACAATGTGATAAGGCATCATTCTCTTTCAGGCAACACCTTACTCTAAAAGTCTTTTTGCACTGTATGTGAGTTAGACTTCCTAGAGTGTATCTTTGCCTTGGAAACAACTTGGAGAAAGGCTCAAATATATTTGCCATATGCTAGAAATTGGGAACTGTTGCTCAGAGAAAATTAGGGCTACACTGACAAGCAAGGTTTAGGTCTTATCATGGTAACAACCAATTTTAAGTCACCTTTTCCCCAGACCCCAGTAAAACTTATTCCCCCTCCCCCCCATCAGCTGAATGTTCCCACTACCCCCCAGGCTGGGCTGTCAGCATTAGGAGAGTAGGTGAGAATGAGACTCTTCCTCCTCATGCTACGGATAGGATAGTGATAAAATGGTGCGTGCTGAACACAGATATCTAATCATATCCCCATAGGTGGATGTAGGCACAAGAAAACCTTCAAGTTGTTCCATCCATCTGCAGCAGCAGAAGTTCACCACGTTAACCTAGTTCACCACGTTATCTGGGAAGATGCTCGGCAGCTGCAGAGGGGAATCGTTCTCTCCTATGCTCTAAGCTCCTTATGCCTTGATCTTTCTGTGTTTTCACATTTTCTGGAAAATAAAAAACCACTCCTGGATTCTAGAAACTCTACATTAACTCCATATATATACATATATATATACACTCACACATATATATTCTTATTACTGTTATTTATTCAGCAACTGTTATCTAACAAGCACAATAGCTGTAATCCCAACGCCAAGGACAAACATTAGCATTATCCCTCCACTTCCCCCTGCAGCACTTCCATAGACTTTAACCTTATCAATCTTTTCTTGTTCTTCAGCTTATATTTTCCCGAGTCCAATGTTTATAGAATACTTGCTACAGAGTCAGCTTCATTTGTACCTGTTTAATTCCTTAAGTGCTCTCACTGGTTTCTGATGTTATATATCTAATTATCTCTGTATTCATCATCCAAAACCACTATCAGTTAAACCTCACCTCACCAGTGACCTTGGAAAATGTTACATCTTTCTGAGGAAGAGGTAAGTGATGTGTCCTACTTCATACAGCAAATTAGAGTGGCATGAAGAATCAAGCAGCTTGGCTCCAAAGCCTTTTCTTAGCATGTGAGACCATTTTTTTGAAAAAGATGGGTAAAGAGATTTAGTTCCATGAAATGAGAGCTGCATGAACTTAATAAATAGTTAGGGAAATGCAGGACACTGAAAGGACAAGCAGGCACTTAAATCCAGGTAAAACTCAGTGGAATCAGGTACCTAACTCTCATTAATACTTTTGAAAATATTCCCCAAAACTCTCATGCAAGCAGAAGCATGTCGGATAGCTTGGACAACCCTGACTCTACAGGCCACAGATGTGAATTCAGGATAACGACAATTGGGAAATTGCAGGGTTGCAGTAGCATAAAACTAGGGTAAAATATAGAACCAGGTCTTCTGAGTTCATAACAGGATGTAATATCGATGTTTCCACTGAGCAAGTCATAGCTTCTCCATTCACACATAAAAAAAGTGAAAGAAAGAAAAAAAAAGCTGCAGCAGCTTGCAGAAGGGATGCCGAGGACAGAGGAGGAATGTAGGCTGTCCCTTGATGATTAACGATTACTGCACAGACCCAAAACCTGAAATGACCAGACAGACCAGTGTCCAGTAAGTGACAGACCATATAATTACCAAATTACAGAGTATAAAAACCACTGACTGCTTCCAATTATAATGTGAAAGGGCAGCTTCACAGTTGTGCCACTTAGCCGTGCTGGGGAAAGGCAAAGGAAAATGTGTTAAAGGCCTAATGAGGTGTGTGGGTGGAAGTTAGTGCCACAGTTTACGGCTGTTCAGGTTGTTAGTTCCTACAACGTGTCACTATTCAAGAGAGAAGGAAGGGGAGGGAGACTGAGATGGGAGGCTTTGCAGGGGGAGGCATTTTCTCACCGGGCTAAGAGAAACGCGCGCAAGCAAAGATTTGCTTTCTTTAACTTCTTCCTGAACAGATCTGACAGTATATTTTAAAAGAGCCATTTAAGATTCCCAGACAGTTCCAGTAATTGATTCAGCATTTTTACAATCCAGGAGACATACTTGTTTATTTTAGCAGGCTGGGGAATTGTTCCCTTAAAGCCCTTAAAAAGCACAATAGGGAAGGAAAAAAAAAAAAGATAGGGGCCTCAGTATATCAGCAGGAACAAACAGCACAGAGGAACTATATAAAATGTTAGCTGAAACTCCAGCCTCGAAGACAAGATGTCAGATGTGGCCTTTCCCAGACTTGTCAAATCTGATCCACGGAGCACGAGCCTCACACAGCTGCCTCTCTTGCATGCTCCCACCTTTGGGGAATCATCTCCTGCATTTGGGCAACGTAGTGGCCCCGGGACCACTCACCACCAGGCAGAGTGTGGGCTGCAGTACCCAACACTGTTCACATGCTCCCTGGGATCACCCTGACTATACAGCCTGTGCAAAGAGAGCGTGCAATCCACAGAGAAATAGGAATAGATAGCTATTAGCTGGTCAGTGATGACATTGCAGTATCAGCTCCTTGGGACCCTGTTCAGATGATCCAGGACTCGCATGCTCCTTGCAGTCTGGGAAAACTCTAAATCTTGAATTATTAAGAAGTACCTGGCATTAAAATGGAATGGCACCTGGGAAGAGGCTGGGGCACATAGATTTTTTTGCTGCTGTTTTTTTCTTGTTTTTCTAGAATAATAAGACCCTACATCCTATAATGTGTTCGAAGGGGGGAGGGAGAGGAGGCTATCTTGCTTTTATGGTTGATCAAGGGTGCTGCAGAATTTCTGCTTCTTGGGAAAAGTCACATTCTGGCTTGCTTCTACTCTGGAATCAAAGTGCTAAAGTTTCCACAAGATAGGAATTGAAAAGAGAAAAGTAATGAAATAGGACATGCTTTGGAAAGACCAAGACAAGAAGGTAAACATTCAGTGCTGGAGCCAAGAAAGGAACTAAGTGCCCTGCAAAGAATTTAGGTGACCTCTCCCAAGTGTCTTAAACACATGGTTATGGGATCTCCCATACCAGACAGCCTCTCTTGTTCCCTGGTACACAGAGAAAAGATCCAAAGCCCCGCACCTGCTAAGGCCTTTTTTGGTGTCTCTCCATCAGTCTAGGACAATTTCCTTTTCCCTGAATATCCAAAACAGCTATTTCCCTAATTACTACACTAAATGCTTATCTCCTTTCCTTGTTCGAAGTGTCACAGTTTCATTCCTGCATGAGCGAGAGATTTTTTTGATCTAGAAAAATAAGGTTTTCAGTCGACAGCAAGCACATTAATACCAGCCTTTCATGCGTATATTATTTCACAGTGTGTTTTGGCACATCATTTTGTGCGCTGCAGCTATTGGAATGCCATGTTGTGACATCATGAAGTGCACTGGAACGGCTGTTGACATACCAAGAAATAATGTCAAAACAGAAAATATCAAGTGAAAAAAATAAAGTAAATTAAATTTTAAAAGTCCTTTTCCATTTTTTTTTCTCTCTAGATTGTTGTTTTCCTCACGGCAAGCTCTTTTCCATGGAGAATTGGAAAAATGGCACTCATTCTTATTTTGTTCAATTTGCTGTTTCTGGCAGAAAACTATTAGAAAAAAATAATCTGAGTTTTTCTTAGCATAAGCCCATCTCAGCAGAAATCGGGGCTTGGTCCTAGGCTAGACCCTCAGCAAGGAGCAGGAGCTCTGCACCCAGGCAAGCTGGAGCCCATCAGTATCTCTGGAAACCAGCTCAGGAGCTCACGGAGAATGGGAGGAATTAAGAACTCACAGGATAATTGCTGAGTGTATCTACAGCAGCAAATGAGCTAAGGGAAGTGTTTTGACTACGGAATAAATCCCTCAGATATAGCTGAGTTTGGGTTGTTTTTAGACCCCAATGAAAAGTAGCCTGAACCTTTTGTTTAACTTGGCTTTGGTGACAGAGGTTAGTTAGACACTTCTTTCACTTGCCCTGACATTCAAGAGTCTGGGAACTGTTTGTTTCTTCTCCTGAAAAGAGTATATTTTGGAAATAGTTTTATGATAAGTCCCAGTTCCAGTTATGGCAATTGTGCTGGCTCTTTTTTTTCTTTTTCTGATTTGACTGACCTCTTTAAAGCAAAGGACGTTGTGCCTCTTCACCCTGCAGCTAGGGAAATGGTACCATATCACATATTTGGAGCAATGACATTTGCATTGCTTGCATGCACTTTCTGAGCACAGAAAGGGGATTTTCAGTTGTCTGAAAGTCCTAAAGCAGCATATGCTCTGTTTTGCAAGGTTTCTGGGGCAGGCGAGAATTTTTAGGTGAAGGTCTTAACAAGCAAAACCCATTACAGATGCTAAGGAACAGTTTTGTCATGAAGTTTAAATCACACAGGGGATGCAGCATCAGTCATTCTTTCCTAGTCTTTCCTTTTTCCTTCCTTAAAAAACTTATACCTGGAGAGGGCTGGTGTATGGTATGGAGGTGGCTCTGCTTTTATGGGATAAAGGAAGAAATTTTCATAAGGGAATGTCATCAAGAGAAATTCTTCAGGCCCTTTGAACCACACCACAGCACTATATATTATTTTCCACAGGGAGTGAAAGCAGCTGTATGTATGAGTTACTCTGCAGTGACTTTTGCTTCCACAGGAAACTCTCCGTTCAATATTTGAAATGGACTTTATATGGCAACACTCCACACTGGTACTTCCCAGAGGAATCTAGGTACTTTCCACACACAAGAAATCCAGCAGAAGGGTGGGCAACTTGGAGATTTTTTTCCCTTCTCTCTTACCAGAACCTGTGAAGTCTCACTTTGGCCACAGAGGGCTATATTACATTTCTCACCTTCCAGCGTCTATTACTCTTCAGTATAATAGTCTTCAAAATTTCCACACTATTGAGAGCATCGCAGCTCATATGCCCTAATAAAATGGCATCACACTGAAGTGGAAGTCATGCAATAGTTACGGGTATAATAGGCAGGCTGTGCCTAGACCATGAGCCAGAACAAGAAGTGGGGCTTGAAACCTGAAGCCAGTCCTGGGTGTCAACGGTGCTTGAATGTTAAGCTTTTTAAAGTTAGTGCAAATATTGCCTATCTAAGCCTGTTTATCTTCCTCTTGTAGATGGAAACTGTGTGTGTGCCTTTTAGACACGCTATTATCTTATGTGCTTTAAGTCACAGATAATAAGACTGTCTAAAAAGGACATGTACAAACTCAGCTCTGGTATTAATTCTTCTTAAACTCAGCAATACTACACATTCTTTCCAGAAAAGGGCATATTCCTTGTGAGGTATCCGCAAATCTCTGCCTTCAACACATGCATTGCAGTAGGAGTCAGGTATTTTTGCCCCAGTGTGCCAGGGCAAGCTCTAACAGCCTTGCCGGCATAGATAAAATTAACTTTGCCGCTTTCCCCATGCTTGTAGAGTTACAATCAAGCAAAAGATGCTCAAGACATTTTTGAGAATTACTTCTCCTATCATAAATGACAGTGAGTTGCACCTGTTTTCTGATTCTGTTTGGGACAGGAGAAGACTGAACAATTGTTTCTTAATCTGTATATAACTCTGGGAGGTACCAGTGCAGGAAGAGGTTACAAACTCTTCAGCTTATTCTGCTTTGGCAAATTTGAACACTGGCTAGCTATCAAGGCTGTATGCACATGGGAAATGATAAACTCTGTCCCAGAGTGCATATTTAGACAGAACAGATTGTAAAGTTACTTTTTCCTCTTATATATAATTTCTCCTAATGGTTGTCAAGAAAGGCATGGTCTAAAATATGGGTATATCTGGATTTATTAGTGCATAGAGCTGAAGCAGTGACTAATTAACAATTATTTTGGTGTGATGCAATTTTAATTTCATATGTGACATAAAAATTAGATCTGGAAAAGCCTCACTGAGCTATTCAGACACCCTTTTATTACAAGCAAGAAGAGAAAGGAACCAAAACAAACTACATGAAGTTTCCACAGGAAGCAAAGAACAATCCAAAAGGCAGCAAGCCTGCCAGAAAAGACTCAAAACATTTGAAACAAAATAAAGATAAAACAAAAGGGGAAAAATCATTTAAAGACATGTGCACCAATTAATTTATAAGGAGTCTAGCATTCTCCCGGAGCATATCTACAACTCAATTAAAGAAATAGCACTGTTCTTTAGACGGGCTCAGAGAAAATGAGTTGGAACATTGCTTATGTCAAAGAATATGTCAAACAACAAAAACAACCATTTGTTTTGTAAGAAGGTGCTTAGAAGTGAAGTTTAAAGGAAAATAGAGGAGGACAAGGTAAGGTATTAGAATTAAACTTGGGAAAACTAGGCTCAGTTTCCCTCTCTGCCAAACATACCCTTTGAGCTTGTGGGCAAAACAGTTTACTCTCATTGTGCCTCAGTTTCCCAAACTACAAATAGAAAATGCTGTTATTATCATCTGGCTTTTAAAAAATATGGGCTATAAGTCATTAGGGGCAATACATGTTGTTTATTCTGTACTTGTACAGGGCCAGAGACATCAAGAAAGCTGATCATGGTTACTCCATTTATGCACTACTGAAATAAAAGGTTCAATATATGTTCACATTTCCTATGTCCACATCTCTGCTATCAATATAAACCATTCTGTTCCCTAAGGCAATGCATCACTTTTACAATCATCAACATACTGCATTTAAGCCACCATCCTCAAGAGAAAAGATTGCCTTTGTGGCATACTATGCTTTCTGGATTTTTTTCAGATTTCTAATAAAATGATCAGGAAACCTATCAGCACTTTTGCAAAAGCTTCAGCAAAGCTGAAAACAAATGGTTAGAAAAAAAACCTTAACGCTTCCAAAACTGCTGAATTTGAAACAATGTCAAGGCTTCTTCCAAATATACACTTGCTCTAAATAGAACGGGTCTGTTTCCCTCAACTTTTTAGCCTGCTGACATTTTTAATGGTGTTTACACATTTGCATAGATGACATGAACACAAGGGGAAATGAGGTGGATTGGAAAGATGACAGATAAAGCAATCAAACTTGCCTCAAGACACTCACTCATGCTCAAATAACTCATCTTTCTCTGGACCAACACTTCTTAACATCCTTGCTGTGCAGTTTCTACGAGGGGTTAATGATTTTCCCCTTTTTAGCCTGCACTGTAGCCTTTTAGTTCTGCCTCCTGGGATAAAGGAGGTGACAGTGTGACTCTCCTCAGCTCAAGGATGCAAAATTGTGGTATATTCGTCTTCCGGGGATTGCTGAGCTTAATGTACTAAAGGGTGTCAGAGGGCACATCTCACCACCTTCTCTAGCAATTTTGTTTTAAAAGAAAAGACCTATCCTTGCTCAGGTCTTTGGAAGAAGAGACATAACTACCTGCCCTTGCAGGATGAGTCTGAGCTCTGAGCCTGAAGTAGATGGAGACACTTTCCTGCAAGCGGGAGTCAGGCATCCATGCTCTGCAGCGGGACCAACATCGACACCGACACCCTGGGGATGCTGGGGAGGCTGCTTCACTGTCCCCAGGGGGGATTATCGCCCCAAGGGACCTAAATCTCTCAGGCACCCTATAGGCAGCTTATGGCCAGGACATAAATGCGCTATGTGGTTAGGATCAGGTATCGTGATGCAGGAATCAGTGATGCAAATTTGTGGCCCGAATGGCAGGGTCAATGTTGCACCTCTCCTTCCAGAGTAAATCTGTGCTTATAGTAAATGCACAGGTCTAATTCCAGGTTCTGGACTTTTCTCCAGGTGGCCACGGGCTGAAACATGAGCCTTGTACAGCATTAGGTATCTAATTCTACCAAATGGGAGTGGGGCTCCTAATGCACTGCAGGGCTCTTGAAAATGTTGTCCTTTGCTTTCAGTTTATACATGAAATCTATTTACAAATGCTGGCAGTGTATTTACACATGAATTACGCTCTCCTTCGTGAGTTGCGCCATTTGAGTTGCCTAAGGTTCTTTTTTTTTTTTTTTTTTTAATAAATCTGGTTCATTGAAATGAAGATAACAACCAAGATCATGAAATAGGAAGGGAGGCTCTAAAGGTGTTTAAAAGTGATCTACTGCTAATGGTATGAGGTGTATAAACTTTTACAGAAGTGCTATCATTCAGACATGAAATATTGATACCTGCTGTGTGCAGGATAAAAAACAGATGTGATAAAGAATGCAACAACTCTGACAAAGAGGTATTTTATTGTTTTTTATTTTATTGTTTATTATTTCCCCATTTATAAAGATGCTGAATACAGAGCAGCCCCAGCCTCTGAACTTCGATATAAATCAATCTGAGAAATAATTAAAAGGATTTAATCCTCTGCACCATTTTCTCAAACAGCCTTTAGAAAACTGAGCTGAAACTGGGTCTCTGCAACCTACATATATCTCCATCCACTTATTTTTTTTTAAATTGAGAGGGATATGAACAAGATCCTTGGTGTATGAATCAGGTATCAATTGATATTTAAAATGTAGAAACCTGAATTAGGATCAAGGTTGCATTCTTGAACACTCTTCAAATATGTAAATAAAGACAGTGCAAGTCGTTGCCTGTATATCCACTCTCCCTTTCCTCTTTAACAGAAGATTAGGGGGATATCCATTAAAGGTGGACTCAGAATCTAAAATACGTTAAAGGAAACATATTTCTGTACTGTGCTCTGAAATTGGTGGCAATAATTCCCTAGTCTATTATTAAAATCAAAAATTTCATAGGATTACACAGTGGCTGACATGTACCTGGATAAAATATTCAGTATTCTGGAAAGGGTCAAAGCTCTGGTGCTTCCTGTCGTGCACAAACTTTTAACTACTGAGAACCAAGAAGAAACTTTCCCTACCCTGTGAGTGAATTTTGCCATAATTGCGAGGTCTTTGGCCTTTCAAAGCACATGGCCCTGGCCCCCACTGGATGATCATACAGCTGCCAGTTGCACTCGTTCTGGTAATTCTGCTCTTCTTCAGTTTTATCATCCTTGGAAAAGAAATTGTTTGCTTGATGATCTTCAGCCTTTCCGAACTGCATGTATAAAAATGCTGGGATATAATATGTTCTTCTTTACTGCAGGAATTACACAGGCAAATAATCAGCTGGAGCACTAACGAGGTATTTGCATGCATAATTAGATCACTCGTATGCACAGTTTTATATGCAGCTTGAACCTGAGCCTGACAACTATGAAGCACCAGGTAACACCATTTCAGTGAAATCCCTCAGGATTAGTATCAGCCCCTCCGTGTTTCTCAAGATAAGATCAGCATCTGCACACCAATCTTTTTAGGGAAGATCAGTAAAGACACCAAGCCATATTCAGGCTAACTTCCAGCTACATCCCAGTATCTGGTGCTTTTGTCTGACGGGGTCTGGGAGGCTCCTAAATCAGGGACATTAATTAGATTGCTTGAATTCTCAGACGTGCCTGTATTCTCCACTGACTAAGCCCAGGGGTTAAGGTGGACATTAAACTGTCTCAATATGGCCCTTTAAAGTACAACCTTTAGTATAATGCTCTGATATAAACCGAACATATGTTGTGGGCACTTTTCTCTCCCTTCAGAAAAGATTTGCGATAGGAAAGCTTGCACTTTGTTGCAATGCTAGCTTTTTCCAGTGTGCCTTTCTGGGGACCGGCCCCTCGCATTTGGAAAAAAAAGCCTTTTAATAGCTGCTTTGCAAACAGATAAAGCATCTACTTGATTTATTTATTTTAGCCATTCTTTATGCTTGCTTCCTATCACTTCCCTCTGGTTTCTTAAGAAATGGCACACGTTGGCTCGGGGAAGTGATGCAGCCTACGGGACTGAACACTAACGGGATGAAAAGAAAATCTTGATTTTGTTCCAGGACTTCTGTGTGTTGTGAGTCACTTCGCTTCTCCATGCCTTGATTTCTAACAGAGAAATGGATGATGTTATATCATTTTTAAAGCACTTCTGAGATATCTTGATGAAAAGTGCTCTGTAAGAACTAGATAATATTTCCATTTGCATCTGCAGGCACTTAATGGTGCAAGATGCAAGTTAACTGTGCATTGTGTTTCAGAAAAAAAAAGCCATTTTAGCAGTTAACTCTGCTCTTGCATTAGGAAAATAATTAAAGCAATTGATTAACCTCCACTATGCTATTTATTTGATAGCATGCTCTGATGCCATCCTTTTGTTCTGAGCTGAATTGTCCTAATAATTTTTCATTTATTTTTATATGGAAACTGTGTTTATGGGTCTAAAGATTGAAGTTACACCTTTAGGGATCTGATACAAAACATGCTGAAGTGAGTAAGAAGATTACCATGCTTTTAGTAGGTTTTGGATGAAACTCTCCTTTTATTTTGGGGGAGGGAGGGTGGCTTGATTAAAATATCTAAATGGAGACATAAATATTGGAAATTAGAGGGTAGATAAAAAGTGACTTTGGAGACTTTTGTGGACAGCATTTGGATCCTGGGCAATATCCTGTCACTTCATTTCCCATACTTTATTTGAAAACATGTCAAGAGGATTAAGAATTTCCTTTTGTAGATTAACAGACACTGCAATATGGAAAAGAGGGAAAGTCTGTTTCTATAAATAGCATGAGGTATCTATTAATAAAACTGCATAAAACACAGGCAATATAATTTCCTTTCTTTAACATAAGAGCTCAGCTACATTTTAAATGGGTAGCTGGCTTCCAGATTTTTTTTTCTTAATTTTGAATTTGTCTTAAGATAATTAATCCAGTTCATCTCACCCAAAAGCCCTTCAATCCCTATTCCTATGATGATTTTGGACCTCAATTAGATATATAACTTGGCCTAGTAGGATTCAACATTAAATTTTGATTTTCAGGTATTAGTTCGGAAATGTGTTTATTTTATATTGCCGATGGTTATTAATGTTTGTGGGGCTTGTTCAGCTTCATTCCGTTTCCTAATATCCCAAAGCCACAGAGGCTTCTCTACTCTGTTTCAGAGGCTGAGAGACATAAATAGCCTATATGTGCATGGCCGTAGTGTTTGTGGATGAGGACGAAGAAAAACACACACGCACACACAAACTCACCATAATTTTAACACACTCATTGTAATTTCATATAGAAAACCAACAGTTGGACAGATGAAAGAATCTCCATGTCCATGTGTGTTTCTTTCATATGAGTGTGTTTTCTGGCTCCTAATAACCACTCAGTCTAGCAGCTAAACTGGGTACAGCCCCAAATATTTCAGGGGTTGGTATATTATAACCTAATCCCCTTCAAGGGCCTCTTTTGTCTTTTATTGGCACTCCCTGATGAAGGAATAAGTATTAGCAATATGAGCATGCATCTGTATATCTCAATATTCCCTGAACCAGTTGCCTTTGTCTCCTAGAGAAACATCTCAGGCATTCAGCCCCTGCAGTTCTCTGCATGGTCTTTTCTCTTGATGACGTCTGATCCCCGCGCTTCTCCGAGGTTTCCCGTGTCACATTTTGGAAACTTGGGTTTTGTCTCTTCTCCCTTCCTTTTGTAACAAACTAGTGAAGATGTGCTCCATCATGCTCGTACATCTATTGTTTTCTGTTTCCTTCATTGAAGCAAGCGACGGCTTCACAAGGCTACTGCCTTTTCTGCCCACAGTTTGGCCGTTGGTGCATAAGGAGTAGGTACGTGTGCAGTCCAGCAGCTGAATGGCTTTCGTTCATGTGACCCTTCAGCTGTTTGATTTTTACAAGAATATTCAGCTCCCTTATCTTTAGCATAAATGATCTCACAGCTGAGAAGCCCGGCTCCAAGCTTTCTCTTAAACAATATTTCAGCTTACAGAAATTTCTGGGATGCCACCTGCTAATTTAGTAGCGCCAAGTAGGGATCAGGACTTGAGTCCTTGGCTTTCTAAAGCATATTTTTTAACATTTTTTAAACCATTTTCCATAATACCATTAGACTGTGGATCCCTTTGACTGCAAGTAAGGTTTAAGATCATACTGTCTTGGGAAACATTTAAACTCGTAGCAATCAAATTGTGGTCCATTATCTATCATTACCACAGTTGGTAGCAAATATAGATTTTATATCTGAGATTACATGTTCAACAGCTGTATTCTCTAACACAGTACTATTTCTGGATAATAGGAATAATAATCCAGAAAAAGTATGTAATTTTTCTTCAGCGTACACAAACAAATCTATGCCAACCACAGACCCTAGATGTAGTTTTACAAATATATTTAAGCTTTCAAAGTCAGAAACATATTCTTCCTTTCTTTTTTCCCATCTTTTTCATAGTATTGTTCTTCTTGCTGGGGATTTGGTTTAGTGGCTTGTTATATTTGTATTTCCTTTAGCCCTGGTCTTAGGTTGCAATCTTCTCTATCTCTCTTCACAAATTCCTGTACTTTTAGCCTAGTCTCTTTTGGAATTCTGTTTTGTATGTACATCAGATGGACTTTGTCCCATCCCTATGGTTTGCGTGCAAATGCTTAACCTAGAAGTCATAAGGCTTTCACTGGTGGTCAGGGGAATATTCTGGTCACTGGATGTAGCCGTCTATTGAAGAATAGATATAGCATAACATTTTCTGTCAGTGCTGATGATGATCTCAACTGCTTTGCACATATTGCTTCTGAAATCCTCATCTTTCAATATGCATGAGTGTATATGTGTGTGTGCACACTGGGTTTTTTTGGTACTTTCCTACAATGGATTTGCTTTACAAATATAAAAATCTCTGTCTAAAAACAAGACACTGCTTTGATATATTTTCTCCCACACTATATTTGATACTTCATATTGCTTGAATTTTATTTGCATTTTTGCAGATTTATCCTTGAGTAATTCACATTTATTATGCCTCCATGTAATTTCTGTGAGTCTGTGTTTCCCTCTAAAAAATTGTAATTTGTTCTGCTTATGTGATACATCCATAGCAATAGCTTTCTAAAAATTTGAATCAGAATCAGAAGGCAAATGTTTTCCTCCATTTGGGGATCTGAATTAAAATCTGGTCTTAAATTAGGGATGAGGGATTCCACGAACCCACCCCCCAAATTTGCATGGTATCTTCAGGTGTCTTGAAGATTTTATATGTCACAAAAGTTTCTTCAGGTTTTGCATTCCCATGTGAAACTGGCACTTTCAATTTTGAAGGAGTGCAGTAGTCTGTAAATGTATTTAGCAAACTCAGATAAGTTTTTGCTATTTGTTGCCTAGTCATAGACTACTAAGTATATACAAACCTCCAACCCATTGACAGCAAAAGGTGCATTTGGCATTCTGAGTCAGAGTTTATAATCACTGATGTCTCTAATCAACTACGGTAATCAGTTCTGGATTATGATAGGAAGAGGCAATTATTTTTCTAGTTACCAACACCCTTACAAAAAAGCAAAGAGATTGCACCAAAATATTCTAAAGGGCACTACATTTCAGCTAAACCTTTTGAAAAGGTCAATTATCTTTGTAAGAACAAGGTTTTCCCTGAATGCTTTTCATGGACCTGAAGGGAGAAAAATTCTGCAATATAATTGCAGAAACTTGAAAGGAATTTGTCAAATCTGTTCTCTGCCTAGGTGGGAAAACTGTTACATTTGTGGGATAAAAGATCTCCTCCATGGAACCATTGGTTTGAAATCCCGCAAGCAGTTCAGACAGCTGTTTAGAGAACTTTTGTCTCTTGTACAAAAATCCTTTAGGTAACCCAAAGCTCCTATATAAAGCAAGTGTAAGTCAGGCTGTCTCAAATATGAAAGCCCCAAAAGTGCTTCCTACTACTGTTATGCCAGGTAATGAGCATCTTCTCCACTTCACATGAGCATGTTTGTGTGTGTGAATGTAGCTTATGAAAAACAGCACGACTTTTCTGAGAGGAGTTTGCTGTAAAACTACAAATAGATTTGGAGGGTAAAGCAACTAGATTCTATTAGCACTAAAGAGCCTCTTTTGGAATGTCTTTCATTTATTAATAAAGCCACCAAGGCTTTGATCACTTGCTGTTCTGACAGACTGTAGACCTCATTCATTTAGATTTCATTCAGTCTTGCAAATTTTGCAAACTAGAAATTGTAGGTGTATGTAAAAAAAAAGTCACTGTCTTGACATTTATAAAGGAGCTTGCATTCAGGAATATACCTCTTGTCATCATGTTGGTTTCATATATAAAACCTTAACAGTTAGATTTTGTAATTACTCCTTACTATGCTCATACCCCTAAAAGGGGAATTCGCTTCTTGGTTAAAGTGCTGGATATTTCATTCCAGGTTCTGGCATAAATCCCCCATTAATTTTGGATAATCCCACATCTGTAATATCTTTTCTTCTGATAGGTCTTTTTTTGAAAATAAAATCATTCATGTCAGTTCGGTGTCTAGGTAATGCACGGATGAGGACAATATAATACTTATAGAGGTATTAACCTTCATACAAAATTCCAAAGCTTTGTAAAATTGTGTTTTATATTGGATTAAAACCAACTCAGTCTCTGTCTCCTCTGTTGGACCTCTGATGTTTCATAGAAATAATTCAGTATTTGTTGATCCAGACTATTTTCTACATTGGTGGAACTCCCCTGGAAAGAGGTAAAGTAGGAATTTACGTTTCTTGCACTGTAACAAGCTTCTAGACCAATTTACTATTTTGCAAGGATATGCTCTATCCAGCTTTACTCTCAGGGTAATTGGGACAGATAGACTTTCAGCTGCAATAACTCTATGGCTCCACTGAGCACTGAAATTTGGGCCCATGCCAGTTTACATCAGCTTGAAGATAGGACCTTCAGGTGATAAGTTGTTAGTGGCAACTTATTCCCGTGGTACAAGGAGTTCTGGCCATTAGCAGAACCTTTACTGCTATTGACTGGTATTATATTTCCAAAATGATATTCCTGTTACAACATTATTTATTGTAAATCATTTGAAACAACCATATAAATATATCTGTAATGGTATGCTCTGGAAACCTAATCGATATGGTGTCATATTAAACAGTGAGGAACAGAGGAGTAAAGGGAATCTCTAATTACAAGAAAAAGATAAATAATTTCAAGCGAACATGTGGAAATGCATGGTGAATGTCACATAAATAACCCAATTGTGGGTATAAGGCTGCAGTATTTTAAATTCTAGTTGTTGAAAGGCTTAGCTCGCCATGGAGCTGGCCTAATTTTCACCCCTCTGCTTGTCTACCAGCTTCT
Source organism: Dromaius novaehollandiae (assembly GCF_036370855.1). NCBI lineage: Eukaryota > Metazoa > Chordata > Aves > Casuariiformes > Dromaiidae > Dromaius > Dromaius novaehollandiae. Next base: position 66,068,999 of record NC_088130.1, read on the forward strand.
TAGATCTTGTAGACTATTGCTGTTTCTTTTTTACAAGCCAATGAATGTCCATGTACTTATCAGAGGAGATTTTTGAGGACATCTTCCCCCACTTATCTTCACCTTCTTCTTTCCAAGACCACTTCGTCCTTTTGGAAACCTTTTTCATTCGGCCTTGCTTCTTCTTTATAGGCACCAAGCCCCTCATTTTCCCAATCTAAATAGTGTAGGTGCAGAAGCACAATGCATGATCAACATAAGCGGTGGTCCTGTCTCACATATCTTTATTAATTAGAGGATTTGGGAAGTGCCATTTTTGTTTAAACCAGACATTATCAGAATTTACAACTAGCCAATATCAATTACAGCTAGTGAATAGCAGGGTTTTGCCTAAATATTTTAAACTTCAGTTTCAGATATTCGCCCCCACATACACATATACCCGATTCTCTGCTGCCTGTTAGCATTCCTAATTTAAACTACTTTTTTGCTTTGACACCTACCAATAGAAAAATACCGGATTTTCCAGTCAAGGGGATCGGTATGGAGAAAAGATTCCAAGAGAGACACTGGAAGATTATCTTCCTTGGAGGAAGACTGAATGGACACAGACAAATATAAAGTAAAGGAAAATGAATAGATATTTTAAACTACACAGATTCAGTTTTCCTCCCTGGGCCAACTAATAAAGATACTACAAATAAGAAATGGAACAGTTTAAATGTAAAACAAAAATGGAAACAGGTTTTATTAGATCATACAGAAGTGCTCATGGACTCTGACCTAGGCCATATCATAATATTAGAAATTAGACCCTGGTCTGCGAAGGTGCCATGCACCAGGAACATCCTTGGGCACTAATAAGACCATTTGCCAGTGCGGCGATAGGAATATGCGCATACTCACAGATTTGGAGCCATATGCTCAAGTTCTTTTTGTTTTGTTTTGTTTTCCTCAGAAGAGCACAATTTTTCCCTCTCTCCTACTCAGCCATTTCTACGGCCAAAAGTGGCTTATTCTCTGCTCTGCTCTCTCCTTCCAGTTTCACAGCCTTTCTTCTCGGGGTGACACAGCAACACAAAGGTTAAGTCCTCTCCCTTGGAGGAGAGGTACTAGAGACACTTGAGAGCTGTCAGCAGTTTCAATAGGAATCTTCCTTTCATGGTGAAGGACCCTGCATGTCAAAGCAAGCTGTTCAGCATCTTAGATTCAGCCTACTTGATCCAGTCTGTTTACATCTTAGGATTGTTTGCAGACTGGGTGTTTGCTCTGCACTTAATGCTGGCCTCTGCTTAAAACGTTACCAGCCTGAAAGTGCAGGTTTGTAATTCACTTGGTTGTTAAAGTTAACACCCAAAAGTCCAGGATAAGTGTGATTCTGTCAACTGCAGATGCCCCATTTCTTAACATGGCTTATTTTGATTCCAATGCCAACCCTTTGCAACCAATTATCAGTGGTGCCCCTAAGTGGGAGCCCAATTATTAGGGAAACCACTGCATTCTCTGGTATTGAGACTGTTGCTCATTTTGCTCTTACATGTCAATCCACAGGCTTTTAGATCCTAATCTAGCACATGATTAAAAATATGCCTCAATTTAGGGATGTGAGTATTTGTGCTCCTTATAAGAGAAAGGAGGAAAGTTAAGATACTTTAGAAGGAGATTTAAATCAGCCAGCAAGCTGAGCAAAGAGCAGCCAACAGCTACCCAACAGTGTTTCTACATATTGAGCAGAAGACAAGTCTCGAATTTGCCCTCTCAGAAGCCTTTCTCTATATTTGAAGGACATACTTCCGCTCGCAGGGAAGTTGCAGTTCAGAGCTTTCTTCTGCAGGTAGGTCGCTCTGATCTTTCCTTCAAACAATCGAACAAGATATCAGTCTTCTCTTTCAAAGCATATAGAGGAGAAGGGAACAGAACAGTTCATGAGTCAGAGCACTCACAAAGCGAGAAGGGAGAGTCCTAGATTCAGTCCCTTCTTCTGCCCATGCTTGCTCTTGGAGATTTCCCTTATAGCCGCTAACTATTCTGAACAAAGACATTTTCCACCTGTCAGAAAAGAAATTCTTGGCCCAGAAAGAGAAAGGTTAAGGATGAATAGGACATTAGCCTAAAGGTCACAGCATTCTCCTTTGGTGAAAGTGAGAAGTTTCTGGTTCATCTCCCAAGAAACAGCTAGCATTTTGCATGCAACAGTCTTCAGATGAGGATAAAGACTTTTAGACTGTTGCAAACCATAAAGCACTTTAAAATGGGAGTGCACTAGTGCACTCTAGGTAGGGAAGAAGGATGGTCTAGCTAGAACAGCTCGTTACTGTAACTTGAAAGACTTGGGTCAGTCTCCTATTCAGGAGCCTTGGCAAGGGGTACTGTATGAGTGACAGTGACATTCATGCTTCAAGTCTGTTCTGATGAGAAATGCACAAATATAAAGCCAAGTCAGACCAAATCATAAATTGAGAATTCACAAAGCCATTTCAATGCTGTGACTGAGAAATTGCTAGAATGCAGCACAAATAAGGCACAATCCCCTATGCAAGCAGCCTCAGTAGCATTTCAGACTGTCTTACTCCTTAGCACTGTGTTTTCTGAACAGAAACAAGAGATGACTCAAGGCACATCCCTAGCCTCGCACCAGAGCTACCTCAAACAGAATATTTAGAATATTTAGAATATTCATTCCTAGTAAGCATAGTGATTTTGTTATTGCAGTACATGGTACCCTTCCTTCTGCCTAGAAACAGAACTCCTTGGTTGTGCTATATGCTCTATACTGATAACAGATGGTGGTAATTTTTTTCTGTAGCCTCAGTTGAATAGTCTCGTGTTTTGGAGAAAGAGTTCTGTAGTGTTATTTCTGCAAGCCACAAAAGTTGTGAAGTTTTTTCAAGCTGAATAGTAGATATGTTTTTCTGCCTAGGAAATTCTACAGAATTTTAATGTAGAACTCAGTAAACCTTTCCTGACAGCTATTATGATTATTTTTTAACTTAAGCCAGCCTTCATTAACTGAATGTATGAACGGCCAGCTTAAATGACATTCTTTTGATATTTTTTATGTGTTCTATTTTCTTTTTTCTTTCTTTTAATGTGTATCCTAGGAGATAATGGTAGTCTATCAAAATTACCAAAGTCAAATCATGTTATATATATATCACATGGGAAACGTTTATGGTAGATGGCATGATAGAAAATGAACGTTGTTAGAGCATCACGTTAGGTAATTACAGTTTGAAATATGTACAGTATTATCCCCCATAGATGATTAACCCACTTTTAAGGGGTGATAGGTGTTATTAATTGACCTGTTCACTGAACTCTAGAAGGTGTTTGGGGACGTGCATATACCACAAATTATGATTCTACACTGTTAATCATCAAAGTCTCCTTCATGACTCAGTAGAAGTGGAAATCAAAAGGCAAAAGGCTAGCAGACTATGCATCATTTTACAGGCCCACGGATATATTACAATAAATAAAATTGTTAGGAGCACAGTTTTAAAAGAAGTGACCTTTCTGTGTGTTTCCTGTCAAGTTTAACTGTTTCTCTCTTCCCACCTCTGTTTTCTTTGCCAGTGCCCCTGTTTGCTGCATTGATAATGTTCCTCATCAACATCCCAGCTCTCCACTCCAGGTCTCCCCTTCCTTTAATTCTTTTCACCTGTCTTTGTAGTGCCTTTTCATTCCACTCTGCCTCTACAGTACATCACATAAAATTGTCTGGGATGGCTGTATCTGGACATGGGCAGCAATCACTGGGCTTTCCAGCCAGTTTCATTAGATGCTTCTCCATGTGCAAAACAATGTGGGGAAATGGCAGAACTAGCAAAGAGAAATGCAAGCACCTAGCAGTCTACATCAAGTCAGGAAATTTGGTATAGGGTGACCATATGCTCCCCTGTGAGCACTTACGTTGTTAACGCATATTTTGCCATGTGCACTTTCAGAAACAAAGTATAACCACTCAGATGTATAATAGATAAGGAAAAGACAGCAGACTGAAACTAATTGAGCTATTTCTCCAACAGTAATACAAGAGAAGGGGTTATTAATATTTTTCCTACAGGCTTTGGAAGTGCTCCAGTATGTGATGAGAGATCTGTACCTGTATCCTTTGTGAATATTTAAAATATACCTTATTGTGGTGTCAGGACACAGACTTCTGTTCTGTTTGTTCTGCTAATGGGATTTAGCTTCATCAAGTAATGTTCAGCATGAGTTCTTCTAAAAGATGCCTGTATGGTTAAACTATGTTAACTGGAATGATGAGTTAAAGACTTGACTGAACACTGAATGTTGCTTATGAAATAATCATGACTTTGAGATGATGGATAGACTTGATTCCCTGAATTTCCAGCTGAGATTTTCAGCAGGAGCTTCATTAGACAGACATGGATTGAGCCTGTTGTAATCCAGACACAAATGAATCTGAAAAACTGTTCTAAGTTGAAACTTTCAGATCTGAATAATTTAGATTGCCTGATTGCTCCCCAAACTAACATCTTCATTTCTGTTTTGATGGCAGAGAGGAGTGGAACTGCCATATTGTTGTACAGGTTTTAAATAACTTGAAGAAACTTTCCCATCTAATCAGGGAAAATCAAATTCATATGCTTTTGAGATGAGCAAAACTGTACAATCATGCCAGGGGAAACAGCTCTTTTCTCCAAAGTTAGCACAGGGAACTTTTTTGCATAGAAAGGAAATGAGAAGGGACTGATTCCCCAACCCTCTGAATCTTTACAGTGTATCAAGTAGAACATACCAACCCCCTAAAACTTAAAATAAGTACTTCAATGTAAGTATCTTTACATGTTAGGCAAGGGGTCATAACATTCCTGCCATAATTAGTTTATCAGACCAGAGACTAATTAAAAAATAATAACTAAAAACAATAACACATCACAATTTTAGCTGGATATTTCTTGGTTCTACTGTTTTTCTCATGAGGTTATTCTGAGGCTTTGATAGACTAATTGATTTATCCAAGGTCGTATACGAGGAGGAAAAAGTTGGGGACAGATCATTGGTGTCATTTATTTAAAGGACCAAGACATATACTCTCCAGAGTTGCCTATCTGCATGTTTGGAGACACTTTAGTGCAAGAGTCAAAAGCCATTAGTTTGGCTTAAGTCACTATTTTGAAGATTGAGGAACCCAAATTCAGGATTCTCTGGGAGATCTGAATCTCAAATATTGCTTAGCAAATTGGCAGCACTTAAGGCAGTCTTCTCCAAATTGTAAGTCTTTCTTCCATTAACCTCGGCCCAAGAAGTTATGAATTTAGGAGGAAACAGGGAGTGTATACTGCTAGGCGCTCCTCTCCCCTCTGCACCCCACTGAGTATTGTCCAGTGCGAGGCTCATCATGAATTGCAAGATGGAGTAGTGGGTGTAGTTATGCCTCCCACCAAGCCATCCTCAGCAACATTTTCACGTCTTGCTGTAAATGCTACTATTTGTCATTGATATTTAAACATACTTATTTTTAAGAAACCCTCATTTAAAGTGCAATCTAATTTAAATATATATATATACGTGTGTATATACGTGTGTGTGTATATATATATACATGAAAGTGCCTGCTTAATTGGCACTGCAGTATTTTGTGCATCTGGTTACAAGGTCATGGAGGAAGTCCTGCCAAAAAGGTGTGTGTTGTGGAGTAATGGAAGGATTAAAAAGTGGAGTAAAGAAATATAAGAACTGTTGTTGTTTTTTCCCCCAGTGTTTCGTAGCTTTAAAATGGTAAGCATTCCATCTCCCAGAAGAAAAATGATGCCTCAAGTTGACCAACTATGAGGTGAAGAGGAAACTTTGATAGTTCAATCATGCATGTTAATGCATTCAAGGCTGAATTTTCTTGCTTGCTTGTTTCTTTTGTTTGATTTTTCTTAACATCTTCAGAGATAATAAGCAAAAGCTGATGTATATGTCCAGAGATGATGAGGTATATGACCAGAAATATCAGAGGGATGGTAAAACTGGAGAACTGCAAGACAGAATTTTAACATATATATTTCTTGTGCCCTGGAAAAAACATATTTCTGATTTTATTCAGAAAGCTATGCATCTGCATACTTTTATTAGAGGAAAGATCCAGTAGTTCTGTTCTGATGTAGGAAGTGTATAATCAGTTCTACATGAGGAAAAAAGAGTCCAGTCTAGAACACGACTAGAACACAACCGCATGTCATGTTTTTAGTTAGACCCATTCCCAACGTGGTCACTTCTGGAGCAAAACCTGGTAATAACAGGTCAGTAGAGGAAGCAGCTTAGATAAATAGTTTGCAGGTCATTAAAGTGAAACTTAAAGATGTTTCTAGGCTAAATATAACCTTATGGTAGCAAAAAAGTACCATGGAAGCTTTCATAACTGTGAGACAGAACCTCTGGGACTAGAACATATGCAGAATGTTGACACCGATCATGTAAGTGCATGCTGCGGGTAATTAAAAATAAGGCCTTCCTTGTGAGTAAGACCCAAACTGTGGAGTTGGGTATGTAAAGGGATGAGGGAAGGTTAATTCAAAAAACAATGTAGAATGTGGGTAGCCAGAGCAAATTAATTTCAGCAAAGAGAATTGGAGAAAAGGTTCAAGATTTACTGCCAGATTCTGCTATCAAAATATAGGTATCTACCAGTGAGCTGGGTGTATGAATTTCGTATTATAATCAGCAGAGTCAGTAGAAACACAATACAGTCAATAATCAGCCACACATCAATACACTCAATAGAACTCAAAAGGCAATATTTGTAATTATTTTTAAAAAGCCTCCATGGTTCTGTTTCCCCTTAAAATATTATGTTGTATCTAGCTGATTTTTTTTCAGAGATTTCTCCAAAATTGGAACAAATTAATATCAATAATAGTATTTAAATAGAGTTATATTTTTTCCCTCTGAGATCCAGTTACTGTGAGCTTCCTGATGAAGATGATAAACTAATTATTACTAAGTAGGATTTCCAGGCATAGACCAACTAGCTTTTGTGTCATGATATCCTAGTGCCAGCTGAATAAGCTACTGGAAAATGCACTTTATATGTCTTTAAGAAATACAGGACAGGAAAAATTAAAAAATAAAGACATCAGTAAAGAGCAGAATTATTCAATAGTTAGAGATCAGGTTAATCTGAGATGGACAGGGAGGAACATAGCACTGTTCTTGCACTGTAGTTATCCAAAAATTCTATTACTTTAGTATATGTGTAAATTATTTCAGTTTAACTGATCCTGATCTTAGGTTACAAAGAATTTTATCGTTTACAGTGTGAGGGAGCCTTGGTTAATGACAAGTGATTCTAAAAGCTGATGAATGCAAAGGGTAAATAAGTGTTTTTACTAATCTTGTCCTTGGTCACCTCAGTTGTCCTTGCTGCCCCAGTCTGGTTATCTGACTAAGGCAGAACTGATCTGATTTTGAGTTTGGGAAAATACAGAGATTCCAAACTTCTATTCCATAGTGGGCAAAAATTATACAATTTTAAGAGGGAGATTGACCGTTAAACCACCTAATCAGTCATATGTAATACAAGCCACGGAATTACAGCCATACTTCTTTTTATATTGAAAAAACAGATTTTTTGTATTCAGTTAAGACAATTCTCCGTGTTTGAAGCTATTCAGACATGGAGACACCCCTCTTTCAGGTAATAGTTTGCTGATCACAAACTCTGTGTGTATATGTGTGTATGTGTGTCTCTTATATTTAATTTCAAAATCAGCTTGTTTTAACTTCAGCTTTATTTCAATGTTCATGAAAATCTGTATTTTGAGAGGCACAAGCGTATGCATGGTAGCCTTTGCAAAGGTTCAGATAGAGTTTTTCTAACAAACTGTAAATCATCACACCATTCTGTTTGTTCGATGAGAGAAATCTTTCAGATGGGAAGCAGAAACACAAGGAAAAGAAGCCTAGATCCAAAGATATGCTTGCACACTTACATAGAAAATACTGCCATGATTCCCTCCCTTCCTCTTCCTTTCCTTGCATGTAATTGTATAATTGATAATTGTACCTGGTTTACTTCACCCACAGATCTCCCAGACACTGGGAAATGAGGTCCATAACATTATCCTTATCTTATGTACAGAAAGACTTAGGAAAAAGGAAGTGAAATGGCACATTGAGAAGTTTGATAGCAGGTAAATAGTTGCATTTAGGAAGAAAAGGATCATGGGCTCATTGGATACCCGGTCTGAACCTTTCATGCTTCAGCTCATGCCTGCAGTCTCTCGTCCTCTGCCCTGTACCACTGTGAAGAGCCCTCATCTTTGAATCTTCATTTAATTCAGTAGTTTTTAGATCATATTTTATGGAAATTCATATAATACACTCGAAGGTACATGTAAAGGGGGCCTTGTCAAATCGACTTTTGCTCTGCATTTACAATCCTAATGTGAGATTTACCAAGTAGGTGCAAGGAGAAACAAGGTATACCAAAAAATGCTCTTAATGCCTAGTCCTACAGAGGATTTTCAATGAGAATGAAGACTTGGAGATAAGAAGATCAGTGCTGGGATCAGACTCAAATCAAGGTGAGGTTAAGATAATAATTAAGATGAGCCTCACTTCCTGGAATCACATGATCATCACATCATGTTGTTGCAAATACACAGAGGAAGGATGTGTAAAGCAGCTATTTTTTCCCCAACATATCTGGTGCTCAGGAATAACGGTATTCAGACAGTCCTCCCGATCAGAAATGGCAGATCCTGTCACAGCTCCTGCTTCATGAAGTTGAGAAACACCATGTGGATGGGAATGGACAAAATGTAGGAGAGGGTTTTGCAGGGAGAGCCAGAATGAAACATAGGTTGCAGGTGGTTTGAGTGGGATTGTCCTTTATTGATCTTTGGAGAAGGGAGGGAGGGATAAACAGGCAAGAGAAGGTGTGAAAAGCTGAGACAGAGAGTCCAGCAGAAAGAGAAAATTAAAGAAAACTGCAAATGAAAGAGGAAGAAAGGGAGAATTGGTGGGAAAATGTGACAGAACGACATACAAAGGCAGGCCAGACTTTCAGCCACCTAAATGTCACCTACTTTGGGCTCTCACCTCACACATTGCCATGGAGTCTAAGCACTGATCCCAGAAGGAAAGTTTCCCCCAGGATTCAGTCTTTGCAAACTGGCAGGAGAGGCATGAAATAGAGCCAAACACAACCTAATATTGAGGAAAAAATAATTGGGCCGTCACTGCTTTGCAGTACTGATCCCAATTGCTCTGTCCCCGGGGAGCCTCAAGCGTATTTGTCAAACCAGGTTTCTTTTGTCCCTTCCTCTGAGTAATTTACTGCCAGCCGGTGGCAGAGGCAAGGTATCAGTGCGGGGGCCTGGTAGGCAAGCCCTTTGAAACTCAGATTGTCGAGGAGTTAATCTGAATAAACAACACTTCATCTACGGTACAGTCTGTAATTGCATTACTTAATAATAGAACATAATTAGCATTGGCAAGATAGGCATCAGGATAGTTTTGCCTGCAATCTTTAAAGTGCCACATATTATTGCATTATTCTTTATTACCAAAAATCCAGCCTATAAACCTGAAAGAAACCACTCCACTCCCCTGACTCTCAGCTTGTTCTACCCTAGGAAATTAGATTGTATTGAAAGTGTCATCATATATTGTTAAATTCCACTTAGCACCCAGCCTCGCCAAAGACAGCTGTGCTGTAAACTGCTAGTCCTTCTCTAAGCGCTATAGCCAGAGTGATGATGCCGCCATTTCAGTGATGAAATTTAAACAAAATATTTTATCTCACAGAAAGAAGCACAGTTGGGGTGGAATTAAGATATGACATAAGGGAAATGTTTTGTTTCAGTAGTTTGAATTTTTTTTTCCTCAGAACTTTCAGGGCTTCCCATGAAATAATGCCTTGGTTTATTTATTTGGATTGTGCAGTGGGAGAAAAATATGAGAATTTAAGAACCAGCCATCAATACAAAATACAGCTGGGCTATGCTAGTTGATATCTAAATATGGACCATTACCACACTTCTGAAAGTTATTGATCAGTGCTAGATGCTTAGCAGCGCTACAGATGGATTAATGAAAGTATGTTCTTCCCACTTTAGAGGGCTATAATTTCTTTCCCCAGTGCAGTGAATATATCTTTGTACTGAACCCATAATTGTACTCATTACAGAGCAACACTGATGACTCTGCAACAGAATTCAAGCTGTTCCAGTCCGCAACAAGTATATCAGAAAAACTAACAACTCTGGCCCTTCATAACAAAATACACTTGTAAAGTAGTTTGTTCCTCAGGAATGGAATGCTCAACTGCGTTTTCTCATATGTGTTCTCCAGATTAAATGTGCAGGGTTTTCAAGTGAAAGAAATATTAAAAATTGAGTGTTCACATACCCAACCTGCAAATTCTTTTTGAACCAGTCTGTTCTTCCTGATTAACATATCCCTCTGAACAACACATCTTCTAGAGTGATGCATGAGGAGAAAAAGAGGAATGAGGCAAGACTTTCTGAGCTGTGACAGCTCTTCAGGGCTGACTCTGCGGCGTCCTTCCTTTTGCTTGGGGATTTTGCACCTTCAGCTCCAGCCAGTCCTCTTCAAGGCTCACCCTACCACTCACTAACACATTCCAGTGTGCTCATTTGTGGTGGATGTTATCAATTTGTCTGAAGATTTTGCTAATTTACTATGTGTTTGTGTCTGTCTGGGTCTTAGGAAGGTCTGTGCCGGAAGCAATTCCCTATCGAGTGGTTCTGCCACAGCATCCCATGAGCTACCCAGATGGGTGAGCCGCCACGCACCGACCCTGACTAGCACTAAGGGCAATTCAGCTCCTCTGTTGGTGGTGGCCAAACCTCTCAGTGGCCACCAAACATATGAAGGCTACACTGAGGGAAGGGAGGTTTCTAATGCTAAGCCCTGCCTCTTCAGACCTGAAGCCACGGAACTCATTTCATGCAGTTCCCAGATCTTCCAATAAAATTGTTGTTAAAATGATCCCCATGTGGAACATATAAATTCTATTTTCTTTCCTTAGCTTTGTCTTCCCTAATGCTGATCGACCGAGAAAGATAAGGGACTTCATAGGAACCATAAAAAAGAATATAAGAACCTCATGATTAAGACCTTATCATTTCCTAATTTTGATGTCTTGGCTCTTCTTCCACACACCCACCAATCAATCATTAAAACAGTGGTGTGAAGGGGTCTCAGTAAACATTTGACCTGTTCTTATCAACTTTGCCCTCCCATGAAACTGCTCTCTTCTCTGTGATTTGTGTGGATCAATACAGCAGAAAGGTCACAAAAGCACTAAAGAGAGATGCCAATCACAGAGATGTCAAAAGAAAAAGAAAGTTTGACAACATCAGGATCAATCAGAGGTTGTTCAGGAGAACTTGTCAGCTGTGATTAATGGTACATTGTGCATTGCTGTCATTTGGAAAATGCTTTAGAACTTTTTAGATCACCATGTGGAAAAATTGAATTTAGACCATTTTGTCATCTTGAAATTTAGTTGTTACGGGGTCCAGAGTGGGTCACGCAAACTTTTTTCTTAGAAAACAAAAGCCTGGTGGTGTTGTGGCTGAGTAAAGTTCTCCTAACTATGTCTGGGTAATGGACAGGAGCCACTTCTGGAGATGACTCTGCTGCTCACCTCTGTCACCCAGTGATTAACTGAGCAACTGATAAAGTAATATTCATCAAGGAACTCTCTGAAATGTGGTACCTTGTTATGAAATGGAGAGGTGGCATTTCACAAACAGAAGTATTGGTGTTGCTCACTTCCTTGCTGGGGCTTCCTAAAGCCCAGACCCAATAGGAGAATTTGCTGCTGTGACAGTGACCACTGCATCTTCTAGCATTCAGCAGACCTCAGAGGAGCTCCTCAAGTACAGATGAAATTCATGGGAAGAGCTGGACCGCTGTAAGTTGGACTATCCACATTCAAAGGACTGTGTCCACTAAACTGGTAGTTTTAACTTTGGCATAGTAGTAGCTCTCAATTGGAAGGGAGCGCCTTTGGAAAGGATACTGGTAAGCCAAGAAGGGACTGGTTACTAAGGTCCCCTTGGGAGGGGAGAGGGAGAGAGATGTGATAGTGGTGGAGAGGAGCTGTGTCACTTCCTCAAAGCCTTGTCAGTGCTCTTCTATTCCCATAATACTCATTTTTTTCTAGAGAAAGGGGTACCTAAACTTTTTTGTGTGGAGAGTCTATGCCATGGCTGGAACCCCATTGGGTGGAGGATGATGTATAAAACAGGCAAGCTGAGAGTGTCTTCTGGCACCACCCCGGTGAACACAGTGTCTTCCCAATACTCTTTCTGCAGCTGTGATTCTGATTGTTTTGCTACCAGAGTACTGACAGGTGCCCCACAGGGAAGTGTGGGACTCTGGATGGTGCAGCCCATAGAAGAGGGCTTTGCTCTGGGGCGCTCCCCAAGAGTTAACAAACCCCGGCTGCACCACAGCCGGTGCCACCATACTGTGGGATTGCTGCAGCCTGGGGAAACACCCTCTAGCGACCCCGTGATTGACAAGTCCAGACAAAGGAGAAATGACACCGCAGACCCACACCATAGACATCTCGGTGCTGTGGAGCCATTCTCCACAGAACGACCTGCTAATGGGCACGTCGTTACCCCTGAGCCATGCTGTGGGCTGAGCACAAGGCAACCTGCTGATATGCACACTGGTGTTGACTAGAGCCATGAGGCCTTGGTATGACTGTGGGCTGGTGCTGTTCTAACCAGATATAAAAGAGTAAGCCACAGAGGTTTGGTGTGGATTCGGACCCATGGTCAACTGGCATGTGGACCCGAGGACCCACCCGTCAGCGGGGATGCCCCTGATGTCAATGGCATGAATGAGGAGAAACCAGGGAAAATTAGACCAGAAGGGTAGTCCTTAAAGGGCAAGAGCGGCTGCTGTACTGTGCACCCATGATTGAACTGTAGAGCTCTGATATGTGTATATATATTCAGTTCTGTTATATTTCTAGCTTTGATATACTCTTAGCTTTGTTATAACTTCTCTAATAAATTCTCGCACTTGACGAACGATGATCTTTCATGTACAACTAACCCCAGAATAGGAAAGAATCTCGGACACCCTTCTAGTGGCGCGTCACAAGTACAAATACCTGGAAAACTCAGATGTCCATTTTGGTCAGCCTATGGTAAATAATGGTAAATGATGATTTTTAATTGAAAGCTTTAATACCTGAATTTTGCATGTGAATTTGGATAGACGTTATATTTCTCCCATACCCTTGGCCTACAAATGATAGTAAAAAGTGTTACATGGACACTGCTGGTAAAAAAACCCATATATTCATATTCCTAAATCCAGTAATAATTCACCTAATGCTGAGAAATGCAGGACCTGAGAAGAAGGGGCATTTCCAAGCAAAGGCATATCTTTCTCAATACTATCATCTTTCCTGTCTGAACTGCAAAAGGCAGTAGCTTTCTCCCATTTCCACAGGCAGTCACTAAAGTGGCCTTCCCCAAACCTCCTTACTTTACATCCATAATAAATGAAATGCTCTGTCTGTTTTATGCGAGATGTGCACTTTGTTGTAATTTCAAAAGCTGATATCAAAGTGTGTTATAACAAGTGGTAGTATAATGGTCCTCATGAAAGAGGTGGGAACCTGGAGCAAAAATATGTGGTAACTTGCCCAGGGTAACCCTACAGGACAATGGAAAAGCCACAAGTCTTCTATTGTCTCTATCAGGTCACAGGCTTTTCACCAGCTAAAGGTTTGTCCTGACCTGTAGCACTGTGTTCTATATGCTGTCTTCCTGGCACTCAGACTAACGGCAATATTCAAATTTCCATGAATTAAATGACATAATTTTGTCTGCATAGTTGTTTAGGACAGTATCTCTTTGCTGCATTGGACAGACACTGTTTAAACTACTTGCTGTTAAGTAAGGTCTCCAGAAGTGAAGGTTTCTATACCTATGTATTTGCCCATCAACCAATTCATGGTCTGATACTGGACTGTGCAGTCTTAAACATAAGCAGAGTGTTGATCCACATCAGAATTTCCAGCTAATGTCAGTTGATCATCCTGGGTATAATTACTGCATCTGTGGTATATTCAACTCCAGTTATATGGATTTAGCCATAAGAATTTTTATAATGCATTGTATAAAATACATTTATTCCCTATACTAAAAGCATAATGCAACTGGGATTCTGCTGAAAACGTGGGTGGCAGTATATCAGGTATATGAGATAAATGTCAGATCAACTGACAGTTGTATGCCTTTTAACACATTTAATATACTAATTTGGATTTAATGTGCATATCAGAGGGCTCTATAATATTAGCACAGGAAATTGTTTGTCAGAAGGAGATATACAGATACACAGTACTGTTCTAGCTAGACACTGATTAAAAGAGTTTTTAAAAGACAAGAATTATTGATGTTTCAGTATTTCACCTGCATCAGAATGGACTCTTTCCTAGTTCTGGCCAAATTTTTATTTTTCCCACTCTTGCTGTAGAGATGTAAAGCAAAACAATGCTGCAAGACCAAAAGTGCTGTGTGGTTCTGCAGATTACATCTCTGCTGGTAGGTTTGTCCTAGCTGTGCCACACCACTGCACTCTGTTCAACAACACTCTGACTAGCCTGGGACCTTTGCCTTATCTTCCCACTAGCAGCTGGATGCTGCTGACAGCAAATAAAGAAAGTCTGGTAGTTTTTGCAGTTGCAGTAGAATGAATGGGGGGAAAATATGATGATCGGGTTTAAGCTTTAACACATCACCAATATGTGCTTTCGTAGTACTCACATTTCCTGCTTTCTTCTGTTCTCCAGACCACCAAGTTCTCCTAGATATTACACACAACCCGTCCCTCCTGCTTTGCCCATTCTGTGGTCAACCCAAATCACAGACCCCCCTTCTATATCCTCTGATCATCCTCACTGCCAGGCCTGATCCCCGGCATTGCTGTTAAGAGGCAGACGGGACCTGAAAATATCCTTGGGAGGAAGAGGTGTGTTCAGAGGGTACCAAAATGGGACCCCTACCATAGGGACAAAAATGGCTTTGCCTCCTGCAACTCATGTTCCCAGATGTCTCTAAAAAGGATGGTTTCTTGCACACATGCCCTCCCCTTCCCAGGTCCCCACGGGGAAACTGCTAAAAGTCACACTCCAACACAGAGCATAGCCACCATTTCTCATCAGCTTCCTGACTTCAGCTTTCTATCAAAAGTGGGACCAGTTATTACCCTTTCCCCTGAGGCGCGTGAGAGCCCCAAGCCCAGGTGCTGCTGGCATCATTACCCTGTCTGGAGGTCATCGTTTGCTGGGGTGTGTCACTGAATTTTCATGTTTTCTTGAGCCCAGAACAGGGAGGTAAACCCTCGGCTTGTTAACATTTGAGACAGTGGTTGTTGTTTTGGGTGTAGACATCCTTTGTTTACAGATGACACAAATCTCACCTATGAGATTTTGTTTTGACTTTTAAAAGTATTTTGTTCTTTGAACAGAACTGCTCATGCAAAGTGTTGTTAAATGGGTAATTTGAAGTATTGATGTAAAGCCTCAGGGTAGCTCAGCTACCTTAAATTTAGGTTTTAGACTGTAAATTTCATTCTAAATCTCTGTTTTTCATCTAAAATCTCACAGCTCTTGAGTAGGAGCAGGCAGGTTCTTGGGCCGTGCTTTTCATTAGATGTCAAAGTGCTTTAAAAGTGGAAGCAAAGATGTGAGGCATAGAAAGGCAAGGGGGCAATCCCAAGACCGTGCAGCAGGGCAGTGCTGGAAACAGCAGCTGAACTTGAGCCAGCTCTCCTTTGCTAGGCTGTGCTTATGCTTTATAACTTCCCCTTTAATCAGGCTCCATATTGGGCATGTCTAACCATTTCTTCAGGGGTTTAGTCAAGCTTGGCTTCCATGGTCATTTTGATTTAACAAAGTGAAGAGCTGGTGGGAACATCATCAACCCTCTTAATTGTACGAAACCTCTTCCATTAAATAACACAAGGATATAAAGTGAGTTCTGCAAGCGGCAACAAGGCATGGAAACTCCAAATTTGCCCTTTCCCATGGATTTTCCTCTAAAGAATCATCATTAACAGGTTGATGGCCTCCAAGCCTTGGCAGCTTCTCAGCTTTCCTCATCAGGGTTGCTTGGCTAAACCCACTTCCTTTACCTCTAAGGTAAGTGGTGTTACTTACCTCTATAAAAGCACACGTGCACCAGCTAGGAGAAGGGATTGTTCTTTGTTACACTGCTTTGCCCACTTTCCTAGTTAGTGTAAGTTTTCATAGGTTTCTGTTCACTGAGCTAGATCCACAGCAGGTGTAAACTCCATTCACTTCAGCATAGCTGCGGTAGCTTGTGCCAACTGGAGATACGGTTTCACTGAGTTTGTGTTGCAGCTTTTTCCAAAAAGAAAATTCAATGATGAAAGCAAAATGAGCAAAATGCTGTCTGCCTATTTTTGCATTGGTTGCGCTTGGTTTTGTTTCATTTCTTTCAGACCTAAATGCCGTCAGCTGTAACGAAAATGTCCTCCAAAAACTAAGACAGCAAATTGCTAAAACAGAGCTGAGCCATCCCTCTAATCACTGTTACTCTTGGGTTTAACTCAGATTTAACCCTGATTGACTGGTACATAAATCAGAATAATGCAAATGCAGGGCAGGAAATGTGAAAATGGATAAGTTTGCCCACTTTTCTTGGTGATGTGCATTTCTGGGAAGTTAGAGCACACCGTGCAAGGAGACCCCACTGATCAGTACAGCGATCTGTGATACAATTAGGACACTGATTCTCACAGCCAATTTGTCATCCCTGATAGAGCTCTGTGCTGGTTCTGCAACCTCAGCTGCCATGGGCTGCAAATCTCTTTTCTGTTTGTTTTTCTCCTCTCCAGTTTGCTCTGTTTTGCTTGTTTAGGCTAGAAGCTGGAGGACTCTCTCTTTCAGTGCATGCAATGAGATCCTAACACCAGCTCAGGATCTGAAGCCCCTTAACAGAACAGAAAAAGGGATCCTAAATAAACTTAGATAAATCCATTGTGGTCCTTCTATTCTGCTTTTTTCCCCCCCCATAGATGTTGCTGTAGTTATTTCTCTGGCTGCTTAGTGACTGTCTGATTTGCCTGAAGATCTCAGAACAGCTTTGCTGGTTCCTTTCTTGACTCATTTAATCCCTGGTCTCACTTCTCTGCAGTTTTCTTCTCTCTATTTTAAGTTGGGAATGGAGGCGAAGTGGGGGAGGGACAGGAAAATCATACAGTCTAACTTCTATAATTTTATGTTTTTACTGCTTGGAATGTATGATTCATGCACTTCCACATTTTGTCTTTTTTTTTTTTTCCTAGAGAGACTAACTTTAATGGTCACAAACCACTGCAGCTAGAGAGGGAGCAGGGCCTCACCAGCTCACAGCATTCGCAGCCAAATCTCCTTCCAATTGTTTAGATTTCTTCTCAACTGTATAAAGTTCCTAGGCAGGGTGGAGGGAGGAAAATGGAGGCCCCCGGAGTACAGGTTTCTACAGCGCTAGGGGGGAAGCTTTTGTGAAAGGAAATTGCCTTTCCTAAAACTTTGTCCCTGCCACCATCCATCATTGGAATAGTTTTATGGCAGAGGAGAGTAAAATAGTTTTCTTGCAAATTTGCAAGATGATTCCTATCTGGACCAATTGAGCTTTTCTCCAAATTACCTAAATTCTGTGGCAGCTGCTTTTGGGGGTCTCCAGCTTTCTGGCTCTTTCTGAAAACATCCAGGTTCTAGCAGGAAACAAACCTTTGAAAATCATCCTAAGATTTCTCTGAATCTCTCCTTTTAGTATTTAGCTTTCTTTATATATTGCAAATGAAGCAGACCACTGATTCTTCAAGCATATGAGGTCTGTGGTTATACAGACTACAGAAAATACCTAATCATGTGCACCATGATTCCAAACAACTTGAGCTGGCCTGGTATGGAAATACAAATACAAGTACAAATACAAATACAAAATACTTTGCAGAACAGATGCTAGTGTCATGGTATTCATGAGAACTCTCCTCTGCTTGTCCATTATTCAGATTTGCCTTTGCGCCTGGAGCAAGTAGTCAATAGCAAGCCATCGGATTCAATAAGGCCAGAAAGTCACCCATTTCGCTCTGAGTCTGCAGTGTTTGGAAAACTATTTCCCTCTAAATACACCTTAGAAATCCCCTTGAGCACTCCAAATTACTTGCAGTTCTGCTTTGCTGTCCTTCTTCAGAAGGCCAGGAGACTTGCAAGGATTCAGACATGTGAGGGGAAAAAAAAAGAAGACAAAAAGATCAAGTGTCCTTTTTCTCCCATATCCAGTCTCCATCCTGACTTCTTTTGTCCTGCCACATTTACTTTCCAAAGGGACATCAGTACTTTTGCCTATTTTCTTCTATCAATTTTCCATAAAATGTATTTTGTATTAACATGTTCAGAATTTTACTCTGTGAATTTCTTGTTTAATATTTCCTGTCAACTATTTCAAACCAATAGCCACATTACCAAGAAGTCACCCAGTTTTGCATTTCTTCCCCCCCTCCACACACACACACACTTTGATTTTTGCCCATGAACACCCCTGTGGGCTCCCAGGTCGGCAGTGGCTGGACTTGCTGTTTATCTGGGTATGTGCTGCTATGTATTATGACCTGATTGCTGTTGGGTCTTGGCAGGTGCATTCCTCTGCTTACCACTTTCACTATTGCATTTTATTCTTCCAATCTGCCAGATGTTCCTTGTATTGCGTTCTCACTGGATGGTTTTTAAGGCAGCGCTCTCTTTCCTTCCAGCCTCAGCCACAGCTGTGAGCTGATAGAGCTGCCTCACCCCTCTGCTGTGAGCTTTAATCGGGTTCTAAAGTTTCATTATCAGTGATCCATTCTGGAAGATATTTTATGCTCCCCAAGCCCCAGGCAAGTCCTAACAACCTTTTTTAATATTCTTTTATTTTTTCTTTCCTCATTTTTCTTTTCTTTTTTTTTTTTTTTTTTTTTTTTTTTTTTTTGCTTTCTCTTTGATGATGTTCTGCAGGTGCTTTAGCAAATACAAGACTCCAAGGTCTGCGTCTCCCAAGACTGCTACAGTTTTTAGCTTTCAGCCACCATTCCAGGAGCTATTCTCCTTTTCATGACCGACAGCTGGTCTTTTTCAGGAGTCGCTGGCACATACTCAGGGAACTCTGATCATATGCCTTGTAAGATGCTTAGTGGCTGACATAATTTGCCAAACGCCAGCTTTCCTTGACAGCTTTCGCTGGTCTTTCCAACTCCACAGATACTTGCCTGCCAGGTGTAACGCCCCATCTTTAAAATATAACTTTGGGTTCCCTCATCACAAGAATGGATGCATGAGGATGGAGAGGAAGAGTCTAAAGGGAACTCATTTGAGATTTTTACTGTGACTTGTGGGCAGATCAAGCCTCTGAGGTTTCAGATGGCTGATATATGTTAATGGCTAGCATCATTAGCCAATGCATGCTTGTTAATGAAAATGCAGTAATGAGAACTCTAGCTGACCCTATCATTGCTATTATTGTCCATAATAACTGGTTTAAAGTTACAGGAATATATTAACACGTGTTACTGCTGGTACATTTTGCCTTATATTTATTTAGCCTGCTATCTTACAATAATGTTCAGTGTGTCCTCTTTCCCTTACATACGATCCTGCCTAACTGAGCAGTGTCTCAGGACATTGGGCTGGTGTAATTCACATATGAACGACCCAGAAGACAGAAGAATTGAATAACTGCAGCTTTAGATGGTATGGCTTCAGAGAATTTTACTGACAAAAGGCACCAGTATATTATTATCTCCTGAATGTTGTGATTTCACCCCGATAACCCTGTGTTAGGCCAAAAGATGTGAGTTAATCTAAGTTGAAGTCTCTGTTCCTTCACAGTTTGAATCAGCAGCCCTTGAGTCAGAAAACAGAGGCCATTTAACATAGGCAGTAAAGGGTCATTATTTCAAAGTCATCCTAAATTTAGCCCCTGCTGCTGTGATGACTCATCCAGTCATATTGCACCACAGGAAGTAATGAAAATGCATCAGAAAAATGTAAAGCAATTCCTTACTTCCATATTGTCTCTCTGGCTACATGTTTTTCTTAGCTCCTTGGCCTACAGATCCTGCCAACCTGGACCTCTTTATGTTCTTACTGTTGTTTATTTGCACCAAAGTATTCAGAAATGCCAACTGCAATGCAAGTAGCTATATCAACAACCAGATGGTCTTAGTTCCTCCCCTGAAAAACCATTATGGTCTAAGCCCACAGTAAGAGACAACATTAACGTACAAAGCATATGGGTGATGCACAAGGATGCAGTAAAATGACTCATGCTCACTCTGACTCTGTAGGGTGTAGAGTTTAAGGGAGTGTCAGTTCGTCATGATGGAAGATAATCCTGTGCCCCAGATCCCACTGTCCTGAGCTGTGACATCCATACAGTGCTGCAAAAGACCATGAGACTCTCTAGCAGTGCTCATGCATTATTGGGCAAACTCTCATCTTAGTACCAATAAAACAGCACAACTCAGACTGCTGCTGGTTGCCCAACTAACTTGGTCAACAGTGTCTTGGGGAATCACTGAATAAGGCCCTGTTGTATGGGAGGATAAAGAGCCAATATGTGAGAAGAGTCACCTAATTTGCAGCAGCTGGCCTGTTTCCTTCAGATTTTGCCAGCAAACTAATTACTGTTGGCCAAAAGCAGGAAATTGCTTCTATAAAAAGACATATGGATATTTTTTGTTTCCTTTCCGGAATCAAAATCTTGAATGTCTTATAATTTTCCAGATTGCATTAAGGCTGATATGGAGAAGGAAACCACCAAGACATCATTGCCTCATCCTGTAGTACGGTCAGTCTGGAACCTGCTGGTACCACTCAAGAATCAGTTGAGTTAGGGAGTGAGAAGTTGAGGCCTCTGCTTTTTTATATGTTTTGGCTGGCGAATGTACTCCATCAAATCTTCATTTTTTTCAAAAACTCATTTTTTGAATCAATACCCAAAGCTACTGATTGGAGCTTACCTAGAGCCTTGTGGATATATACTTTTTGTAATTTACTGACCAACAAAAAGCTACTGATCACATGTAGACAGTGACTCTTCCAGAGGTCCCTTTAGGCTGCTCCATTTCTATGCAGTAAAACACAGCACGTGAGTATTTTCTCCGATGTAGCAAGATGTAAAGGAAGAGCAATGGTCCAGAATTTGTTCTTGAGAGCGAGTGAGTTTTATTAAAGAAAGAAAAAAAAGAAAAATTACCCATTTTGTTGTTTTAGCCAGCTTTAACCACATCCCAGGAAAGACCTTTCACTGTTAAAGTGCTAGAAGATTCTAGTGCAACTGCCTACATGAACATCTCCTTCCTGGAAGGCTAACTTGAGCCTGAGCATCTCTAACCAATTCTCACTTAAATATTGCCAAACACTCCTAAAGCCTTGAATTCTTGAACAAAAGGAAAATTACAGCAGCAAATTCTGTCCTAAGAACCCTGTCATGCTATCTCCTGCTGAGCTGTCACTGCACAGCAAATGCATTACAATATTCCTTCTATACTTCAGCTTAGAAAATTTTGGGTGCATGACTGACCCCCTGTAAACTAGATGATTTCAACTGAATACAGTTATTTCCTGAACAATTGAGGCTAATCAAAATTATTTGTTTGTGCCCAATTCATAGAATCATAGAACCTTTTAGTTTGGAAATGACCTTAGGAGGTCTATAGTCCAACCTCCTGCTCAAAGTAGGATTAACATTTAAATCAGACCAGTTTCTCAAGGCTTTGTCCATTCCGGTCTTGAAAACCTCCTAGGACTGAGATTCCACAGACTCTTTGGGCAACTTGTTCCGATGCTTGACAGTCCTTCTGCTGGGAAATATTTTATTTATATCAAGTCAGAAACTTCCCTGTTTTAGTTTATGATCATTGTCTTTTATCCATTCGCACTGCATCTCTATGAAGAACCTGGCTCCATCTTCTCAATAAATACTTCTAAGGTTTTGGAATGAATAGTTCAGTGTGGAAAATGAATGGAAAGCTGCTACATAAAGCATTTAATAATTTCCAAACAAAATGTTTTGATACTTTTATTTCAAAATGACATATTATTACTAAACAGATGAAAAAGAAAAGGAAATTGTACAGTCTGGGTCATGAGAAACATTTCATTTAGACCAAATGAGAGTGTTTTGTTTGGCTGGGTTTTTTTTTTATTGGCCAGTAAATTACAAAAAGTATATATCCACAAAGCTCTAGGTAAGCTCCAAGTTTATGGTGATTTAGGAACTGCTGGTGGAAAGATGGTAGAAGTTATTTTCTGTTAGCTAAATAGAATAATACAACTTTCAATCTACAGCTATGAAGAGCTGTAATTTGGAAAACACAACATGTGATAAAATGGATTATGGTGCCATTGCATTTGGATATATGACTTCACTGTTTCTGTAAGCCATGTCCTTTTAATGTGGATTTAATAATGGAGGGCACCGCAAGGAACTATGTTCTTTTCAAAATGAAGAATGCACAATGTTTCCATAACTGAACCTCTTAATTGCTGAACAAGGAGCAGAGCCCTTTCCTGCTCTGGACTGGAAAGTGTTTTAATTTTATGTGTGTAGTGACTGAATGTATAGACATAGTGTCTGGGTATAGGGATGGAAAGTAAATTCTAATGTACTTTGAAGTTTATTATAGCTGCACTGCAAAGGTCCCTTCTTCTCTAGTGCTATAAAACTGTGCTTCCATTGCCTTACATCCCTTCATGGTAGAGGGATATTGTTTTTTCCTACAAGTATCTGTTTGGATTAGAAAATGGTCCATAGATGATTTCTCTTTCAGAGCTGGCACTCTCCAATAGAGAAAATCTGATAGAAATGACTTCCTGGCCAATCCCTTACTATAGTTATGGCACGGGGAATATAGTGGCCATTGACTATGGAAAATGGTGAAGCTAACGACATCATCTGGATTTCCAATTAGCTCTTGGAAAGAAGACAAACATTTGGCACATTTTTGCTGGTTCACTGAGGGCTGATACCCAGGGGGTTCTGCAGTAGATGAAGTAGGAAGTGAAGAGCTTAAATTAGTCAAATTCAGGACAGCAGTAACTGTTGAACAAAATAATCTTTAGGTTAGAGAAGCTTTGGAAGGATGCAATGCTATAGGGAGGCAGAGGCTTGGGTTGAAGGTAGCAGATATATAGTTTTGATTCAGAACAGAAATCCAGGTGCTATCTCTTGCCTGTTTTCTACCGCCACTACTGGATGCTGAGGATGACTTATCCTACCCAAAAATAAAACCATGGAAAGATCACTCTGGAGCTACTCTGCTTTTTATACTCCTCCCTAATCATTTGCTACCAATCAGGGTTAAAATAAGGAGACCAAGTTTGACTCAGTTTGGCCATCGTGACTTTGCTTTCTCTTCATCCCTTCTTGTCTCAAAGGTGCCACAAAATTCTTGTGTGCAGAGAAGTCTATGGTGTGTGAGTCTGCTTAGCTGGTCTACAGACTGGAAGAAGGGATGTCTTTGATAAATTGCATTTAACAAGGCATGATTCTGGGCTGCAAAAATAGTAGAAGAAAGTTGTTCTCTGTGCGATGTGCAAGACCTGAAGCCCCGGGTGGGCTATTTGAGTAACACAGAAAATGGGGTGTTTTCCAACCACAGAAAGTTCCCAAAGCATTACTTCCTCAGTCCCCACTCCACTGGCAAGTCTGCTGGCCTGGCCAGGTTTGTATTTACAGTGACACCATTCCAGCGGGTGAGAGTCTGACAGGACGCTGTACAGCCGCCCTGCAGGACCAGTGCTTCCTTCTGCCTGCTGCATGCAGCAGTCATCTTCAAGGAGGCCAAAAAACTCCAGTTAAGAAAGCATTTTGATGGCTTGTGTGGAACACAGGGGGATACTAGTACCGTTTTTTCATATTTTCGTAAAAGGAAAAAATTCAATTCAAATGATTCTGGCTGCTGCAAGATTTTTACTGATGCAACCTATCTGCTGTGTTCATTCACCTCCCTCTCTCCTCTCC
This sequence comes from Dromaius novaehollandiae, assembly GCF_036370855.1. Classification (NCBI taxonomy): domain Eukaryota; kingdom Metazoa; phylum Chordata; class Aves; order Casuariiformes; family Dromaiidae; genus Dromaius; species Dromaius novaehollandiae. Next base: position 66,093,007 of record NC_088130.1, read on the forward strand.
AGATTTTGACAGTGTAAGCCCCTTCCTTTCCTTATCCCTACTCATATCACATCAGCTTCTAACCCAGGAGACGTTCACACTTCACATCCTCCCTTTATAAAGAAAGGATTTTGGTTCCAGATGAATAAACACACAAAACAACCAAACCTCCAACCCTCTCTGAGGTGTTCACTCCAGGCATATGTAGTCTTCATTAAATGGCAGGAGGGCTGTGGCACTAAGTCCTGAGGAGGGGTCAGTCTCGGTCAGGTAAGGAAAATATGTCCATCTGACATTGATACGAACAATCCTATAAGCAGAAGGTGACGGAAGGATGTATGAGTGTCAGGAGCAGAACTGACTCTGCTCCTGGATTTTTCCTCAGATTCCTCTTCTTCCCCTGGCCAGCTCACCGAAAGAAGCATTCATCTCCTTGACTTTTGCCACTTCAGCTGTGGGTATTTAATCAGCTCATCTTCTCCTATACACTATGAAGAGTTAAGTAGATCTAGATGATGATCTACCCTATCCAGAAATAAATGTGGTAAACCAACTCATGGAGATGTCTCTTGTTCTCACTCCATTGATTACAGAGAAAGCTTTAGTGATTGCTTGGACTGGACAACTCACTTTCAGATAGCTAAAATTAGGATAGATGGCTATTCCTAGTCTCTGTCCTTTGTTTTCCCAATCAGTCAGAAGGTAAAAATAGCGCAGAGGAGAACTGAGAGAATAAACACTAAAAATGAAGATAGGTATATAGATAAGCCATAGTCAGCATGGAAAACAAGTAGCCTCTCTCCCCACTCCCCATCTATGGAGCAGTATACAACATAAGCGCTCTGTTATTCACACTTGCTCTTTAGGGTAAGTGCACTGCTTACCCTCTCTTGTTTAAACGTTACAGCCACAAAATGAGCTAATAAATTTCTGGCTGACAAGCCTGACAGAGCAATAAGTAAAAACAGGAAAGCATCTATTACATATTACCCTGAATTTATCAGCTCTCCCTTCAAAAGGGGAAATAACACAAGGCAAATTGTGGGAAGTTTTTTTTTTATCTGCTAGAAAAATATGCCCTGTGCCCCAGTCAAAAAACAAGCTGTTGTGAAGTAACCACATTATTTAAAGATACAAGTCAAACAGGAAGAGGAAAACCAAACAAGCATGGCTTGAAAATTTCCCACAAGTGAGCTCTGACAGTCAGAATGCAATGATGGACTTGTTGACAGAGCCTGGGCTGCAGAGAAACCATCAGCTTTGCAAGGCCAGTGAGCTGGGAAAGGGAGTGAAGGGGACCCTCTTCCCTTTCAGATATTTGTCTCTAGTTATATGTTTCTGGGCTTCTTTACTATTATTTTTAAAGACAAATCAGTATGTCAGCAACTGAGATTTCATCTCAATTTCCTATGCTAGGTCACTCCAAAATATTGGGGTGTGTTTGAGATACCACTAGCTACTAATGCAAGAAACCACAGGCAGGATTTTTTGGCATGTACATGCAAGTTTAAGCCGCACTCCTTTGAAGCACTTCAGTCCATGCATGACGTTAAGCACACAGGAATTTAAAACTGAGCTCCTTGTAGGCTTGATGTTTTGATCGCTCTGAGCCTGATGGCTGCTCAATGGGGCTGTGTGGAAAACTTGGCTGGCTCAAGCTACCAAGCTACACAGCAGGTACTATGCCCTCCTAGAAATTTAGTGATGGAAAAGGTGTCTGTGTAGTTATTTCACTATTAGGATGGCCAAACCTCTCACATCATGGTCTGTTTTCAGGGCAACTGCAGAGCTCTTCTGGAAGTCACTCTCCCTATTGCAATGCTCATGTTCTTCACTTCCAAACCCAATCCTCAGAATAGAAACTTTCAGAAGCAACAGGCAGACAAGCACTGCCACAGATGTTACAGAACTCTGGATTTTTGTCTGCTTTCTCTTACACAAAGATACTATTTTGCAAATCCCAGTGGTCTGCAAATGATTCCTGATGAATCCTCCCCACCTAAAAAAATGAGATGTTAAAAGTGTTTTTTACAACAGAATAGATCACGGTTCATTTGGTCCATGGTGATGTATATCTAATATTTTCTATATGCACAAGTCTTTTCTAAAGATGTGTTGTTGCACATATTATTGAAAATAAGTTAAAATCATAGCTTATGAAATTTATAGGCTTTCAGGTCAGAAAGGGCTATCTTAATCATCAAGTTTAACCTGAGGCATCAAATTCTCAAGCTACAGAACATTACCCAGAAACTTCTGTGCTGAAGGAGACAATTTCTTCCCACCTGTGGGGGGAAAAAAAAAAAAAAAAAAAAAGTCAGTATAGCATATCTTATATTTAAAAAACGGTCTTGATTTTAGAGAGTCAAATGCTAAGGCACAAATTAATTCCTCTGGCAAATTCCACTGTTTCAATAATTCAGACTACATTCACATCCAAACTGAATGTCTGATTTCAATCCAAATTCCCCTTTGAATTCCCACTTTACTTGCAATTTGATATTGTCATAATTTCAGGATCCAGCTTCCTGTGCCTTTCTTTGTCTGCTAGACTACTGTAACGTTTTTGGATTAATAGAAAAATCCCTTTCAAATTACTGCAAAGAACACCATCACTTACTGGACACATCCCAGCTCTGTAGTACAATGAATGTAACCCAAAGACGTAAGGGAATCAGGCTCCATATACTAATATCACAACATCTCATATGGGCACTAGGTTATATTTTGAAAAAGTTGCTGAAAATCTAACTTGATTTTACAGTTGATTTTGCCAACAAATAATTTTATAGGTGCACCCCACTCTAGGGAGGCATTCGCTGCCTTGCCTCTAAACAGAAGTAAAGCCAGGCAATGCATAGGAAAAGATCATCAGCCTTTTGACATAAATTACTTTGCCAACAATTCTCTCGTTCTATGTTTTCACATTTATCTGGCTGCTCTGGTAAGACATACTGTCATGTAGAACCAAATTAATACACAGGGAGGCTATGTCATTAAAGAAACACAAGCTGATTTCTTTTATTATGACTGGCAAGAGAGCTACATTTGCAGTGTGGCTATATCATTTCCTGAGCTAGTATTCCTCTGTGTGGCACATGGCTAACTCATAGTAACCTTTGTTCTGAAACTGGGGCAACACATTTATTTAAATCCTCCGGGACAAAACTACTTCAAATTCAGGTGCTTAATGGTATAACCATGTGTAAACTGAAACGCACAACATATATTCATTCCGCTATTAAAGTAGCACATTAAAAGGAAAAGAATGAGGAAAAGAAGTGAAAAGAAACCTCAAGAATTTTCATCTAATGATCCAAATATTGTGGATAATTTTACAAATGACCAGAATTTTACCCTTGAATTCAAGCTGACACCAAAACATTTCTTGGAGGAGAAGTTAAACTCAGGTCCTGGTGTTAGGAAGCCAGAATAAAACAAACGGTCTACCTTTGCTCTGACCCTAGCTCAGGAAGGCATGTAAACACATGCTTCGCTCTCAGTGGGTGCGTTAAGTGCCCTTGCTGCATGCTTTCCTGCCAGCTGCTGCACAGAAACATACAGGCAGAAAGTAGGAAACCACAGAATAATATGCCCATAGCAGAGCTATCTTCCCCTCAACCCAGATGGGAAGAAAGCAGGTGAAATAATAGTCAAATACCGTAAGAAAACAAGGTGCATCAGTGAGACTCTAATCGAAATGTGCTGGAATTCAGAAAAGACTTGCCAAATTTTTCAGAGGTGTCGGAAAAGCATGTGAGCATTTGTGCAATTGCTAATGCTGTTTAAACCTCAGTGTCCGGTTCAGCTAGGCTAAGCTACTTTATCTGCGCGATATTGTAGATTCAGAAACTTAGGTGAGAAACTGCTGAGGCAGGTTTGATAACAAGAGATTAGCTTAAACAATTTCTCCGCATACTCTGATTAGCGGTGAAGCTGCGTGCAGACCGAGCAAATCTCTGGTTTCTTTTTCACTAGTTTCATTGCTTCCTCCTCCTTCTGAGGGAGGAAAAACAAGACAAAAATATTTTTTCATGGTATTTTGGCACTTCTGTTTCCTGTTGTGGCCAGAACCTAGAAGTTAAGAAACTTGTGATTGAAACAATTGAACTAGCACTGGAAAATTCAAACAGGAAGCAAGATGTAATTTTTTAAACAGTGAGGGCAATTAATCACTGGAACAGCTTTGCCAATGCATGTGGTAGATTTGCCACCATGTGGAGCCTTTAAATCTAGTCTTTCCCTAAGGATGTCTGCTCTATCTCAAGGTAGAGGTCTCAACACAGTAAAAACTGGGTAAAATTCTCTGGCTTAGCTATGTTATTGCAGTGATCCCTTCTGCTCTTAATGCTATGAAAAACTTTAGGAGATGCATTTTAAGATATATTCTGTATGAATTAGTGCATGGGAGCTGGTGAGCAGAGGGTGGACATGCCCCAGACCTGCAATAACTAGGTGGGTAGAGATGCAAGTCCTTGCATCTGGCCAGGTATCTGTAGGGGCTGCAGAGAGTTCTCTCACTTGCCAATGGGTTTCCTCACCTGTGATCAATTTATTGGGTTTAAAGGTGTCTCTGTCCAGATGCCCAGGCTGAAGCCCTGACTGCAGGAGAGATTTGTGGTAGGAAAGGCTGAATAAAAGTAGGCATTGCATTCAGATTCAGAGTTAGACGCCTTAAGGGCAGCCCTAACCCCTCTCTTTTAGGCATTTTACAGTGGCTACCTTAGGCAGCTCCTTGCTGATTGCTAAAGCCCCCTTTTCTAGGCATCTCTTTCACCAATATCTGGCAGAAGGATCCTGAGGTTCTGACTCATGGCTGGATATTCCACAGTAATATCACGAGACCCTGGCTGAATGTTACAGTTTTGAATTTTTTTGTCGATAATCACTACAACTAGCCTTTTGCATATATTTAGATGCAAATGACTTCAATAGCAGTTAGGTGTCCTGTGTCTTATGACTTAAACATCATCAAAAATATACCCTCTGGTCTCAAAATTTTTACCCTGTAATGGTCTGATCTCTTTGGATGGGGAGCAGTCCATTCCAGCTAAAAGTCTGCAACTGTGTATACGGTTTGTATGAATTGAACTGAGCCTCAAAGTCTATAGATAGCTCGTCATGAATCAAGGATGCGTTTGGACAGAAACCCTGTTCAAGTCTTGAAGACAGTTCCATCAAAGAAATGCACACCTGAGTAGAAGCAGGTGCCATTCCCCCACTCTCGTCGCAGTAATAGAGGAAGGAAAGACTTTGAGTTTCACTACAAACAGAAATGCCCGTTTCTACTCACAACAAAAAATAAGAAAAGATGTTGAGTTACTTCATGGAAACATCTGGGTGAGAGAGCAGAAGGTGTCAATAGAAGTCAAAATAACAACTCGTATCACATGGCTTTGATGTTAATGTTTCTGACACATTTATCATACTTGCTGTTCAGGAGGAGCACGGTTAGATGTATGCCAGGTTAAAAAAAAAAGTGCGAGAGACCTTCCATTTCAGAAAGAGGCAGCCTTTCCTAAAGTATCTGAATTGCATTTCTGAGCATAGCAAATTAGCTGTAAATGCAATTTTATGGTTGTTCTAGGGAGAAAATGTGGGTGGAGTAGACGGTAAGAAGAGAGAAAATAGGCAAATTGAGAAATAAAGACACAGACTAGTTATAATAGCAGCTGAAGGGCCTTAAAGTAAAAGTTTCCTCTCATCTTCGTATTCTTGTGTAAAAGGAACAACATTTATTCTGTACCAAGACTTTCTTGGCTAAAAAAACCTTTTTCTACCAGCTTTGAAGCCCAACATTTTTGTAAACTTTCAGATCAGAAATACAAACCAAGTGCCTGCAGACCTGCAAACTTTTCCAAACTGATTTGCTTGCAAAGCTCTATAGTACCTATCTCCACAGTATCTAAACAGCAGCCTAAAAGCAGAAATAATAAAGCAGTGAATAACTGACGTGGGGAATGAGGTGCTTTCAGACTTACTATGACAGCTAAATCAGTGGACAATATTGTAAGCAAGTGGTGTTCATCTGTCTACAACGTAGGAGGAAAAATCTGGTATTCTTCCTAGCTTAATGACTGGCTTGAGCAAGACACACAGGGTTCACCTTCACCATGATAGAAATCGAAAAAGGAGCATAAGAACTGGCACCATACTAATGATTAGCTGTCTTTTGTCTCTGTTTTGCACCATGACAATGAACCCCCTCCAAGACAACTCTGCAAGACAGAGATCTAACTCTAAACAATGTGGATGTGAGCCAGTCACTGTCACACAGATGCTGAGCCAAAGACTGGTCCTTGACTTCTTTTGTTTAGCAGTGTAGACATCTCAATGACCCACTTAGGTATGAATACCTCACAGCATCTTTATTAACTACATTTCCTTGTATGCTTTCTGTTTAGAACTGCCCTTTGGTTACCAACAAGAAAATGAGTTCCTAAGAGAGGTCTCCAGACAAGCTGAAGGTTAGCATAATAAAAAGGCTTAGTAAGAGCACTCCCTGAAAGGATGCACAATAGGAGGAGACAGAGGATGGAGCAAAGGGATATAATGGCTAATGTCAGAGATGGAAAGGAGGAAAAGGGGATACATACCAAGAGACAACAGAAAAATTCAAACCTCTGACTCTGGAAACTATTTAGCAATGGCTATAGCTTGTAAATGCAACAAGGGTAGCATTTTGTGTGGCATTTCTATGTATTTTACATCTGGGTCCTATTCTAAGTGTAGGATTTATTATAATTTTACTTCATTAAACTCCATTTATTCCATTACTGTAGTATTCAGTGAAGACCTATATTTTTCTGCTGACCAAAGAGGAAGCTTAACTGTTGTTTTCAAGTTCTTTTGTGAAAAATTATTCCCTTTTTTCTCTGCTTTTCTCACTTTTTCCTTCCTATATTAAAACTGGAAAAAAAAAGGGACCGGAAAACTGAGGGGTTTGTTCTCCTTAATGTTTTATTTAATTTTAAAATGTGAGGTTTGAACAAAATTCACAATGACTTCTAGTTTGAAAAAAATGTCTTTTGAGATCTGGGAGCTTTTGGTAGGATTTCTTTCCTCTGCCTCAGGTGTCTGTAGTGTAGGAGTTTGTGTCTCAGACGGTTGCTACTAACAGGAGAAGTAGTCAATGCAGTCAATGGAGCCTGGAGTGCTTTTCATGTGACCAGAGTTATGGATCTGTTTCATGAGATGAATCACAACTGCATTGACTGCACTGACAAGCCCTTTCCCAAATACAAGAGGAACCTAGAAAGATTAGCCTGGATGTATATATGTCCAGGTAAGTTAGTCATCAGAGAGTTAACCAGCTTAGTCCTACCCCTCATTATTTCAGGCCTCCCTCACTGATCAAAGAGAAAAGACCCTTAGAGATCTGTAATCTGATACATACTCTGGAGATGCTTATCTCTTTTTCATGAAAATATGCAAACCCTGTGCTGACTATTTTCCTACCTTAAGAGCTGCCATTTAGTAAGGTGAACGGTATTGCTTCTTCCAGTAGGTGATTCAGGGAGGAAATCTGCAGCTGGCATGTTCAGTGGGGGATTGTGTTATCTTTCTCTGATGACTGCAGAGCAAGGGCCTAGATTCACTTCACTTAGACGTATAGACATAGTCATCCTAGATGTCAATAGAGAGGGAAAAATATCTCTGAAAGGCTGTTCAGGTCACAGGTGGGCTGGTGCATGGTGTAAGTGTTCAGAGAGGTCTAAGGAATGATGTACGCCAAGGAGTAGTCAGCACAGTGAAGTGTCCAGCAGTGCCTAAAACGCAAGTTTATGTGTGCCATGCAGAGCATGTGTGTGTGCATGCACTGCGTAGAGTGTCTTTGGAGCAAAACACTCCATACAAAAATTGCTTTTAATAGCAGCCAAAGGAGGAAACAAAACTCTCAGACAAATCCATCTTCTTTCATTACAGGTAACAAAACACCTGAAAAGGGGCAGGTTTCCAGTTTCTGACTTTCAGTATAAGGATTCCTCTCTGAATCTGGGATGTAATCCAAAGAAAACGGAAGGAAAACATTACTCCATTACAGTTAAAATGCATCTTAGAAATACTAATCATTAAATAAATAGCAACAAGTGTTGGATTTTACTAGAGAATGAAAAGCAGTCTTATAACTAGCACTTATAGCACTTATAACTATTTACTTCCTGAGCTCAGCATTTGCTTTATGGAAAATGTTGCAAATATATATGTATGCATGTGTGTACATTTATATATATATGTATATGTATTTATAAATTATTTTAGCAATAGCTTCTTTTTTAAAAAGTCAAGTTTCAATTGCTAACAAAAGATAGGCCAGAAGTACCAAACCCAATTTGAAATGGTGCTTGGGGTCCTTATGGCCTTGGTTTAATCAAGTAAACAGAGGGTCAATGGCTCTTTTAACCTCTCTTTGCAAAAGAAATCAAAGTTGTTTTCCAATGAAAGAAATACAGAATAAATGACAAAGTAAACTTATAAATTATCAGGAAATGGCATTCAGAAAACTGAACAATCTCACTTGGAAGACTTCCAAGACTTCATCTTACAAAGTGACGGGGACCTATTTTCTGTGGGCTGCCCTTTATATGTCAGCTGGATTTTCATATTCCCATGGCCAACCACTCTGACGTCAAGATGGCATCTATGCTCTGCCATGGAAATTTCATGCTAAATTCTACAACAAGCATCAGGTAGACATGAAAGTTTTACTCCACCTGTAAAGGTGTTAATTGCAGGTCAAACTGAGGGAGAAAGATATTCCAAAACTAGAAGGTTCTCTGCAGTACTTCTGCATTTGAACACCTAGAACTCTTATTTCCCAAATCTTTTAAGTATCAGATAATGTGAGTGATGCTTTAAAGAAAGCCTTTTACATCACTTCTCTTCCTGTAGGAGTAAAATCTGCTAAGGAATAATCTGTGGGATTATTACAAAGGGATTTAGTTTGCTATCTCCTGTGAGAGCAGTAAATTGAAAGATTAGGGCTCCTCGCTGGCAGAGAGCGTGGTGAGATCATGATAAAACTCCAGGGTGAGCTCTGCAGCTCAGGTCCAGCTGGCTCTGGTGAAGGTCCTATTTCCAACATTTTCATGCGTTTTCAAGGGAGCTGTTTTGGGGTATATCTCTGTTAGATATGTGCTCATTCAGGCTGGTCATCAGAAATGTGCTAACTAGAGCTATCGCTATGCCTAGCTGTGGCAATCTTCTAGCCTTTCAAAAATTTCTTTCATGAAGTTCCACAGAGCATCTTTTTGCCTTTTTCAATCTTAGCATCTGTATTAACTCAATTCTTAATCAGATGCTCCCAGATAAGATTCTAGCTTGAGATGAGTTAGCGATGAGATTTATCTAACAGCGAGCGGTCTGGACTAAGCTAACCAAGACTTCTGACGGCTTCCTGAGATGCTCAAAGCATTTTGCGTACTGTTGTGCAACCACTGAAAACCTGTTCAGGTTCTGGGAGCTGAAAAGCAGCTCCTACTCCAGACACCTGGGACCAATACTAGATGAAAAAAAAGAATCTTTATTTTAGAACATTTCAACCACCTCACAGTCCTATGAGGTCAGGAGAGTTTACTAAAGAAAAATATTTGATGCTGGGAGGTAAGGTGGGCGTTGATGTCTCTTCTAGGGACGAAATATAAGAGCCATTTCCTGAGTCAAAGGTATTAGCAAATCTTTGTACCTAGTGATGGGAGAGAAGCTTATCTAGAAAAAAAAGAGTGCAATATTATGCAGTTAAAGAGCAAATTTTATTTTTCACACATCTTACAGATGCTGCTGTAGAACCGCATCTTTCCAAGCAGAAGTTCAGCCATGCAGGGGTTAATGTCTCTTCTTGCCACCTTCCTTTATAACTTAAAACTTAGGAACATGTGCACACTTATGCATGCAACAAACAAAGCCACTGCTTGCATTATAATCTCCTCAGGGACAGCCAACTGGGAAAGACAAATTTAGCAGTGTACTTCTGGCTTTTTTACATAGTGTAATGCCATTAAACTCAACATCATGTAGACAATGAACATTACAACAAAATACTGATGCTGTTTATTAGCTGCCTGACTTTTTTGAGAGGAAGCACATGTCACATTTGTTTCAGACAACCGCATCGGGGTCCCACAGCTCTGATTAAATATGTATCCTTTGTTCAGCTGCATCGGAGTCGGTTTTGGCCTACATGCGCGTTTCGTTAATATTTTAAATAGGAAAAACAACAAAGAGAGGAGAAATTAACAGTTGCTGAACTTCTCCAATTACCGCTAATCACATTTACACCCTGGGGTTTGCAGAATTAGAAATCAATTGGTGGCTTCCCCTTTCTGCAGCAGGCAGTAAATGTGACAATTTAGCAAAAGGACTAGAAGACATCTCAATTCAACATAGATACCCTTGCAAATATCCCCCAGTGAATTTATTGCTTCAGTGTTTGATGTGACACAGATTATACAGCATCATTTACTAAAATGATAAAGTGCTCTGTGTGATTGATACTGAAAAAATGTGATATCATTGCTTTTTATATATAAATATATTTTTCTTTCCATTGAACCTGAGGCATTTGGAAATTACATTCCAAGCCAAACTCTACAGCGAAATCCTGCCGAAACATTTGATGGGCAAACACTTTTCCTTTCAAGGTTATGAAAAATGAATTCTAGGAAACAGACACAACACATACGATGCTCTCTGATTGATTTTATGAAGTGAAGAGCACTCTGCCCAGCATCTCATGGTGATTTAGCCATGCCAAATTGTTAGGAGAGTTACTGTCAGTGTCACTTAGTACGCTCTTTAATTGAAGAGTTTCCTCTTAAGTGTTTAGATAAACTCAAATTGGCCATGTACATGTTTTGAACATCATAAATGATGAACCAGCAGGGTCAAGCAGTCCAAAGCTGCTTATGATTTCTTAAGCTGGGAAAAGCCTTAGCAGGGGGCTGTCAAAGCACATCTTGCAGTGAGTGCATGTAAACGTACACGCACTTATAAACACATGGCTGCAGAGGGGAGCTCACATCAGCTATTTCTAACTGAAGGTGGAAAGAAAGGAGATCACGTGAAGAGAAATTGGTAATGGAGGGAGGGAGGGGAAAGGGAATAACCCTTTCAATAGTTCCTTGAACATGCATGCAGCAGGTAGGAGGATGAATGAATGCCCCTGGAAAAAGGCTTATATGGAGAAAAACCCACATCTAACTGAACTTTTTGATTCTGCAAAATAAGGCTGAAAGTCCGATGCTTTCTAAAGGAGTATGCAGCCCGATAGTCTTTTAGAGAGTTAATCTGTACTTGTGTTTTTACTCTCGACTGAAACCAAGAAGCAGAGGGAACTGAAAAATAATGGTGAGGTGAGGAGGGAGGAGGAGTTAACCAAACCTTTCCAAACATAAGATTCAGTTCATATTCACATTGGCTTGAAACAAAAATATCCAGACAAGATTTTTGTTCATTTGAACTGATTCATCTGTTACTCAACAATAAGACTTCATTGTAAAGCTTCTCTTGCACTATTCCATGAACACATCAGTTGGCAAAATTCAAGGAGTTTGTTCAACAAATCATCTCATGAAGTATTCAGCCAGCTCCATAGTTTTAGCACTATTTATCAAAAAGATTGCTCAATGAACAACAGTGACACTTCCAGTATAAGGTATATGACAGATATTGCTCTGCAGTTTAAGCAACACTTTAACAGGAGTGTTCTTTTTCTGAAGTCCAACATTTTATGTAACCACTGGAAAAAAAATATAACTGACCTTTGGTGAACTCAGAGTCTTCTGAAATTTAAGGGTTGATTTCAGAGAAGCAAAAATTTCATCATCAGACATAATATTTCCTTGAATCATTCAATTCTTCTTTTCCTCTTGCGTGATACAAAATAGTATTGCTTTGCCCTTAAGACCAAAATGGGATGATTAAAGAACCTTCTATTTGACTTTTCAATTGTAATTGAATAAACTGTCACTGAATATACCAAGAGATTCTCTGTATTTAAGACTAAACATCTGCTCAATGATAACATTTGAATAAAATGCATAGTCACATGAACTTTTTTTTTTTGCCATGTACAAAGAATAAATGAATCTCAGAGGAGATGCTAAACTGTTTTCAGCTATTACGACTGAAAGTTCAGAGGCTTACCCAAATCTTATGTAAATGACAGTTTGTGTTTTGATCCTTGTAATAGCATGTCCATTTGTCTCTTTTTACATTTTTTCATTTAGGTCTTTTTCCTACTGTCTGTCAGTCAGGCATGCCATCTAAAATTCCCAAACCAACAACACTAAAATTAACATGACTAAAGAAATAGTAGTGGGTTTCTTATACAAAAAAAAAAGAAGACTAAATACCAGTGTTTTGCAAACTAAGTCTACTTGTCAGTCCACATTAGCGATATCCAAGACCTTTGTTCCAAAGGGAGTTGGTACAGTCTAGCTTGAAATTTGGGTCAAGCTCTGTAGATACTTCACCTATGTTTGTTGCAAGGTTCATGAACCTTTCAGCAAATCTAACTTCAACCTGAGATTTCTTAGCATAACTTTGATTTCCTAAGAAACGACTATTGGTTGTTTACTAAATCTTTGTGTCTGATAATGCCAAAGATAAAGGAGAGTCTTTTTTCCTTATATTACCAGTTAAAATCTACTTCATCTCCTGCATCCCCACATTGAATTCAGTTCAGGAGTCTGGATGAAATTGAGGTGGTTTTTACCTGTGACAGTTCGTTATTTTCCAGACTAGTCTTAAGAGCACTAAACACCACAGACAATCACCACTGGCCAGATGGCTTACTGGCTGACTCAGCCGGATGGTACAACCTCAAGTGCTTGGGTTGATGGTCAGTACAGACTATACTTTGCCATATATTTTCAATTTTAGAGAGGTGGCTGGACCCATGGTATGATCTAATATGTATAGCTTTTATGCTGATCACTAAGAACCTTTGTTTTGCTGCTTTATATAGCAGCTAAAAACCTAAACCAAGTGCTTTGCAAAATAAACAAATAAATAATTAAGATGAGGGCATGTGCAGGACAAACTTCTCCTTCCACCCCAGTAACTGTATGGCATATTGCTTATAGGATGGGATTCATCTCACCTAACTCTGGATTCAGTACCTAGTTCTTTAAGTCAGGGTCTGTAATCATTGAAGAAAAATACACAACTCCAAAGAACGTATCACCAAAAATCTCACAGACATTTTGACAGGATGGGATGAGTTGCACAGTAGATGTGTCTCTCTCCTTTCAGATGTCCAAAAGCTGGGTGAAATGAATCAATGAATCTACACAGAGGAGTTTTTCTTGCATTTCTGTCTTAAATGGGGCACTATTGGTTTTAACTCTGGACCTATATTCTGCATTGCATCCTGAGGGCGGTGGGAGTTTGGCCGTTCCCACCTTGCAACAGGAGTGCTGGAATAGACCGCTAGTCATCTAGGAGAAGCCTTTGAACTCATGTGCTTGATCCTGGAAACTGGCAGAAATCTGAATGATTTCACAATCCCGGTGGGAGAAACACTCTTTTACAAAGCTTGGGTTGATGCCATAGTGGACCTTAGACATGACGACTGTGTTTTTTTTTATGACCCTGCTATTCTCACAGGAGCAATATGAGTGAGTATTATGAGCCAACACTTTTATTTAGTAGTAGTCTTAGTATTTATATTTGGAATTGCAGGAAAGACATGGTTAAAACCTTCAGCTAACAAAACAGAGAGATGAGAAAGAGTTTTAACCAAAAATAGGGTGATATTTTCATTATCTTTAATCACAACTGTATCAATACAAGCTGATGTGTTGGTCACAATGAATATTTCTCTCTAATATTGCTATGTTGTGGTATCATGTCCCTGACCAGAGCTGGCACTTTGGAAGGTGTTTACATTCTTTTTGTAGGAAGTTCAAGACTGGCCAGTAAATAAAACAGTATTCTCTAGAAATCTCAAAATGGCAGATTTTATAGGTGTTAACTTCACACACAATCAAAGCTAGGTCACTGCATGGAGTATCAGTGATCCCACTTTTCTCTTCAAACCTTTTGACCCAAGTTTCAAATATTCTGATATATGTCCCTTTCTTCTCCTTTGTAGATTTTTCTAGCTCTACCTATCTTGAGTGCCTAAAGACACAGAGGGTGTGTAGACAATAAGTGATGGGGTGGAATACAGATATACTAACTCCAGTGCCAACATTAGAGAGCCCATCCTCAGGGATACAGGAACTCCTTGAGGAGTGGCTAGATCTTGCCCTAGAACTGTCTAATTGAGCAGTTATAGACATATTTTATCATTTCCAATTTAAATGTGGCCGAGTTTTGTGTTTGTGCTGCCTTGCATGAGGTAGATGATAGGTCCGTTAAAAGATACAGTCCATACCCTAATTAGTTCATAGCCCAAACAGACAGGTCACATACAGGAATACTCACTACCTTGTCCACCTCCCTCTTCTAGTCAAGCTGCACTTTTTCTCTAGCAAACTGGGAACAGATTTCTTGCTTGTCTAATTAACTCTACATTGCCTTCTACCATCACATCTTCAAGCTTACTCCTTAAATACTATGTGCATGTTTGTGAGATAATGAGTACAGATTTCAGATTCAGGGACAGGCCACTTGGGAGCATTATAGGAGCATTGCCAGAGTATGCAGGGATGTGACTAGGAAGGCCAAGGCCCATTTGGAATTGAATTTGGCAAGGAGTGTTGAGAGCAGCAAGAAGGGCTTCTTTAAATACATCAGTAACAAAAAGAAGACTAGGGAAAAGGTGGGCCCGCTACTGAATGGGGCAGGGGCCCTGGTGATGAAGGATGCAGAGAAGGCAGAGATACTGAATGCCTCTTTGCTTCAGTCTTTACTGCTAAGATCAGCCCCCAGGAATCCCAGACCCTAGATCCCTAGAGACCATGGAGAAAGCTCGGAAAAAGGAAGACTTTCCCTTGGTGGAGGAGGATTGTGTTAAAGATCATTTAGGAAAACTTGACACCCACAACTCCATGGGCCCTAATGGGATGCACCCATGAGTGCTGAGGGAGCTGGCAGATGTCATTGCTTGGCCACTCTCAGTCATCTTTTAAAGGACATGGAGAACAGGAGAGGTGCCTGAGGACTGGAAGAAAGCCAGTGTCATTCCAGTCTTCAAAAAGGGCAAGAAGGAGGACGTAGAGAGCTACAGGCCAGTCAGCCTCACCTCAATCCCTGGAAAGGTGATGGAGCAGCTCATCTCAGATGCCATCTCTAAGCATGTGAAGGATAAGAAGGTTATCAGGAGTAGTCAGCATGGATTCACCAAGGGGAAATCAGGCTTAGCCAATCTGACAGCCTTCTATGATGGGATGACTGGCTGGGTAGATGAGGGGAGAGCAGTGGATGTTGTCTACCTTGGCTTCAGTAAAGCTTTCAACACTGTCTCCCATAACATCCTCATAGGCAAGCTCAGGAAGTGCGGGCTAGATGAGTAGACAGTGAGGTGGATTGAGAACTGGCTGAATGGCAGAGCTCAGAGGGTTGTGCTCAGTGGCACAAAATCTGCGTGGAGGCCAGTGACCAGTGGTGGCCCCCAGGGGTCAAGACTCGTCCAGTATTGTTCAACTTATTCATCAATGATCTGGATGAGGAGACAGAGTGCACCCACAGCATGTTTGCTGATGATACAAAGCTGGGAAGAGTGGCTGATACACCAGAGGATTGTGCTGCCATTCAGAGGGACCTCAACAGGCTGGAGAGATGGGCAGAGAAAAACCTCATGAAGTTCAATAAAGGGAAGTGCAGAGTCCTGCGCCTAAGGAGGAATAACCCCATGTACCAGCATAGGCTGGGGGCTGACCTGCTGCAGAGCAGCTCTACAGAGAAGGACCTGGGAGTCCTGGTGGACAAGTTAACCACAAGCCAGCAATGTGCCCTTGTGGCAAAGAAGACCAATGGCATCCTGGGTTGCATTGGGAAGAGTGTTGCCAGCAGGTTGAGGGAGGTGATCCTCCCCCTCTACTCAGCCCTGAGGAGGCCACATCTGGAGTACTGTGTCCAGTTCTGGGCTCCCTAATACAAGAGAGACATGGAGCTATTGGAGTGAGTTCAGTGGAGGACTACAAAGATGATCAAGGGACTGCAGCATCTCTCAAATGAGGAAAGGCTGAGAGAGCTGGGCCTTTGCAGCCTGGAAAAGAGAAGACTGAGGAGGGATCTTATCAGTTGTAAAAGTATCTGAAAGAAGGGTGTAAAGAGGATGGGGCTAGACTCTTCTCAGTGGTGCCCAGCTATAGGACGAGAGGCAATGGGCACAAACTGAAACAGAGGAAGTTCCATCTGAACATGAGGAAAAACTTCTTTACTGTGACGGTAACAGAGCACTGGAACAGGTTGCCCATAGAGGTTGTGGAGTCCCCTTCCTTGGAGATATTCAAAAGCCATCCGGACAGGGTCCTGGGCAACGTGCTCTAGGTGACCCTGCTTGAGCAGGGGGGTTGGACCAGATGATCTCCAGAGGTCCCTTCCAACCTCAACCATTCTGTGATTCTGTGATTCTCTGCATTTTCCAAGTAGAAGAACTGAGATATAGAAATCTTAAGGTTAGGATTTGCCTTACCTAGCTTAAACACCTTAGAGTTAGATCCCTGAGCTAGTCATTTTAGGTCACATTTGTTTTCAGAAGGCAGCTGCAGAAGTCAATTATTTGACCTACCTTAGGGTGAGATGAATTGTCTTCCCTCACTTCTATTAATTATAAAAATCTATTATTGCCAGACTGTAAATACATACGTATATTGTGTGTAGATAAAAATGTCATCAAAGCAAGTGTGTAACTGAAGTTACAGTTTATATTCCTTGACAATATTTCAATGCAGACCATTTGTCATCTGAAGTCTTTCTGTTAAATTTTATCCATCAGAGTTGTTCGGGTACAAAAGGATACTTCTGAAATATATTTTGAAATGGATGTAGTTTTATCCACTAGTATTAAGACAAGCCGAGTTATAAAGTAGAGATATTTGTTAGATTTTTTTTTTATTATTGTTAGCTATCACAATGGACCAGAAATGTTAGTAGATGCTTCACAGAAGATATGGAGAAAGCCCAGTCCTCGAATGAAGGCAGTTCCACTCTAAATGATGAGAACACAATAAGTAACTTGGGATATATCTGTGCCAGTAAATTAAATACATGCAGGACCATGTTCTGACAAGAAAGGCAGATGTCATGAAGAAGCTACATCCTTATTATTAAGCTCTTTTACCCTCCAAACTAGGGAGACCACCAGTTCACTTTTAGAAATTGACCAAGGACTTTCTAATTCCCAAACTCAGAATATCACATCAGGAAAAAATTCTAGCAATATATCAGTATTGATTTTATTAGTGACTTCATTTTTCCTGAATTAGCAGTAGGATATGAAAGAAAAAGCAAAATTAAACTGTAGGCAGGATTTAGGAACAGATTTCTTGTCTAGGCAAATCATTCTAATATCTTTTCACTAGCAGTTTAAATCCTTATATCCAGCATAGTATTTGAGGACAACTGTTACTGATATATCTTTTGGAGATGAGGAACTTATCACAAGGACAGGATACGACCTCAGAAAGGAAGTCTGGAATTGAAGCCATATCTCTTTCAACACAAAAAGATGTTTTTAACCATATGACTTCCCTTTCTCCCACAGGCTTTCTTTAAGTTCATTAGCAGAATCAGGAACTAGCCACTTGTGAGGCAGAGCATACCCAGACTAGATTGATTGACCACTGGTCTAATTATGTATGTAATCAAAAGGAGATGGGAGAACAATGCAAAGAGAAATATGGGAACTGGAGAATTTGTTACTAGAAAGTGAGTAGAGTATGATTTGAGGGCTAAGAAAAGATCAGAGAGCTGTGAGAGTAACTGGTTCAATAAGAAAGAAAGGATTAGTAAGTTCAGAAGAAGAAACAATCAGTAAAATACCAATAAAAGAAGCCATATACATCCTTGAGGGTATTTGAGATGTTGAAACAAGAGATCAGTATATAGACAAGTAAGCAGCATTACTGACAGAAAAGAATAAAAAGAAAAGCGGGGGGGGGGGGGGGGGGAAGACTTGGAGGAGCTACTAACTGTTTTCCTTGAGTAAAATAGTAATTGAAAGCAAGAGTTCAGTATTCAGTCAGAAGTTAAAGTAGTTGACTCCAGAGATTCACAGTCTTGTTTTTTTACCTAAAAGTGTTAATTGGTAAAAATATTTTCTAGAACAGTAGCTTTAAATCAAAGGATGTAAAATATTCACAGGGCACTAATACAAAATTCCAGGAGCTGTTGTCTTCATATCACAAATCTAGACCAAAATGTCACAGCATTCTGATACGTAGGGACAGAAATGCAACATATATTATGGAGAGATGTTCAAGCACAACAGCTCCAAGACTGGATGATTTTAGGAGTGACTTCTTGCAAACAAATTACAAGACCAAAATTATTCAAGAAATATACTTTGTGTTTTGCACTGATTTCCTGCCATTAACTACAGAGAGATTTGGATTAGATCCTGGATGAAATAATCGGAATCTCTTTGCTAGTAACTCCTGAACAAAGAAATGAGATACAATTCATGAGATCACTTGTTACAAATTATTCACCCAAACCTACTTAAAATCTAATAAGGCACCCTTAAATCAGCACTAGACTTATTTAACTTGAGACCTGAATTTAGATGACTTGCAAGTTTCTCTAATGTTCAACTTCATTAGAAAGCAGGGTGATAATGAAAATGGACTGGTGATGAAAATTCTCTTTTTTTTCTTTATCTCAGTTATCTGATGGATAAAATGCTCCCTGATTGCTTTGAATAAATAAAAAGAAAGATGGGAACTGGGTAATGGTTTGCTGAATGTGAAGCATAGAGGCAAGCCGTATGTCACATCTGCACTGGTTGAAGTGACCACTAAAGGGCACTCAGACTGCACCTTTATCCGAAACTTGCAATAATTACAGGCAGGAGTCAAAGAGCTTCAAAGCAACCTATGGAGGAAGAAAGCAATGTTAGATAACACATTGGAGACAGGGAAAATGAGAGACAAAATGAATTGCTAAAGGTTGCCTTGAGAAAACAGAAATAGGGCAGTAATCAAAACTGCAACTTTCTTCCAAAAAACCCAAACAACTTCCCTTCAAGCCAATTGGTATGAAATCTAACCTAGACCTGGACTGTGGTGAGAAGAGGCTTAAAAGTTCATCCTTGGTGCCTTGGTACCTTCACTCCTTTCTGCAATATATTTTTCTATATGTGGGTACTTGTAAAGGGAAAGAAGGGGGTACTTGCTCGCTGGGTGCTTGCTTGAATGGCTTGAAGGCATTTGTAAAAGTTTCCTGAAAAAATTAATATTGAAGCTTCCAGCTGCCGTAGCTCTTTCTATTTCCTTGTTCAAGAGTTGTGCCAGAAAACTAACTGCACCGTCCCCTTCAAAAGCAGGTGCAACCGCCTGACAGTAATCCAATAAAAATCCTATTAGCTGTGTCTCCATGACACTCGTGGTATCCATGGGACCCACAATATCTTTAATGCAGACAATAAATCCAGACCATTTCCTCCTTCAATTGCTCCCAATATGGCTCCACTCCTAGCACTGTTCAGCTAACCTTTTGTTGCTACATTTTCTCATGAATGCTGAATCACTCTCTAATCTTTACAATGAAACAAGTGGAGTCCCCACTAAGTGAAACACATCAGTTAGGTTTAGTTATCCAAGCGCAATTGCATCCAGGTGCATTGCTGTGGATTGCAACCAGCAGAGACCCAGCACTGAGAGAGTTGTAAAAATATCAGTTCAGTGTCTTCAAAGCTTAGGAAAGGCTTTGTGGCAATTACTGTCTGACCAAAACATCCCAGATTAACCCCAAAGTGGCCAGAGAAGAGAGTGCATCACTAGGTTAAAAGGACATTGATGTGAGGATAAAAAGCATACAGTGAGTTAAAACAAAATGATGTGAAATTGAAGCCAGGAGAGCAGGTTAACCAAAGATGCTGTAAACAACAGCAAAACACAGACAAACACAAAAAGGAGGTGATTTGACAATACCTAGACTTCTTGTATGTCTTAGGAGCTGCGGATGCTCATGGAGATTCTCTGAATTACAGCTTTGTTAATCACAGTGGCTGAATCCAACCCATGAAGTTAACTACTTGTAAGAGGATCAGGGACGGTTCAGCATTGCTAAATAGAAAGGAAATTTATGGATTGAACCACCACCCCTTGGTAATCCAGCTACCTATGCATGGCCATTCTCAAGATAAGATTCACCTCCTTTGCTAACAGAGCAGTCCCATCAAGCATAGCCCAAAGACATCACATAGTTCAGAACACCACTGGCTTTCCTCATTTCTAAATCCTTGGGTTATCTGCCTGGCAGCTGTAGGGCAAGGAGATTGGTGAGAGGCAGAGCCTGCCATCCTTAAAGACCATGAGATCTTCCAGAGGCTGCTCTTTCAGCACAGCAAATGGTTACCTTTCATCCCAGCAGATCTTAAGGACACAGCATCTAAAGATTTGCTGTGATGAAAAGTCAAATTGCAGTTATTTACAGTCTCTTCCCAACTTCTCAGAAAGTCTAAAGTGAAGAGTTTTGAGGGAATGGGTTTGATCTCCGTGAATATACGAATGCTCACTCTGTAGAATAAGCAAGTTTTAATGTAATAAAAGAACTGACAAGTGACCGTGAATGACTAAGCTAAAGGACAGGAATACACATAGATATGTTATTTAAAATTCTGTGCACTTTGTTGTGATTTAGACTACCTCTTTAATTAGTTTTTACAGCTGGCTGGTTAGAATTGCACATTGTTTATAGACCTATTTCTGTGCAGGTTTTGTCATATGATCCAATTTTGAGAGGAACTAAATAACTTTAGTGCTCTCATTCCAGTACAATTACAGCAGTGGCCAATGCTAGCACAACTGCCTGTGAGTGAAGAAAGAGTGGAGGACTTCCTTCTGGTGTGGATGTATATTCTCCCTAACAACCTCCCTGGTGCAATAAGTTATAATGCTTATCACATATGGCCAGTGAAGTTGTCTCTGTGTGACTGTACATGCATAAGCAGTGAATATTCTTGCAGCAAGGATGCCTTGTAGCTTCCTACCCTGCTGTCATCTAAAACAGAGTGAAGAACCTGCAACAAGGAGATCATAAGCCTGCTTGAAAATGAGTGAAGAGCTGGTCTTGTTGGCTGGCTCATCTGTTCTACTGAACACATACCTGTGCTTAGAGTGCAAATGAGATAGACATTGCAGCTTGCGAAAACCAAGTCTTACCCAGATTCTGAAAGTCAATGTGACTATTGGTATTTGTCAAGTCAATGTGCCTGGCTGCAAGATGGACCAACTTGCTGGTTTGTGAACTGAATTAATAAAAAATAAAAATAAAGTGGATTTTAATTTAAAACTTACAAGTAATTTGCACAGGAGTTCAAAATTAGGGTTACACAGAAGACTTGAGCTTTAGTGCTTAGTAAGTTTAGCATGATGATTATTACAGCATTAGCAACAGTCATTTAATGTACTGTTTAATGCTGTAGTAACTAGTGGACTAGGTGCTCTCTAAGCATATAAGGGGACAGTCTCCAGCCCAAGGGACTTTATAAGTCAGAACAGACAGTCAGGGGGACTGAAGAGGAAAAGGGATGCCAAAAGACTTAGGTGGGTGCAAAGATTCCCACAGTGCTAGAAGTGCTAGAAGACATGGGAAGAGAAGACAATATCAGACATTCTTGGCCACAAAGACCATGTTTCTCATATTGCCAACAATCACCTCAGAAAATCCTTTGCAAGGATATGAAGGGTTCCACTTAAAACAAAGTTGTTTCCTGCCCATCCTATTAGGAGGTTACTCCTGAACTCCTCTTCTTATCTATAGCTCCTGTTGTTTCCAGCCCAATTTTATTTGCAGTCACCTCATACACATTTCTTGTGTAACTGCTGCCCTTTCAGTTCTCCTTCTTTGCTCCTTAGAGACTGCAACCATTTCCCTCGCTGCCTTTGTTTTGCTGTGCTAAACAGTCATATGAGCTTTCATCTCCACTCATTAGGTAGTTCCTCTTCCAGTGACAGCTCCTCCAGTCCTTTCACTAGTCCTGAACCCTGTCTCTGGATCACTTTCAGACTAGAAAGCCTCTCTTGTTCATGGGTAGCCAGAAGTGTATACTCCACTGCAGACTGGGCTACACTAGCATCTCAAACTTACTACAGTCTAGTTGTGCCTTTTCTGGGATTCATCTCAGCTTTTAGGGAAGGTATCTCCTTGGTCCTCTAGCTACAGCATACTCTCTAAATATTGGGGAGGTTAGAAGAAAATGGAGGAATTTGTAGTGGAAGCTAGGCTAATGGGATGTCAAAGCCCAAGAGAGAAACGGTTTCACTTTTTACCATCTTTGCAGATAATAATATATTATCGGTGAAACCCAGAAGACAGCTGAGGAGGTAAGAGGCTAAGCCTCTGGCAGCCAGCTGAGTAGCACAGTTGGGCATCTTCATACTGAAAGAGGAAATGATTTATTGTTTCCTGCCTGCCTCTCATTAACATGTCCAGACTCATCCCCTGTGTGTGTGTGCATGTGTGCATGTGTGTCAATGACCTCTCAAAGAAGGCACTGATGAAACATTTTTGTTTTGCTTAATATTAAAAATCCAGCAGCGCTTTGAGGCCATCCGATGATTTAAGCAGTCCCCACTCCTGGCTGTCCTCCCTGCCTTTCTACCAGAGGTTGCTACTAGAGCACCAGTGAGGCTCTAAGACAATAAAGTGGGCAGTGTGTCTTGTCTTCAGCCGCCTGGCATGCTAACACAAAACAGAAATGCATGAAATCAGCAGCTGAGCTGTGGAGACACTCACTGTTCAGCCATTTCTCCTGAGGGGATGGTAACCAGTGGGTTGAAAATTTATGGACAGTCTCCACATATCAGTCAAAAACATTATGTAAGAGCAGTGTTTGGTCAAGGTTTGTGCAATAGGGGCCGTTTTCCTGCTGTCTTAACAATACAGAGCGACACATGGGTACATGATAGGGTTTTTTCCTCTATAGTTACTGTGTGAAGTCCTTTGAGAAACTTGGGGATGAAAAGGATTTTAAAAATGTAAAATATTTTTACTAAGATACATGTGCAGAAATTAATTCCATTCATGTCTTCCCATCCTGCACATACATCAGCAATACCTTAATGCTGACATCTTTAATACAGTGCTTAATTAGGTATACATTTAAAAAAAAAAAAAACTCTTTGTTTATCAAACTTTGCAAAAGTCATAAGATAATAATCAAATGTCAGTTTCTGACAATTTACAGTCCCATCATCAATGATCCTGATGACTTTTGAAGTCTGTAGATCTTTCCCTTTCATAGCTGGCTTCTCACAATCCCATTTTTTCCCAGGAATGAATATCCCCAGCAAGACATTTCCTCAAACACCTTGCCAAATATTCTTCCATACCGGTTTTTATTAGTATTTTGATTCCCTTGGGCTTCATATAATCCCAAGATACACAATATCCTGAGTCAAGTGAGTAATTTGTCACTAAACTCATCTCTCTCATATTGTTCAGATCCCCACTTATGCTTTCTGGCATTCAAACAATGAAATATTTGTGCTCTTGTGTTCTGCTTGCACTGAAATGTTGTTTCCTATTGCTGTCCTCATCTGTACTTGGACGACAGAAAGATGAGAAGCAACTGAATTAGTAAGCACAATCAGAAGTTGTAGGAGGTCAAGTATTTTTATCTCCGGAATAAAAGAGGGTTTCATTGTTTAGCCATTAGTTATTATGTTTTAACTTCTCAGGGAAGACCAAGATCATCAAGACCCCTAGTTAACACCTCTGGGTATTCAAGGGCCCTCTCAAATAATGCCCACATCGTCTTCCTCTTGGCAGTTCAGTGCTGGCCTCCCAACAAAACGCTGTGGGATGGAGCTCTACTTAACTAGGGTTGACACCTTCATTCAAAACATCTCTGGGGCAGCGGTGGATCATCCAGAGAAGATTAATTGTTTAAGGACTCACTTCAGAGTGGAAAAACATTGGTGGAATGCCTCCTCTGACAGAGGGCAGTCAAACTCATAGAAGTCATGAAAACAACTGAGAGAAAGATTATTTTCACTTTTATTTGCTCAGGGTGTTTCTGCTGACTCCCTCCCACAGCCAAACACATTTTGGTCACTTTACTTTTACCACTGTATTATTCTCTTCCTTTGACATCCATCTAATTTAAATCCCACCATGTGGATGTTTGAAGCCCCTGGATCCATCCTGCTTCATAATGCAAATTCTTATAGCTTGGTACATACACACAGTCAGGTCTGGGACATCTGTTCTGTCCTCTGCCTATTCAGAGTGGAGGGTCTACATCTGGCAGTCAGGGCATAAGAACATAGTATAATAATGTTAGCATGGCTATAATAAGTCAAACTAAAGGGTCATCTAGCCCACTATATTATCCACACTAGTATTAATAGCAGATGCTTAGGAAAGGAATTTATATCTGAGTAAGGAGGTAGAAGAATAGGATCCGTCACTTCGTATATCCTCCTATTTCCACTATCTTATGGACTGTACAAGCAGCAGCTTGTTTCTCAAAAACTATATTTGATAATTACTATCTGACCTCCACAACATGTTCCAGCAATGAGTTAATAGCTTAACAATGTATTTTATTACAAAATAATTCTTCCCACTGGCTTTAAACCTACAGCCTTACAATTACATTCGGTGCCCTCTGATAGTTATTTTTTTAACTGTGAAAAAGCCTAATTATTATTTACTACGTATTTTCCCCATAACATTCAAGATTTCATGGATATTAGTCACAGCCCACCATCCACCCAATTTTCTAATTTTAAAACTATTAAGACCACAGTCTAGCATCTCCTCAAATGGAAGTCAGTCTGCACCTCTGTTCCTTTGCACTATTATTCTTTTATACCTCTTCTAAGAGTAATTCCAAATGTAAACAATCCATGGATTTATACAATAACATACTGTTTTTTCTATCCTTTTTTTCTAGTAACTTCTGGTATTTTATTCACATTTTTGACTGCTTCTGAACATGAGGTGATATTGTCAGTGATGTTCAACAGTGACTCCAAGATCTTTCTGCTGAGTGGTAATTCATCTTCGTGCTTGTGCTATATAGACTCTTTTTTTTTTTCTCCAAATGCATGTACTTCTAATTTATCAACAAGAAGAGTGGTTCAGCTTGGCACATGAAAGTTTCTGATTGTGGAGAGGCGTTCTAGCCAAAATGCTTCTCAGTGACCAGAAATATTTCTGCAGCTGAGCATAACATTCCTCATTGTTCTAGCTGAAGCACTGCATAATTAACCAAAATGTAAACCCTATGCAGTTTTTCAAATTTCAGTGTATTCAAGCTGTTGTTGATCTTGTTAGCTGTTTTCCCAAGGTCGTTAAAATGTTGTAGTGGAAAGGAAATGTCCAATAGAACCTAGAATTCTCCTTTTAATCTCATTGTTTAAACAGCACCCAGCAGCCCTCTCTCTCTGCTTTTGGACAAAAACCAAAATCTGTGGTAATTCCTTTGGTTAAGTGTTCACAATTATGTTGTCCATTAGATACAGTTTTCAAGGTCTTTTTGAGACCTGCTGTGAGCTTCAGCAGAAGTATATGAACATATGCTCAGATTTTCCAGAAGACATTTTATTTGCATTTGGAAATCCTTTGTATGGAATTCCATAGAGAAATACTCCCTCATTTCATTAAAAATAGGGGGGGAACCATCAGCCTTCTGAAGGAATTCCTTTACCTCTCTCTCCTTTGCATGCATGACCTGAAGCCCAGTAGAAGGTCCTCTAAACCAGCCCTTGATCCCATAGACATGCTGTGCTCCTATATGTGACCAGAACTGCTTCTGCCATACCAGAGCAATAATATTTGCTTTCTGAGCATCATCCTGAGGCAGAGCTTTGAATGAGAAGCTGCTCATTGAATATGAGGAGATCACTACAGAGAAGTCATCTGAAAGAAATGGATCCCATTGACTGAAGGTTAAAAGGGGTCTGATTACATTCCTTGATACGCTTTAAACATACAAGCTGCAAAGCTATCCAGCAGGGATATTTTCCTCCGTTGCATTAACTGTTCCTCTCAGAGGGTGAACTTGACACAGCAATTCAAGCATTCATCACTTTCCAACAGGTTACTCCTGTGCATTCTTAATGAACCCACATTTACCTTTCAAAAGAGATGTTTGATCACTCTAAACACTACAGGAAACTACTGGCAAATAAAAATTGTGGTGCAATTCCTGTCTCCTGACTGAAGACATCTGTAGCATGAATATCCATCTGTACTAGTTATCTAGGTTCCCATTATAGACAAAGGAAACCTAACACTATCATCAACAGTGTTTAGGGGCAAATTCCTCTGACCCCATTTAGACATCTGATTTATGATGAGATGAATTACATTGTCAACTCCATATTGAGTCCATAGAGTGACTAGATCTCCATGAAGTATAATGGGAGCCCATACTCCGAACTCAGATGGACACACCTACATGGTAGACACCTCGAGGCAGGTCATCTCCCAGCACAGTCTCATCTCCTGGGAAAACAAGACTGTGAGGACCACGCCCTGATTTAAGGATGGGAAGTTCTGACCTTCAGTCCTGAAGGCAAGACACAGGAGGGGATAAGCAGAGATGAGACTGAGGTTTGTCCCCCTCTGTCCCTGTGAGATATAGCATTTCATCGGCTCTGTAACAAGCACATCACTGGCAATCCCCACTTTTAACAAATGCCTAAGTAAAAGGACCGATCACACAGCAGGCTTGATGTGTGGCTGAGTACAGACCACAGGTACACTAAGGAGCCAAGGCCTCCCTCTGAGGAATCCCTGCTTTCCTAAAGTTGGCTCTAGAAAGGTTTATTTTAACCACCAGCCAATAGCAATAGTAGTTTGAATTATTTGGACATACATGTGTATTTAAGGGATTTCTGCAACAAGTATAAACTATGAAATGATTTATACAACAAATGGAACCAGCCAGATGTATATTTCCCCTGTTTATCCAATTTACTCACTGTTCCCTGAAATTTATTAATAATCAAGTCCTATTCCTTTCCCTCTTCCCATATGCCCCATTACTAACAAATAATGAGACTTTAATACTTTAATTAATAACTTCTGGTAAGTCATTTATCATAACATTAAATAGCATAAAGAGCTAATTAAGCTGCTCAGTGAAATTCCACTCTGACAGATGCCTACCTGTTCGTATGTAAGTCACCTAAATTCTTAAGAAATTGCTAAGCCTCTAAAACATTTTCCCTTAAACAGCAGTCCTGTTCTGTTTTTTTTTGTTTTTTTTTTTCTTTTTCTTCTTTTCAAGAATGCTGCAGTCATAAATAAAGCTGAATGAGCTCAGGAGAAAGCAACTGCTGAGCAAATTAGCTTTTGTAAAATAAAAATGCTATGCAACCTTTTCCTTCAGAACACAGTGTCAGATTCAGCTTCAAACACCAGGAAGTGAAATTTGGCAGCATCCTTATGGTGCTCTATTTAAAATAAGTTCAATTTGTGGGCAGATTTGTAAGCCAGAATCTCAAAACTTCAGCTTTATTAAGGTGCTTCTTTATTGCCTTTTCTTTTAACCTGAAATGCTTTTTACCCCATTCAAAACTAACAAACTCGGGCAGGAATCCTATGCAATTCTTCCTATTACCATACCAAAGCAATCCCTCCTGCTTCATAGCTTAAGCTAATCTTCAAGTATTTGGAGTTAAGGAGGAAATATTCCTCACGGCTAGTGCTATCAGAACTACCTCATGTGGGATTCTTCTCCTTTCCTCCTAAATATATCTTATTTGGGTCACTTTGGTCAGGACAAGACCCTGTGAGGAACAGTTGTTATGTTCTTTAGAATGCTTTATATCTCCTGAGAACAAGAATAACAAAAGACTTTTTCCTACAATTTATTTTTTAAGAAAATTGTACCTAAATTTTCCAGTCAGTGGAAGTAACTGTAATGTATTAGGGTTGGAAGCTGATAAAATGATGACTACTGTGAGAATTACAGTGGGCTCTTTCCCAGCTCAACCACATTCTGGGCTCTCCATAAAGACTTTCTATTGATTTTCCTGGGAATTAGTTTAGTCCCTAGCTGGCTCATTTCTTTAACATAGAAATTAAAAAGTATTCCTGAACAAGATATGAAGATCAAGTGGTCATTTTCTTAACTTGGACTATCAAGCATTTTCAGTAAGGTGCCTATCTTTGTTGCAAATTTCAGAATTGAGTAGTTAAAAGACACTTATTTGAGTCAGTTCTTCAATGACACTATAAGTAAATCTTGCCCAAACATCAACAAAGTTCCAGATGTATAAGCTGGAATATATCTGACCAAATTTAGGTATCTATGATGGAATTCACCACTTAATTTCATGTGTCTACAGTGTTGATATTTGTATTGGAAGTAGTCACCATGGGCTTCCGTTCTTGTCAGTAGAGATCTAATCAGCATAGGTTTAGTCCACTCATCTGCCCGTGCAGATGACTACTTTAGAGTGAGTCGAATCATGCCC
This sequence comes from Dromaius novaehollandiae, assembly GCF_036370855.1. NCBI lineage: Eukaryota > Metazoa > Chordata > Aves > Casuariiformes > Dromaiidae > Dromaius > Dromaius novaehollandiae. Next base: position 66,121,536 of record NC_088130.1, read on the forward strand.
TCTATTCCATTGACTAGAAAGAGAGTGAAGGGTGGTTGGCTAGTGCAGTGTTGAAGACACCTTGCTTGTAAATACCCTCATTTAATCAGATGATTATCTCATTGCTGCACTATGGATGTCATGCCAGGTTCCCTTTGCAGCCAGTGGAGAGAAACAGACACTTTTAAGATGCAATTCATCAAATCCTGAAGTGGACATTTAAAGTAGGTCAGATTGATCAGGCTTTAAAATTACCTGTTTCTCTTGGTTGACTGCAGAGGAGCCTGAGGAAACTAGCTCAGTTGCTAACACCTACAGTTTAGAGATCTGAAGCTGAAAGAAATCTCTTTTCTGAGGAAGTGGCACTAGGGTAGCTCTGCAGTTTCTTCTGGTCCTTGCTAAGGCAGTCTCAGCCTTGTTACCTGGCAGACCGTTTGTGACATATAGCCGTATCTCCTCTGCTCTGCATGACTGGTGAATCCATCTGCATAAGAGGAAGGACTCAAGTTTTTCCTTCAACACCATGTACAGAGGCAAGTGGGAGCCTTCCAGCTGATTCTCGCTTCACAAGTTCTCAGCTGTCTTTACTTGGCTGAGGAACACGGGTCTGGGAGTGACCTCCTGCCTATCATATGTCACATATCTTTTAAACTATGACATTTTGTGGCTGCATGACAAGGGCCATGCTGTTGCCATGCTCTCAGTGGCTGTACACATGAGGGCCATCCAGGGAATGTGGGTCCTGGACCTGTAAACTCCACCACTGGGGAAAAAATCACATACTCTTCTGTGTGTCTTCAATTTTCTTCCCCATTTTTTAAAACATTAAAAGGAAAAGGACAGAATTAAATGACTATTTCTCAACCTTTGAAAAAGGTGGTTGACAGTTTCAAGCCTTATTACATAGAAGGCTGGAAAAGTTGAGAGTTTAAGGTTCAGTTCTGATCTTAAAAACTGTTATTCTCTGGTTCAGTCAGAACTATATGAAAACTCAGATTGATTCTCACTATTCTCATTATTCTCATTATTCAAGTAATGCAGAATTTAATTTTTAACACACTATACATGCTTTGTTACCACCATAATGCTATTCAATATGATTGATCTTATTATTGTGAGAATTACTTTTTGGTCAAGATGTGCTACAAAAGTAGCCAGGTCTGAGATCTCTATTTTCCTCCAGCCCTCATATTTCTTATATACCGAATTGCACTTTAAAACACCAAAAATCTGAAATCTGCAAAGTCCTGTCACAACTTTTAAAAGAATAACTTACCGCTAGAGCTCAAAAAAAGGGGAGGAGGAAGCAGGGCCAGGGGAGTGGGAGGAAAACTGACCTTGGGGGAAAAAAAACCAGTTTGATTGAAAACAGGCTTCAAAATTGTCTGGGGAACACCTTCCTCCTTTTATTTTTGGTGAGCAGGATCACAAGAAATCAAAACAAAAACAAAAAAGCCCCTTTCCCTTCCTACGGAGAGAGCTCCTGACTCTGCCGTATGCTTTGACAGCCGACCGTCTCTGTTTGATGGGGCTCGTCATCACTGAACCTCCAAATTAGCTGGAAACACATCCCTGTGTTTTGACTGGAGCCAGATTGATTCCTCTGCACTTGAAAAGACTGTGTTTCGCTTCCTGGCACCGCTGGACAGGTTGCAAATCATAAGCGCAGTAATTAGTGAGCCCGTTTCTGGATTTTAAGCATGCCAGGGAGGAGGGGTCAAGCACGGTGGGAGAGGGAGAGAACGAGGGGCAGGGAGGAGCGGGTAAAGACCAAAAGGATTTTGAGCAGAAAGTGTGACTGCTATCTGCCGCTGAGTGAACCTTAGATATAATGTCACAGTATTATTACAGCGTGTTCACTGCGCTGCTATGAAGCACGGCTTTATTTTCATTCCTTTCAGGGCTGGGGAAATGCACCAAGGTTTTTGAGGGGCTGACCCACATCTGTTCCCGTAGGGCTGTCGACGGCAATATAGTCTGTTTGGATTCTGCCTGTTACCTAAACAGGGAAAGACTTTCTTTGTGTCTCCTGGCCTTTGCAGCGAGAGGCAAAAGAAAAAGCTTCCGCACTCTCTCTGTGCGTCTGGCAATAGGAAATCATGCTCCATCTCGTGGCGCTTCTTATTTCGATGATGATTATGGGTTCGATTATGGGTTCAGACCACAATGGCAACGGTGGGCCTTTCTACTCTAATTACCACGCGCATACACTGCTCACCATACAGTATCGAATTTAGAGCACTTGGTTCAGTGTCACTCCTCCAGCCTTTCCCCACTGTCTGTCACAAGCCCAGGGAAGCTCCTCTATTTCTTATCGTCATTTACCTTGGTGCTCCATACTCAAGATTTGTCCAGGCTCCAGAAAGACTAAAAGCGCTCCCCAAAGATACAATTCTTTGCAGAGACCAGTGGTGGCTAGCCAACCCTTTTGCCCCCCTTTCTCTTATTCTTATTTAAAGACTGAAAGCCAATAGTCTAGCAGAAAAAAAAGAATCCTTATCTCAGAGAAGGATAACTGATAATTAGAAGAAGCTTTTAGCTCATGGATGGTTTGGGGGGGGGGGGATTTTTTTTTTCTCCCACTAACAAAGAACTCTTTATTTTAAAGAGAAGGAGCACTGAAAGGTTACTGAATGACTCCAGGGTAATCAGTGTCTATTTACACTAGCAACCCACATCAAGTCTGCAAGGCTTGTGAGCTGAACGGTAGTCCAGAGATCACTGTGTAAACTCCTCTCCCAGCTGTTCCCCAATAATATTGATGACTAAAAAACAGCTTTTTCCCCAAATGCAGAAGTCCTTTTCAGGAGGACTTTTAACCTTCTCTTCCAAGCTAGCATCTTGTCTGCAGTAGAAGACAAAAAACAGTCTCACAGGACCACTTATAAGGTTATACAATGGCTTCGGAGATTCCCGAAAGATTGTTATTACTGTATTTCACAGCACTTCATATCACGGTGACCTAGAAGCACAGATATTCACCTTTGACCCAGGCATGATAAGCGGCATAGACAGCATTCCTGTGATAGTTAAGGTGGAAGAATTATGACGGTGTGCGGAGAGCAAAAGAAGGGGTGGCCCCACTGTGATTTAGGATTTGTAAGCTCCTTATGATGAGAAGAATTCACAATGAAAGATGCTTTATCATCAGGAGCTAAATCTTCCTGACAATGCCAGCTTTGTGCAGCGGCAGAATGGGCTTCCTCAAGAATAAAACCAGCAGGATGTGTCCCCTTGGGATCCTAGTACTGGGGAGGAAAATCAATGGTTAGCACAAGAGCTCTTAATTTACACGCCAGGCAAGGAGCAGCAGCTGAAAGATTAAGATGATCTAAATGCCGACTTGCCTTTGTTTATCTAAAAATATGGTGTGCCCCGATTTAGTTAAATCAGGACGATGCTTTTGGTAGGGATGCTTGACCAGTGCCAGCGGGGCAAGCTAGTGCACTGAAGCCTGATTTCAAATAATAGAAGGAATTGCTCATAAACAGAGTAGCAGCAGGGGTAATTAAACTGGTGCATCACACACCTACACAAACCAGTGGAGGACCCTTTATATAAGCAGCTATGTTGTACCTACCTCTCAGGCTTCAAAGGAAAACATCTGAAAAGCAATTGCCTATATTTCCTGTGTAGTCTCTAAGCAGGTGCCTTTGAAAGCCCCCAGAGGAAGAAGCTAACCTAACTCAGGGCACCTCCCTTTCGTCAGACAAGACCTCCCTGCAGGAGACGAGCATGTGGAGTCACAGGTCTGAACTATCAAGTAAACTGTTACTTAAGGTGCAGAAATTCTCCTCCCTTATGAATAAGCATAGAAAATACTTAACAATTTTCACTTTCAGTTCATTTACAAAAGGCACAAAACAGTCCTTGATCCTGTGAAAGACACAGTGCCTTCTCTTAAAAAGGCTCTTAAGGAAACCATACTTTCCTTAATATACTCCACTGTGACACTAGAAATCAGTGGGCAATTGAAATACCTGTGTCTCGACTTCTCACTCTATAAAATTAGTGGAAAATTTTGTATTTGAGGTTTTTGACTCATGGTTCTGGTTCTGTGGGCAAGGGGAAAGCAGAGGACCTTGACACAGTCTCCCAGTATATCCTTATAGCCAAATTGCTGAGATATGGGCTGGATAAATGTACTCTGATGAGGATGGAAAATTAGCTGGACCATAGCTTATCACGTAGAGATCAGTGGTATGAAGTTCTGCTGGTGGTCAGTTGCCAGGGACATCCCGTAGAGGTCAATACTGGGTATAGTACTGTTCAGCATCTTTATTAAACTGGACAAGGGAATGGGGTGCCTTCTCAGCAACTTTGTGGACCATACTCAATTGTGGGGAGAGGCTGATGTGCTGGAGGGCAGGGCTGCAAATCAGAGGGACTTCAGCAGGCTGGAGAAATGGGCTGACAGAAACCTCCTGAAGTTCATCTAGGCAAGTGCCAAGTCCTGCATCTGGCGTGGGCTAACCCCATGCAGCAGGACAGGCTGGGGCTGACTGCAAAGAAAGCAGCTCCGCAGAAAAGGGCCTGGAGATCCTGGGGAGAGGCTGAACAGGTCAGCAGCGCTTGCAGCAACGGCGGCGGGCTGCATACTGAGCCGTGCTAGCAATGGCATCGTCAGCAGGGTGAGGGAAGCAATTCATCCCCTCTATTTTGCTCTCGTGAGACTGCATCCAGAGGGTGGTGTCCCATATTGAAACAGGGACTCAGAGAGGCTGTGGGACCTCCATCCTTAGAGATGTTCAAAACTTTATTGATCACAGCCATGAGCAATGTGACCTAGTAGAGCTTGCTTTGAGCAGGGGATGGGACTAGTCTCTCAGAGGTCCCTTCCAACATGAACTATGCTATGATTTTATTAAAAGGTAACCTTTCAACTGGTAAGAAGGCCCTGTGTGGACAACCTCTTCCCCCATCCAGACCACTAGTTCTCATTTTATCTAGTTAGGTACTTGCTGTCTGAACAGCTTCTGCCCTTTCAGAACATACATTAGAATAATTATCCCCGAGGTACTATGCGGCTAGAAGTAACAATTAATGTGAATAAAGGTTGTTGAGTCACAGGCAAGGCTTCCTCCATCAATGCAATGTATAATGTGTTACGAGTCTCTGCATTTTATCAGGAAACAGATTGTATCTGTATGGTGATTATTGTAACTGATGGTGGTAATACATATTGCATAGGAATTTAAGCAGGCCATATGTATAATTACACCTGTGATAATTTCCTGTCATGAGCGTAAGGCCTTATTACCTTCAAAATACAGCATAACACTGGCTGTCAAGAATGGTTACAGTTAGCAGGCTGACACCTCAGCTTTCTGTGGTTTGTATGGTAAACCAGTCTTGAGCAACTACATATTTAACTTCTTTGGGTTCAGCACTTTCCCCTGTTCAGTCCCCAAAATCCTCTGGGTGCTTCCCCCTTCCCATTCCACCTGCACCCAAACTCAGGACCCCTTGTGCTGGACGAAGACACAAACCCTAAGCAGAACAGCCACAGGTCAGATTTACTCAGCTGGGTTTATTTACCTTACTTGTAGCTGTCTTGAACTTCACCCTAACCTGTTTCTTTTATCTGTACTTCATCCTAACAAACTGGAGGAAATGGTCGACCCCACTTACTGGATGTTTGATTATAACCCAACAAATTAATACTGCAGTTCATGCCACTTAAGAAAATTTAAAATAAAACCTTAGGGTACCTGTCACATCAATAGTCCATGATGGCATGGTATCTGGCATGTCAGTGCCCTGGAAACAGATATGTCCAAAGACAGGCAACAGTTTTCTACACAGCTTGAGCTCCATTCTTGTCTTTTTTTGTTGCTAGAGACCTGTTTCAAACCCTTCTGCAGGACACTACTGGCTAGGTAATATATTGGTTAATAGACTTGTTCTTACGGAAGAGCTGGGTTTCACTGTGCAGTCAGGCTGCAGGAGAACACAGGAGCACATGAGCTTTCTGCCATCTTCGAGGTCACTTGTGCTGTGCCAGTCTCTAGTAGTGCCCATTCATGAAAACTGGGTGAGCAGAGGAGGCACGATGAAAGCAATAGCGTTTAGTGATATGAAATAGCCTGTTGGATGTCAAGTACATTTGTGCTGGGGGGGGGGGGGAGAACAGACAGTTCTGGAGATATGTAACACATCCAAGGGCTGATTTTCTCACAGATTGTCCATGCAGACAGATGCTTTTTGTATAACAGACAGCAGGAGAACGGGGTAGTGGAGACACAAACTGGATGGTGGAGGAAAGGGAGGAGCTTTAGTAGGACATAGAGCTACATACAGCAATGTTAATTCTACTATTAGAATTCAAGGGACACAGGGACAGTGCTTACTGCTGTGTCTAGAAAGTGACCACTGTATTTCAAGACACACTGAGGAATAGAAAATAGTAACTTCAAACATATCAGATAAAATAAGAATTTATAAATAAAAACATTCTAGTAGGACTCATTGGAAAGCAGAATTTCCATTATATGTGTAGTTCCAAACACTGTAAAAATCTTTTTTCTCCCTGTTCTGAGTCACACTAAAAATTGTAAAATTAAAATGAACCAGGCATCAAAAAATATTTTAGATGGAACCACAAAATCAATCATTTTTGATAAGGTAAAATACTGTATTTGCCTTCAGTATTCTACTCTTACTTTTATATACATATGGATATATAGAGATATGCATATATAGAGATATGCATATAAATATACACACACACAATATACCATTAAATTCTGCTAAAACATTTTTATTTTTAAGCAGTCAAAACCTGTTTAGGGAAAAAAGTCAATGGAAAATATTTCTATCTTCTTGAAATGAAAAGTTTTGCCTGACTGCAATAACTTCAGTTGAGGTCTTTTACCTTTCCCAGCTCAATATGTTGTGGACTTTCAGCCAACCCCTGGAATATTTTTATCACTTTTTATGAAATTGTATTTTCCAGGAGACACTGTTCAGTTAAGAAACTGACTGAGAGCTGAAAAACTAGGTGGCAGGAATACAGTCATGAAAAGAGTGAAATCATGAAAGCTGAACATCTGTATTTTTATTGGAATGGAGGCCTTTCCTACATAACTCAGCCCTATTCACTTGGGTAGACTCCTATAGATACATTTGGGATCCTCTTTTCTAGGGGTCTAGAGTTTCAGATGCACAGCGCCTTCCTGGATTGGACTCAGAGGATCAGGTTCATTTCTGGTACACGTGCAAACCTGAGCATGTGTTTGTGCAGCTGGGTCCCACTCACCTCCCCAGCCAGGCACCAAGATCCCTTTTTTCACTGATGTCAACAACTCTTTTCAGCGGCTTCCCCAGGAGTTAGAGGGGTCCTTTGGTTCATCCACAGCATCCAGGTCTCTTATATTCAAAAGTGTATACAAACAGCTCATGGAGTTGTGCAAATGTGTCTGCATCTATTCAAGGCAGGCCTGTCCGTTCAAGATGAATACACACTTTTTATTCATTGATTATTTAATTATCCTCAGATTGTTTTTTCTTTATTAAAACATTAACTTTGACAGGGACATTATCGCATAAATAATTGCATAATTTAAATATTCACATTGTTTAAACCCACTGAAAAAAGACTGAGCTAGGAACTGATTATTTGCTATAATTTCCCTATTAAATTGCTGGAATTTTTTTTTTTTTTTAAGTTAACATAATGTTGTTATAAAGATGGACCTGAGCCATAAACCTTAGCTATCAGAGCAGATCTGAATCCCATCATCTGTAAAGTCTGAGGTTTTCAGATTCTTCTTTTTTTAATCCAAGCCACAGCAGATCTGTTTAAATCCAGCATTGTATATTAATATGAACTTTTTCCAAGGTCAGGACAGAGAGAAGAGATTTTATATTCTAATACCTAATTCTAATACCTAGAAAAGCCTAGATAAGGTTTTCAGCTGTGAAGTAGCCTTTGAATGAAAGTATATTTTTAAGTGCCAGTAAATTTAGTAAATGGCTCGATACAGAGTCTTAAAAGTAAGATTTCTATTAAGTCGTAGAACAAGCACAAGACTGACAACCAGCTCAAGCTGCTCCACACATATCTGCCTGTTTATCAGTTTTGAGGCCTATTTTAATTCGTACTGAAAACAGCAGCAATACACTCACTCAGGTCTGCTTTAGCAGCATCAAACTGTCCATAAGCAAGTGGTATGAGATTTACTGAAAAATCAGCCATTGATTTCCTTACCAGCCTGGCAGCGGAAGAAGTAGCCTCATAAACTGCAGACGCGCGTCAGAAACATTTGGCCATTCTACAGATATTGAACAGCCATCTGGTGTCAATGGCATTGCTGCATCAGTGACTTGGAATAAAGTGTATATCCGCATCAATACACAAGCCATTCTCATTCCTTCGACCTGTGAGCCATACATAAACTGTACATATAGAAATGCCAGCCTTAAGCATCCCTCACAAAATAGCTTTAACAATACTCTACCTCAATACCCACCACTTACCTTTATGACTCGGGCAAGAAAATAGACAACTTGGTGGTCCAAATAGCTGAAGAAACAACAAAAGAGCAAAAGACTGAGAAGCATGGGCAAACCTAACTAACCTTTGTCAGAGACAGTGGAATGAGGTTTTGTTAATATTGCAATTTGGAGGGGTTCTTTTCATCACTGTTTAAAAAAAATGGTATAACAGCCAATCAGAAACACAGTTAATCAGCTTTCAACAAGATATGTCATGAACTGAAAAATTAAATTAAGCTAAAATAACCCAAAATGACCTGTGTCAGTTCCCTGCTCACCTGCATTAAATTGCTTGTACACCCAAGAGCTGCAAGATCACAGCATTATAGAAAACAGAGCTGGCGGGAGCCTGAAGAATTTGTCCTGTCCAGTGTTTCTCAGCCTGTAGGATACGGACTGCTGAGTGTTTGGAAGGTGTCAGAAGAGGGTCTGCAAAATGACTGCAAAAATTCTTGTAGAAACATACATGAGAACAGCCCCAGAAACATAAGCAAGGAAAACAAGAAAAAGTGATGACTGAATATTCAATGTTTAACCCTCTTTTCTAATTTTGTCATAAGTAAAGCCTATCGGAGTAATACTGCAGAAAATGATCCTTGGATTTTGTTTTATTTTTTCAAAAAGATTGGTTGACCTGGGTTTAAAATATTTGGGAAATATTTAACTAGCCCATCCTCAACTCCAAATTTCCTAATTACAGGATCCCACCCAAAACTATTCTTTCTCCCCTCACCCACAACCCCAGAATGCTTCTGGTAATTCCTTCTATTAGTACTTATGAAGAGATCCTCAGAATAAAGTTACATCTTTCTTTTATGATTCTTGCACCAAAAGCTATACCCCCTTGAGCAAAAGCCACCACCTGTTTTTTCCATCATGGTCCTTTAGCCTTTACAAAAAAAATAACAGCAATGAAAATCATGATCCTCCACTTCAGGATCACCGTAATGACATGATTATTATCATGTATGAAATAGAAACTATCAAATACAGCAATGGATTTACAATACAGAATTAATACTTCTTGTTTTGCTCCCAAACTCATAATACCCACGTAAAAGTCAGGTACTGTAGACATAAGCATAAAGCATATTCAAAATAAAGTATATGGCTGGTATTGTTGCTCACTCAGTGACGGGAAGACACATTCTCTTTGCATTTCTGCTATCTTCCAAAATGCCTTTGAAAGCAGAGATACAAATCTAAAATAATTAGAGGCTTTCCTGGCAAAACCATGTTTTAAATAAATAATTAGATGCCAGTGAGGAGACATCACTTCACAACTAGTAGATCAATGACCTTTGATTCAGGCTTCATTGAGGAAGGTCACATTATGTTAAGGAACAGTAACTGTGAGTATCTAATGAAAGCCACTGGTGTCTCACTGGTTGACTTGGCAGCTGTGAAAACATGGTGACATTGCAGCAGAAGGTGAGAGCCTGAGCTTGCACCCCCACAAAAACTTAGGTAGGCTTGTTCACATGAATATTTTATTGTTGACTTAACAGCATTACTCACAGGAGCAGCATTATTCATGTGCCTAAGAACTTAGGAACCACATTTTCTTACGCTAGCTCACATCTTCAGCCCACAGTTGCTCCTTGGTGTGCAATACTTCCAGCCTTGCTTTTGTTCTCTTTTATAAAATGCACAGACATATCAGTATTCACTTGAAAAACTCCCTGTATGAGAGCCAAATTTCAATGGACACGTCATTACCAGCCAACGGGGCCATGAGTGTGTTGGTAAGTAAACACAGAGCTAACCTTAACACAAAATAGGAAATTCTCCAATGAGGAAAGTCATCAGCCTCCCTAAGTGTCCGCAAAAGGCTGAAGTGAAATGGACTGCATTTATGGCCATGTCTGTGCTGGTACATTCTCGGTAATGGAAGTGCTCAGTAATTACTTATGCTCAAGGTCTTGCTTTTTGATAGCGTCAACCTGTTTCTGTGGTTAGAAGCAGTTAGAAAGCCATCATAACCTGGCAGCCAGCGGCCTGTTACAAGGAAAGTTTGCCGTGATGGTATCTTCTGTGACTAGTCTATTAGGAGCTCTGTCAAAAAGGTAGTGAAATGCTTGGGGAAATTCATGTCAATTTTCCATTAATTTGGAACAGGCTGTTAAAATGCCTTAATGCTCAGAATAAGACTGCCAAAAGATGTACCTCCAGTGGATGCCATTAAGACAGATCAAATACTGCTTGTTACCAAAAGCCAGCACAAATCTTCCCATTGAATTTAATGGGCTGTAGATCAAAACCTTTCTGCAGTGTTTTCCATTTGAGCTACAGGAAGATATTGCACACACAGTTTCACCTTGAGAGCTACGGAGGATCTCTTTCTTCCCACCAGTACCAGCAAGACCACGAATCTCTCCTCTCTTCTCTCCCCTCAAGAAAAGGATGTGGAACAGCAGGGAAAGTCATATTACCAGAGCTAGCATTTCTCCTGTAATTCTCTTAGCTTCAGTGAGCTGATGAAAGTTTACAACAAACAAGCTCTGCTATTTCAGGCTACCTAACTGAAACAGGTATTGCACCAAAAAAAAAAACCAGAAAAAAATCCTATAATGAATATATTAAAAACAAATCCCTGTGCTGATAGACATATTTCTATAAGCCTTACTCCATTTTCCATACAGATATGCACATTGTGTAAGTTATTATTTCCCCCATGATGTCTTGTGCATAGAAAATGCAAAGCTCAGGCATTAATAATAATCATAAAAACACCAAACCCAACAATAATAATAATTATGGAACCAATTCGACATGATGGCAGCAATAACTGGTTTTGAAACACTGAGTGTAACAGTCTTGTTTGTTTTATGAGCCTGCACACAGTGCTAGTCTTAAAAATAAGAAATGTTCTTTCCAGCTCAGATTTCATAAAGAAAAAAAATTACATCTTTAATTAAGATTTATGGTGTTCAATAGGACTCAGCAAGGATAGAAAAACTGCTTCAGAGTGTAAAAAATAACAGTTAAAAATAGGGAAATATGATTAAGTGCCTTTAATTCCTACCGCCTCCTTTACAGGGTTTCCGATGGCCTCAGGCAGAAATAGGCACTTATTGTCTTTAAAAAGGCATTATTCTTGGCATAAAATGTTTATGGATCAAGATGAAACTCATTTTGAGAAATAATAATACTGGCATGAGTTGAAAGGACCTTGCCTTTGGAGGAGAAAAAAATTAAACATATATTTAGTTTAATGGAAAAATGTACTTAAAGAGAAACACTTTAAAAAAAGAGAGAATTTCATGATGAAAAATATGGTTCAGACATATAATACTTATGAGACCAGAGTGATTTGCATCTCAATAACATGAAGTTAAATTTAAATCTCAGTTCAGCCCTAACATGGAGATAACGATGACCCTTAAAAGGAGAATAAGACTTTGCAAGGAGCACTATTAACTATTTCTAGGCAACTGTGTTGCCTGGGGCAGTGAAGAGCTTGGAAAGGTGGAATCCCTCAAGGGCTCACGCTCCTAAGCACTGGGCACTTACTTCTGCAGTTGAAAACACATGAAGCAGCGGTTGCTCAGTACTATGGACAAACAAATCCTTGGCTGATTCTTTGCAATCACAGTCTCAAGGGTATTGAAAGCTACAGCCAAAAAAGCGGTGAAAATACAGTATTGCATACAAGACCCCTTCTTTAAACCTTTCACACATCCCAGATGCACGAGCAAATTCTAGGCATAGACCAACCTGGCCGTAGGTGGCTCTGTTGCCCTGAGGGAAACACATCCACGCACTGGCACCTTTGTCAAAGTTTGGAGCTACATCAGGCATTAATAACTCAGGCCTACAACCCCGCCTTATCTCTTGAGAAGGATAAAGAGCAACAAAAACTAGGATTTTTGCTGGTCCCTTGAGCCGGCAGCATTTAGTATCACAAGGAAACCTGTTCACTTGAATGTGATCGTTCACCCAGCTACATGCTGAAAGACTTGAACCTAAAACCTTGATTAAAGTACAGCTAACCTCAGCCAGAAAACATGGTTCAACATGATGAAACTAAGAAGACTGATGAGGCACTAACCAATTCCCTTTGATCTTGTTGAACCTTTGAACTGCAAGAGGTATTAAGATACCCTCTAACGTTTTACCTGGTTGCAGAAACTTGGTTAACTGTTTTGCAGTTGGGTAAGATGGCAACCTTGCTGCGAGTGGGTATTCAGATTCAGTTATGGCTGTAATATAGATGGAGCCTCAGGGAAATGCAGAAAAATAAAATAGCAGCAAGCAGCATATTCTCTCCCATCTGGCAAAAGTGTGTTCCATTAAAAAGTGTTTCATGCAAGTAGTTAACATCTAACTTCATTGAAATGACACCATAAAATGCTAAGGAATAGACTACATTCTTTTATCACCTCTTTTCCTAACCAATAAAGGTGAAATACACTGGATGCTCAATTACTTCCTCCAGAAAAAAGAGACAGCCTGAACGTTATTTTGTATCCGAAGAGCAAGACCCAAAGAAAGGGAATCCAATTCCTTGTGTAAGTGTCCCAAAGCCTTCAAAGCCTCAGCTGAGACCTCTGCTCGGTTTCCATAGGGGATCATGTGTAAAGTTATCAAGACCCACTATCGTTCAGCACTGCTCTGACAGGATTTCTAGAGAAGGCTGTCCTGAACGTGCCTCCTCCAGGGGACATCCTGGGAATATGCCTGATGGATAAACCTCTAACAAAAATTCATGGGTCAGGGATGTCTGAAACTTCACATCAGGTCTCCCTTTATTTGAAGCTACATGATCATGAAGCAAGGAGAAAAAAAAAAAAGAAAAATAAAACCAAAATCCTAATAAGGAAGAGCTCTGACCCATAGAGCAACCAGAATGTGCTATGCTTAGTAAGTGTAACTCATCTGAAGGACGACAGACACAAGGGCCATTCAAAACCCCCAGCAGCATCCTTGAGCATGATTATTGACCGAGCTACTGTTGGCTTTGAGTGGATGAGCAAATCTACTTCTTTCACCACTTTTCACCTTCATAGCAAGCCTCTGAGTAGGTCTCCAAATACCGACTTTAGTCTAGCCTGCAAAGGTACTTACTGAAAAGGTAATCCTGAAACTAATTTTCATTAAGTTCCTGAAATACTTTGTGGGTCTGTGCTGCTTGGCACCTAACCCTTACCAAGGTGACAACTTGATAGCTCATATTTACACTGAGACACTCATTTCTGGGTGAGGGAGAAAAAGGAAGTGGGTGTGTGTGTTTTCTTTTGTTCCGTAACCTCAGCATGATCACTGAACTAAACTTCCCGTATCGAAAGTAGGTGTGATACCGAGCGTTTGCGCAATCGGTTTGAACCACAGAAACAGATTTGGAGATTCCAAAGGAACTGAAGGGGTTTTTTTGCCTCTCAATGACACAGCAAGACAGATAGCTTCAGACACAGATCTGAGTGCTCTGTAGGGCTAGGCACCGCAAGCAGAAGATTAAACAGAGCTGATGCTTCATATCTCTGCCTCTGCAGCATATCCCATTTCATTTTCCGCATGATGCTTTATTACTTCCTTTCCCTCTGATTATGACTTAGAAATATTTAGAGGTGAGCTTTTAATTTTTTTTTTCTTTCTTTAGTCTATCTAGTGAGCTCACAGGAGGCTTCAATAAAAACCAGAAGTACACAGCACAAGATCATTGCTATAAGCTAAAAATACAAGGGGACTACAAAACAGCCCAGCTCATGGGCTTCTGTGATCACACATCTGAGGCAGATCATTAGCATTTTAAGGAGTGGGTGATGCTCGCAGCCTCTCAGTTAAAGCATTGTAACATTAACTGACAGCTTGTGGGAATCAAGGCATTTTCCTTACATATGTAAAAATGAAAGTCATGTAATAGTTACAAATTCTGTACTCCAGGGGAAGTGGGCGACATTAGCAAAGGATAATCATATAGCTGAGACTAGGAGCTTTATTATGCTCTCCTTTTGGGCTGGCTTTTTTGGAGGCAGAAGTAGGGGCAAAAGCATTGCCATAAGCCTCCTTGTTGCCCCTTTCAAGCTAGAAGGGGCAGAGCTCAGGGCTGAGGTGGGAGCCAATTTGTTACCTATGACAAATGAGAGGGGGAATCAGGAGATAAAGATGCTAAAATCATGGTCACTTTGAAGTATCTGTAGTGCCACTCTGCACGTCTCCTGATAGGAAGGGAGGGTTCGAGAAAAAAAAATCTTTTAGATAAGATGCAAATGTCATGCATTGGGAATGACACTGGAAAGTCAGGGGAGACACGCTGGGCCAAATCCATGCAAATTCCTGTATTTTTGCCAAGTTCATGTCAGTATGCATTTTGAACTTATGATTTTGTTTCTATGCAATAATGCATTTTTGAAGGACAGTGCTGCATTGTAGGTATTAGGGCTTATTGGGGGTGAATTCCTTTTTCACTTAAAGCTGGGATTCAGCTTCATCCTTCTGATATGAATAATATAGATTTACACCACATAATTGTGACAAAAAGATCATATTTATGCAGGTGGGATATACAGCTAAATCTGTGGTCGATTTATGAGTTCATGTGCGTGTACAAGAGGAACTTAAGACATATCTGAAGTCTGACTTTATTTTGGATTCTTTCTATTACCATATGGCTGCATCTAAACTTTGAAAATACTTAAGAATTCACAGCCAGTTTCCTTTAAATGAACACTCTGGGTGATTTACATTGTAATTAGAGAAAGCTACTAGTTACATTTTTTGTTTCACCTTCCCATTATATCCACATTTCCTTTCTCAGAGTGAACACTATTTTCAACGTCTTCATAGATATCACCATCATTTCATGAATATCTTTGCTGTCAGGTCACTCTCTACACTTACCCATATGTGACGAATGCTCAAACCAAATAATAGTAGGTAGAGGAGTGTTTCATATCTTCCTCTAATTTTTAAATGACTTATGTTCAGAACCAATATTAAAGAGTAGGTTTTTATTTAGCCAATTAATTATATTTTTTAATTATTTTTACATGTTTTTTCATTAAAAAGAAAAGAACAGCTAATGACTCCCTAGCCCTGTTCACACGGTTTTAAAGTTGGATCTTGATTCTAACAGGGTGTGATCTCTAATCTAAGTAAAAAAGATACTGGTGCCCAAGTATGTTATCAGTTGTTCAGCCCTCAGATGGGAACATACCTCTCCAAAAACTATGGTACATGCAAGGCTGAAGAAGTTCCTCTCTCAGTAATAATTTTTAGCATTGCACTACTATTAGCAGTCTTGTATAAGATTGCTGTTTCTCCTTCTGCCTTTCTTGACCTTCCTATTAAACAGATCAAATCAAAATAACTCTGCTCCAAAACAAAAAAAACATTCCAGAAATAGCCACTCTTTCCTGTAGCTCCCTTTTCCTAGCTTGTAAGCATTCCCACACATCCTTTTTTCTTTGCTTCTGGAAGAATACCATGGTCCATCAGCATACAAACATACAAAGAACTATGAATGTACAGATTTTAGAATGATACTTACAGGTCAGTTTATTCCCAGCTGACTTTGAGAAGCAAACCTTCATATCGGAAAGCAGTATGTGGTCCTTCAGGTACTGGATGTCATTTGCATGTGCAAACTTGGGATCCTAAAAGGTTATAGAAGAAGAAAAATTCTTAACTCTAGAAACACTGAAATGAAATCAAGAATGCGTCATTAGCTGTGAAAAACTCAGAACTGCATATCATGGGTGGAAAGATTTTGCATGTTCTGTCCTCAAGACTTGAGTGGAAAACAGAAACAGTTCCTAGCTCCGATTTGGTTGTTACAAAGTAGGAACTAAAGGGGGCAATAGGAAAATGCTTGTTTCCAAATGGAAATCAAGAAGTGACTGATCCCAGAACGGGTAAGGAAAAACACCAGAGGGGAGAAAGTCTTCACAAAGGCTCCCTTAAACCTGTTTTTCCTAGACCCCTTCTGAAGCCAGTGGTGAGAGAGGGCTCTCAGTTCCCCTCTGAAGGGATCAGTGTCTAATAGAGCCTGCAGAAAGAGCCCAGGGACACCACCTCCGCAGATGAACATTCACTTTTCCAATGGTTTCCCTGCATGGTACAACGTAAAATAGAAAAGGTTGTTTTTGTCCTCCCTGAGCCTTGCTGAGTTTTTCTGCACAGTTACCCAACATCCCAGAGGATGCTCTGAGTTTTTTTCCGCCCTTTCTACCTCTCCGCTCACTCTCCCTAGAGAAAGTGAGTTCCTTCATTGGTACCGTAAGGCATGAAAAATATCCTGCAGCTATTCAAAAAAAATGAATGGGTTCAGTTTCTCCCCCAGTAATGCGTTTTATGTCACACAAATAGAAAGATAGTCCCTTCTTTGTTTTTGTGCTCATTTTTCAGGAACCTTTAGCCTGTTGAAAAGCAAACCTGGAACATGAAGTCACAAATAGTCACTGAAGGTAAAATCATATCCATATAGGAGGCTGTTTATGGCCTTTCCCCTGTCCTGGAACTGACTTGTTTGTTTGGGCCTAGTTTCAAGTCCTCTGAGGCACTGAATATTCCTGAGAGCAACTATCAAACCACATACGCAGTTGCAATATTCAACATTCACACTCGGTTGGTTATTAATTGAGTAATTCAATCAGGAAGCAGCAAGACAACCAGGTGACTGGTTTAAGTAATAGAAGCAGTGTGTATTTTGAAGTCCTAGCAATGAATGTTCTCCCCAGACCTCTGTGTGAGCTATTCATTACTTTGCAGGTTGTTTTCAATAATGAATGCATGTGAGAATGTTGTGATTGGCTCAAATATTTTACCAACCAAAAAGAGCAACCCACAACCAAATAAACTGTCCAGTTTAAATGGTTCACTCAGCCCTGTTATTTTCTACTAAAAAGCTTTAGGTAGCTGGGATTACTGCTCTTTCACATAAATAAATATCTTAGTACATGACTATTTGGTTTGATACATCCAAATAACGAAAAAGCTTGGGATAAAATTAGATAAAATAGGGAGATAGAGGAAAGATGTCAGGTGATTTATAGTAACCAAAATTACATGATTCTGCTCAACAAACATCCATACATCAAGTGCAATATGTTTCACAAGGAGATCACTGCTCACACTCTGTTGAAGTGTCTCTGGCAGGCTGTGCTTCTCAGCCTGCACACAGCGCTCCAGTAAATGATGACTGACATTTACATAGCACCTTTCACCTCCAGATCCCAAAGCACCTGACAGATTGCTCAAATTGATTACAAGCTCTGGGCCGGGTTCTGCTCTCTGCTACATCAGGGTAGAATGAAGGATCCAGCCTTGGTAGCCTGGCTGCAACCTCAGTTACATTAGTGCAACTCTACTGGCCACTTTTTACTTGAGGATTATTTTATTAATTCATGAAACTTCACTGATCTTATTGTGTTCCACTTCTGTGCTGCAAATTGGAGGATTTTACATAGCCCACCCACATTCATGGAGAGTTCATGGCAAAGAAGCAACAGTGACTGTACTTTTGCAAGGATTTGAGGAAGAAAGAATTGATCCCTTCAGCAATAATCCAGCCTAAAGATCCTAAAAATCACCAAGAACAGCAATGCCTTGAGGCTGGACATTCTTACAACATATTCATAGTCCTAAAAATTACTGAGTACCCCAATTCCCATCTCCATCAGCAAGATGAAGACCATGAAGATTATCGGAATCTTGTCCAGCCATGCTTTTAATATTCATAAATATTAACACTCATCATACAATTCTGCACTGTACTTATGACCAGCCATTCCCAGGATACACTGCATAGCCACATGTATCTTTAAAAAGCCAGGTCTTATTCTTGTTGATATGGCAAATACTCACTTAGATGGTGTCCTGAATCAGCTGAGAGAGGAGTTCACATGGGTACTATTTGAGATATAGCTAGAGCATCATACTCTGCTGCAGCATTTTTAAGCATGGACTGCAGTTAGCAAGAATCTGCAGATACATCCATCAGTGAACTCCAGCACAGGAGGTTAGAAGAGGGAGATGATGAATTTGAATGTCAGGGCTGTTACTGGTTGAAAAGCTGCACGTAAAGGGTCATAGAGATGAAGCTGTGAGAGTTACAAAACATGAAGAAATCTTAGTAGCCTCACTGAACTTTGAGATTTACGCTGTACTGTCTTGAGCACAGCCCAATCTATTCTTTCTATCTGCACAAGCACAGAGCATGCTTATTACAGCTAGTGAAACTGCAAGGGGTTGCCCAAAAGCTGACCTTGCACATTAACTAGCAACCTGAAGTGTGAGACTGTGCTGTCAGGCCACCTGATAGAAACAAGCATCTATCCAGGCATATAAAGATCACATAACAAGGGAGTAAGATGCCACTGCATGTGTGAATGAGGGTACAGTCATGTAGCACAAATCTTTAGAAGCATCAGTGGTCAGATTCTCCATTCTTCAACTCACCTGTAATATCAAGTCATCCACATCCTGCAGACAGATCAAAGAAATCTATCTTTTTCCATTGTTTTCCTCCACCTAAATGACATCAGTGCAGAAAACATACCTGATCACTTGCATAGGACAAAACCTAATGCATAAGAAGGGGATGATGAACGAGACTTAGAGCCACACTTCTAACTGGTCTGACAAAAAGAGTACTACCAAGCAGCTATTCTCCAAGTTTGGCCTTGGAAGGAGTATTTATCATTCATTGCAAGGCCTCATCAGAGCTGTATGAGTAAATACTTCCCTGCTAATATTCAACACATGCATTAACTAGTGCTAATCACCATTGCTCTGCATGTGACAGCAATTGCTGTCTTCGTTACTCTGATCGCTGAGAGATAAACAGTGCATCTGTAACCCTGCTTGTTTAGAATTGCTGAAAGCCTTCAAACTGTTGCAGAGTTAAGGCAGAATTGGCCAGCTGTGTATTTTAATCATATTGCACGCAAATCTCTTTCTAGGGGGGAAAAAAAAAGAAAGGCAATAAGACCAAGGGATCAACTCCAAAGGGCAAAAGAACCTTAGCAAGGTAAGGACAGATGGCACTTAAGCCTCTTTACACGGTTGCCTATTTACCCTTGGATGCTGCCACTTAATAACATTGACGGAAGAATAGTTAACAGAAGCAAGTGATTAATTAGTGGGTCAAAGGCCATCTCCACTTTGTTCCTTTTATTTACCTGAGACAAGATCAAATCAAATAAGAGCTCCTAGAAGGAGACTTCTGAGGAAAACTGCTAATCACAACTCATGTACTCAGTATTCACACCATGCTCTCAAACTCTTTTAAAAAATAAATAAATAAATGTTTGGCTGAACAAATAGCAACAAGCCAGACAATCTATTGTAAAAACAGGGGCTCCTGGCTAGCTTTCCTGGGAGCTTTTATTCTTTGAATTGGAAAGACCTTATTGCGTCTAGAGTCCCACAGCTCCAGCCAGTGAAACAAAACAGATGTTGCCAGAATACTATGTATTATATTTGACAGAGAGGAAAGTTAGTCCAATTTCACATGAACCTGTACCCCAGCATAAAATAAATAGATTTACGGTATTTACCAACAGATAATATCCTCCATTCTATTAGCATGTTCCACTCCCTTATTGCAACATTGGATTTACAGGTCCTGCTCTCAGTTTTGTAACAGATTGTCTTATAGCCTTGAAAAAGTTTATAAATAATAATAATATAGGAGCAATTTTTTCTCTTTTCAGCCTGTTTAGCTCCTTGAGTTGAACACTGTATCTTAATTCAGAGGAAAAGGGGGCTTCCTTCCTGTTATTGCTCTAGTAATACCTAGAAACCCCATTGTATTTACAGACATTATTGAAATACTGGAATATCAGTGTTTCTGCTAGATACAGGAATAGATGTACCCATGAGTTCAAAACCACTTTTGAATGATTGGAAACTATCTGTTTTCCAACGCACGCTTCTAGGGTGACTTCATTTCTATGGCAGGCCAAATAGAAATCCTGGACTCAAACACGCTAGGAAATTCAAATTTTCATCCAAAACCAAGTGATGTGGTTTGGGACCACCTCTAGGTTTTATGAGATTTGGGCACTGAAGGTACCCCTTGCCAGAGTCAACACATGAGGCATGGGAAGCAGTCTGAATAACGCAGAAGCCAGGTCCATTTGGGTTGGGTTCCAAATCCAGCTCCAGGGCCAGCTTCACCAGAGAGCTGGTCAGGGTCTCCAGCTGGGCTTGTGCGCAGTTCCACATGATGTCGCTGTGCAAGCAGCCAAATGACACTTGAGGTTTTCTTTTGAAACATGAAGCTTTTTCAGTCTTGAAGCTCAAACCCAAAATACAAGGCCCTAAAGAACTGGGCTGCATGAACCACAGAGCTTTAGCCCAGCTCTAGAAGAACTCTGGGTGACTGCATTTCTTTCATAGGAAAGAGAAACAAATATGTGTATGCATTGCTTGAACATTCAAAACATCAGACTGATAGCAGTAAGATGAATTACAGCATTTGTAGATGAGAAGAAGGCCTCTGTGGGTCGGGTAGGCTTTAGGCTTATTTTCTGTCTCTGCCACAGATTTGCTATGGGATATGGGTAAGTCCAATACAGACTACTTAGTTCTCTTTTCCTCTATGTTTCATCTGGAAATAATAACATTTGTCTACATCTGTTTAAATACAAAAGCTGAGGTGTTCAGGTATTGCTATCATGGAAGCCAGATAAATGTCTCAGTTGCCAAGATCCACAAGTCTGACCACGTGCTTCTCCAAATCTCAAGGGAGTTATGTCTTGTCACAATTATATCGAGAAAACCACTCGGATGCACTCACAATGACAGATCTCAGATACCTCTGGTCCCCAAGCTGCGCAAAAGTATGCTTTAATAGCTTTGAATTTTATTTTTGTTTGATTTTTCCTCCTTTCTTTGTTGTTCTGCTTTCTTGCATTTCATTTAGTAAACTAAGCCTTAAATGCTTCTGGACATAATAGGCTTAGAGGTTAGCAATATAACAAACTAAATTGAGTTCAAGAGGCTAACTATACTGAGACAGAATCCTTAGCCTAATCAAGCTGTCCTGTGGACAGCGTTGACACCACTGCATCATGATAAAGGTGTCTTGAAACCTAGCCTGGGCCACTCTCCAGGAACTGTGGCACTGGAGTATGGTCCACGAGTCTGTTTTACTGGGGCTGCTAATGCTCCATACCTTTTTCATCTACCTATTTGGTTCCAGACTAATCCTCTGATTTCCTCCCCTGAGAAGACCTGACCCACTTGGTTCACAGTCTCTTGGCAATGACAGCCCCAAGGAAACTCTCGGCAGAGCTGCCGTTGTTGTGTAGCCTCATGCTTTTTAGTGTCTGAAGAGGACTGGAAGTAATTCTAAAGGACAGCGAGCAAAAGTTTAATCTGATAAT
Source organism: Dromaius novaehollandiae (assembly GCF_036370855.1). NCBI lineage: Eukaryota > Metazoa > Chordata > Aves > Casuariiformes > Dromaiidae > Dromaius > Dromaius novaehollandiae. The sequence continues at coordinate 66,143,342 of NC_088130.1, forward strand.
TGTGATAATGTTATCAGCCCTTAATTGGCTCCATTGAAGAAAATGTAATTATCCCACTTAGCCCCAAGAACCCACTAGCTGCTGATAGGCTGAGGTTTCCAAGCAGCCCAAATGTTTGTGACAACCTTGTCACATGAGTGCTAGTGTTTTACACCCAAGAGATATCAGTCATTAAACAAAGGGTAATGAAATGGAGAATCAGGACAACTGTCTGAGTGGAGCACACTGGCAGCACTCAGCCTCCAGAGCCATCCTGACTGTCCCTCTCCATGGGAAGAGTTGGTGTCGCTTTTAGCATCAACAGATGAGTTTCTTTTGGCAGAAAAAGAGATACAGAAAAGTTTCCAGCTTCATAAATTTCAGTAAAATCGCACCATCTTACAGTCGTGCTAAACTGGTCCACATTAAACACTTGCACTGGAAGACAAGAAGAAAAAAAATCTTGACTATGGAAGAGAGGAGTCCAGCCACCTGAGAACATGTGTGTCAGGAGAGGTTTTCTGGGGCAGAGAAATATGCCATGGGAGGAAAAGCCTGTGCTTCGTTCTCATTTTCTACCTTGAAAGGTCATATTTGACTGATAACAGCATTTTCTATTCTTAGATTCCAAAATACATGTAGGCTGGAAGTGACATTATCTCGCCTGAGGGAGCCTTATAACACCTCCTTGGTTTTGTGGCACTGAGCTTCATAAAATGGGAAAACTGAGTCAGCTGACATTAACAAAACATCGTGTTTTCTAGATTCACCAGGAGGTGTGACCTTGTGGTATTTTCCCCAGCCTTTTCCTCACCGTGCTTCAACATCAGAGATTAGCAGAAACTGTGAGAGGGGTAGACAACACACCGTTTGGAGAAGCAACGCCTTCCTATGTAGCATTAGCCCTTCTCTGTTCTCTGGCCTGTGTCCATGCTCTACATGTGGAAAGTACACTAGAGGCTGAGCTGTCCTCTTCCAGAGTGATATTTCTCCTGCAGCGAAGGTAGGGTGGTATGGGTGGCACAGCTCCGTTTTTTCCATGACTCTCAGGGTTCGGCAGATCTCCGAATTGCACATTCTGCCTGCAGCTGCAGCGATGCCTTGCAACGTGGGCTCTGACTCCAAGTGATCACAGCTGGTGCATCTCTTTGAGATGAATTGGTGAAAGACAGAGTAAATGACAGGTTACTTCAATGCAGCTCTTAGCAAGAACTTATGGAGATTATTATGAAGTAGCTGGAAAGACATCACTGGAATCTGCTTGTGGAGCTGACAACTGAGCGATAGCTTTCTTTGATAACTTTTAATCACTGTGTTTTCTACTTATGCAAATTGCAATAATACCCTTGATGCTCTGGATTTCTATAGCATTCAGACTTGTGGCGGTGACATGAAGACTCAGAGCTGGATGCTCGTCCGCCACTGACTTGTTTCTGCGTTGAAGATGTATCACATTTGGCAGTGACATGCATTGATTCAAGTAATATTTGTGTCATCAGAACACACATTTGGAGAGAGAAATACCACAAAATAACACTTAGGGAGTCTCCACCCTAGTTTCAACATGGCTTAGGGTAGGTTCACACTGTAAGTTGCAGGTAAGCCCCTTTTCTGTGTGCCAAAAAACCCACATGACCTAAATAACTCTGCACCAAGCTTTCTGTCAGTCATCTTTGCTATAGAGTACAGGCAAGACAAACCTGTGTCTGCTTGTAGTACTCCGTGTAAGTATGACCCTAGGTGTCTACGCCCAGATCAGTAGGAGCTTGGTACTTAAGTACTTTTAAAAGACAGAGAGTTATAAATTTAATTCTCACTAGGTGATACAATGGGTTTTAGATGCCTAAATCACCATGCTGGTTTTTAAAAGGAGATCGGGTTTCCTAAATCACTCAAGGCAGTTTTGAAAATGCTATGTGGGATCTTTGCAGAGATGTAGGGCTTATTGGATATCATTACCTGGTACAATATCTACTCATGAATGACATGGAAAGTACCTATTTATTCCACTCTGGCTCCATCATGGGATTAGTCCTTATATTACACTTGCCAGTGGTTTGTCCTGTTCAGCCTTCCACCAGTTTCTTTGAAAGATGATTTAATAGGCCAATAGACCATAATGCTGTCAGTAGCTGCTAGATCATACTGCCACTAATTGAGTCTTAATACATCCCCTTGCTTAAAAGAATGTATTGTGAGTAATTTTATCTTGTTATTCAATCTAAACTTTCCATCTCATTACTCCTAGCCTTACCTACTTCAGCCACCCTAAATGATTACTCTTCCTGTTTTCACCTACAACAAAGATGTGCATGGTTATTATATTCCACCCTCGCTTGTCTGCCTGTAATTAGGCCAAGGTGTAAAGTGAGCTGGAAGATCCAAGGTCAAAGGCTTGGCCAAAAAGAAAAGGTCAAAAGGAGGAAGGAGAAGAGAAGGTTGAGCACTATTAAGGCAGTGCTGTCGATGAGCTGGAGTCTGAATAAAAGTCACTGGAATATAATAACCATGCACATCTTTATTATAGGTGAAAACAGGAAGAGCTCACAGATTAAGACCCTGAAATGAGCTGTCTACAATTTCAGAGCTCACTTTTGTTGCCCATACATGGATTTTTATTGCCATTTGAGATGTCCTAGAGTATCCCATGTGGTTTCTATCTGCTGTGTCAGAAGAGCAAAAGTCCAGTGTTGTCTCCTCTACCCCCTGTAGATGTCTCAGACACTCTCCGACATCTCAAAGGCCATTAGAAAGCTGTACATGTATAACTGAAGCAGGTCCCCAGTGAGTGTGGCTAGCAGAGCTTAGAGATCCATTCTGATGATCGAGGGTCCAATCAGTAGCCCAGACACAAATGTTTAGTGCTGTTCCCCATTTGCTGTTCCTCATGGCCTCCATCTGCTAATCCATGCAGGTGCTAGTCCCCTAGGCTTCTATGCCATAGCTGATCATGAGGTTGTCTTAGATACTCTAGGATATGTCAAACAGTACCAGGCACCTAAGCTAAGCAACTGAATCCCACCCCCAAATGTCAGGTGAGTAGAACAGGTCTACAGAGTCCATCTCTGCAGTGACCATAGCAATAACCCTGCTCACCTGTGGACACCTAAATTCAGGTATTTAAATATGATGCTGAATCTCACCTGATGAGAGGAAAGACTGGTTTATGCATATGCAACAGCTCTGCTCTCTGAGCTTCAACAAACATCTGGACTGTGAGTACATCCCACGTTCATTTCCCCTTCTGTTGAAAGCTGATCATTATGGTATTTCTCTTCTTAACATATCTTACACATTCACAGTGCAAACTCTATAATGCAAAGGTTTGTCGGTCAGGTTTATACACCGCTTCATGGAACAGCTCCACATTGCTGCCTGGGTTCTCCAAAAATGACAGTAATACGAAGACTAATGGCAATAAAACAGATATTTGGAACCTTCTCTAGCTAATTTGAGTGAGACTAAACTCTTATAGGCTCAATATTTCTATCTGGGGGCAAATTAGCCAAAAAGTGCTCAGTATCCACAAAAGCATGTAAATGACTGCCAGATTTTCCAAGCACTAAGCAATCAGCAATTTCCATTTTGATACCACTGGATGGATTTTTAGAGATAAGGGATTTATTGTGGAACATGCCATACATCCAGACTGGAAGAGATGGTTCCTGATCCTTGCAATCTAAATATTAAATAAAGTCAAAGAAAAGTTGCTAAAACAAGTTTACCACTGGAAAACAATGTCACAAGGTTTTGAGGGGAATTTGTGAGTGTTAACATTTTCAACCAAAATCTCATCAAACAAAATGTTTTAAGTAAAAAAAACCCTCATTTCAGTTGTATCATTCTGAGTCACTTCCTTGTTATTTAATTACACATTAATGTTTGGATTCTGTGTAAATATCACATTTGCAGTATATACAGTTTGAAATCTGTATTGCAAGTTTTGATACTATCTATGCAAACCCTTTTGTTGTTTTGGGCTTTTTTTGTATGTACGTGGTGGATTTTTTGCAGAATTCCCGTTCCATGGGAAATTTTGAAAATGTATTTTTTTGCCAACTCAATTTTGAATCAAAACAAATTTGAAGCATCGCCGTTTCTTGTTGGACAGGAAATATGTTTCCTTACCAGCTCTATTGAGTATAAAGCTACTGATGGGTATAGGAAACAAGGTACTTCACTCAGGAAAAACAACCAAAGTGCCAGGGTGAAAATGTCAGACTAGATTAAGTGCTTTTGTTGTGTTTTTATATAATACAGGGGCTCCTGTGAGAGCAAGAGTAAGTTTACAAGAATGGGAAGAGAGAATAAAGAAATAATAGAAAACAGAGGCAAGCGATGGGGATAAAAGGCAAACCAGAAAGACTGTCTAGAATTCAAACTGAATGATGAGGTGCTCAGGGGGAGCGAGTCTCCAGGGTGACGTGAAGGCCCATCCTTTGTAAATCCTTTGCAACTTGCAGTGCTCCATTCTGCTACACCCCTGCTTGAACTGAGAGTAAATACTGCCATGGTCAACAGCAGCAGTCTTTCGTGACAGGGGATGGGCTGATGGTGCATCTGCACAACAGGTTGGCGACAGTCTGGGCAATGCACTCGATTCAGTATGGTGCAAGAGACACTTTCCATCCCCACCAAAAAAACCTTGGCATTGCTCATGTGTTGAAAGGTGATGCCCAAAGCACCCGTTGGCCCCACCTGAGGAGGAGATGTGAGGTTAGCGGCATCACAGATTACAACAGCAGTAATGCAACAGGCAACCGAGGACCCCTTTAATGTCATAAGCAGATGAACTAGCAACAGGGGTGGGCAAAACCAGCTTCAGTAGTGTTTTTCCCTGGTAGCTTAACACTGTGCTGCCACAACACATCATCAAACACCCCTGGATCAGTGTAATTGCATGTGAGTACAGGAGAAGGTGCAGCAATAAATTCACTGCTACCTCTCTTTTCATAGCTTGTGCTCATGAGCAGGATCTCAGAGGTGACAGCTATGGCTCTGCTTCTGCTCCAAAATCTCTTCTTCTTGCTGTTTCAGGATCTCAGCCTTGGATGTTGAATCCTCTCTTTCATGCCAAAATCTATTTCAGAGGCTCAGTACAGAGAGGATGAGGTCTCCCACCAAGTCTGTTGCTCCCACCCAGGTGACAGGTTGAGTGAATAATTTGGGCAGCAGAGGACTGAAGAAGAGGGATATGAGGAGGGAGAGGAGATCCCAGCACCTAACACGGAAATCATCCACTGTCTCAGGGTTACAAACATCTGCTGTCCAGCACACAGAAGTTTTTGCATTCAGTTCACAGTTATGGATAAACCCTGTAGGATGTGAAATAACCTGAGGGCTGGACTGTCCAACACTCACCAGATCAGGAAATGATAATGCTCCTTCTGCCTTCACAACCTTAATCCTGCCCTTAAGAGGAGGGCTGCCATTCCAATGGCTTTCATCAGACGAGTACAGATTCTCGTGGTAATTCCTATGATAAGATTGGTTTTTTTCTGTGGCTAAAGGTCAGCACATATTCTGACAGATACGGGATTGTGAGAAACAAGGGTACATGTAACTGACGAAGCAAATACCTAATTAGTCAATTAAAAATAAAAAATCTTAGCCTTTTTGTATGCTTGTGGTCAGAACACTATGAGGATGATTCACACCAGAGTCCAAATCCACAATGGTCCCTTCGCAATCAATAGAGAAATATTCACAGGAAAAGCAAGAGAAACGACAGGCGAAGACTAGCAAAGTGGTGCAAACCCTCCAAATCCTGGCTGATTCATCACTAACCAGGGAAGGCCAGGGAGAGTCCAGACCTAAAAAAAAATGTCCTTTTTCTTAGAGCTTCTGCACCCAAAGGAAACTCCACCCTTCCTCCCACAGGATTAGGCCACAGGGTGTCATGTGTTTGTCACTTCCAGGATGTATTACTGTAACTCCTGGCATTTGATGATGAATAAAAAAACAATGTACAGGGTACGGCTGATCCGAAACACTTCTCCCCACTTCCTGAAGGGCTTAAGTAGCCTTAAATACATGATGCCCACGTATCAGCACCTCCAGTCTAGTGCAAAGCTAGTTTTCAACTAGTTTTCTTGTTTAACGTCTTGATCCTAACTAGACATTGGTGACGTTCTACAGTCAAATATTTTATTCATCAAAAAAACTAGATTCATGTCTATTGAAACTCCATATGAATCCACATTTCATTCATTTAATTGTTTTGGTGAAAAAATGCTTATCTTTTCAAGACAAAAATCTCTTGTTTTCACCTTCTCTAATGCCAACACTTATCTAAATTTAAGAAATGATAACAAAAAGAAACACACTGAATGCTACCTAAATGATTTTTTTGCAGCATGTTGGTGGGATAAAGAGCAAGGAAATAAATTAATAGCTGACTAACATGAAAAAAGAAATTTGTATTATTTTGAGAGGTTTGACTGGGAAACCAAGAAGCTGATTGCTCACAAAGCTGTAATCTCAGTGTAGAACACAAGTAGTTCATTAAAAACACATACATTAAAAACAAGCTTCCAAGCTTTGAACTCTTTACAATGCATACCCATTTAGATGTCTAAGTCAGAAAAAGCACCAAGTCCTCTATTTCTTTTTGCAACTTCTGAGCTGTAAAACACCTTTTATAACTTGTGAAAGGAAGGGATATTATGAAATAACAGATCTGCCTACTCTACTATGGTTCCAGCCGGAGAGCAGATCAGCACTAAGACCCTTGTTTAGGGGCTGTAGACTTGGATTAGCTTTAGTTATGCTGGATTTCACTATGAATCAGCTCAATTGAAGGGAAGAACTGAAATTTAGGTTATAAAAGCCTTACATTAAATGTAAGATAAAACACATTTGCACGTCTAGGGATAGTCCATGTCTCTTCACACTAGAGACCCCTCTTTAGATCTGGACCTCATGTACATTACACTGGACCTTACCAAGTTCCTACACATGGACTTTCTGCTCCATTGCCTTAGAAGATCCTATATTCTTGTGGCCTTCTGAGGAACACTGCATATGAGAGGGCCGTGTGTGACAGCCAGCCGGCCAGCCGGCCTGATAAAGGACCTGACAGCAGATGCTGTTACCTGCTGAGGAGACTTCAGCAAAACTGACCCCTGATGAAAACTGATTGAGCAACTCTGTAGTAGACCCAGCAAATTCAGCTTTAAGTGTAACTGGAAAGAAAGCCAAGCAACCGAAAGGATGGAAGTGCCCCACTAAGATGCCTAGAGGGCATTCACTATTAAATCCTCGGTTGCTCTCAGCTGGCCATATTATAGAGGAAAAAGGCTTTTTTTTGTTTTTTGCTTGTTTGCTCCTGCTTGTGTCTGCCCGAGAGGTCTCAAAGCTGTCCCCTCCAGTCTGGTGCTTGCTGCGCAGCCCTTGTCAGTGGGTGGTGGAGGTGACCGTGGTGACCTCTCATGGTCCCTTTGAGCCTTATTTTTCCATGATTCTAATATGCTCTGCATGGGGTTTACGCGGAAATCGCTCCAGAGAAAAACTGATGCTGTGAGCAGCTGCCAGCTTATTAGATGGAGAGCACAGCACTGCAGCACTGCGAGCTGCGCCGGCCACTGACGGCATTCGGAGAGGTGTAACTTCAGATGTCCGAATCTCTAACAGGTTTCAAACGAGCCTTTTTTTCCCCAGGCCCTTGCTCTCTCCCGATGAGTCAATTTTACAGGACTCCTTCTGCACTTGCTTCCTACTGAACAAAAGCCTGCTCCAGCCCAGCTAAAAGCTCTTGGCACAGATGATAACAGGTCATGCTCTTAGCTCTGGAGTTCAGCGGTGCAATTGCGGGTGTTTTAGCCGAGATGGTGTCTGACACATGTGAATGCTCTGGCTATCCACAGCCAAAGCATGATAAAGAAATAAAGGAAGATTGCTGAGGGTTTCTTGGCCCTGGAGTGTGCCATTCGCACTGGACCAACCGATATATTTTTCCTGAACTGCTGTGAAAACACCAGCACCATCACTAGATTGTCTGGGCATTTGGGGAATCGTGAGTTTACTGCTGGAACATGCCTTTGTGGACAGGGAGAAGGGATGATTTCTACCGTTGGCCACGTCATTTGTTTGTTTGTTTTTTTTCCATGGGAAAGTTTTCCAGTGCTGCCAGAAGGTTGTTTCTTGGAAGGACCGTTGCGGTAAAAAAAAAAGTGGTTGCAGTTGGAGTTAGGGCACCTAAAAATAATCATAACAGAAATAAACAAATAATATCATTCTATCCATGTGACAAATTAAGCTTAGGATAGAAGATCCAAGGATTTGAGCTTAGACTTGCTCTTCTTCAGCAAACGCTAAGCATTGAGCAACATTATCTCAATGGACTTGGGATGAGTCTCCCCATTCCTTTGCAGGATCTTCTCGCTCTCCCCACCAAGCTTTCTAAGGCCTGAACCAGCCAGACATGCCTGTGTTTGAGAGGTACTGTGTCAGGAATCCATGTTTGCAGACGCTCTGCCAAATGAGCATTTCCCCTTCCTTTGGTCTCAGTGGAAACGGAATTGAAACTATGACATATCCCCTGGCCCTCTCCACGTACCTGATTAGATAAACAGAGAGCATTGCAGGTTCCTTCAGGGACATGCACTGGATATGTGAACTTGCCTGAAAGCATTTTGGAGACTGTACAGGCCCTAATACCAAGCTCCATAGGCCAAGTTCCCATTGCTTTTTTTTTTTTTTTTTTTTTTGGATGCATCTGGCCCTGTCTTAATGTCCTTTGCCAAAAGTCATTACTCATCTAAAATACCTTCATCTCCATGAGGCTGTATAATCAATATTGCCAGGTGCTACATGGGCTAGTACTGGATAATAGCTTCTGGGATGATGTTAAAACCTGTGGGGTCAATCCTGAAATAAGGCCTGATGTGGTATAAACAAAGGCTCTGCCCTGGATTTGCTAGGCTTGTTGAGATGAAAAGTGTCACGTACACGTACAATTGTTTTGAGTGATCTTCTTATCTCAGGATAGTATTGATTGTGGCTCGCGTGTTGAGTGGAGCTGCTGGAAGGCACCAGCCACCTCCCAGAGACCAAGGAAGGCAATATCGCACATGCAACCAGACAACAAAGCCCCTGCGACAACCTCCCCCTAAATTAACTCCTCCTATTCTTCTGTGTGGCGATAATGACAAAAGATGCATATCTCCAGGGAACAGGCTCTCCACCTTGCCTGACCCATCGGATAATCACAGGCCTCGGAAAGTGTCTTACAATAGGACCTTCACGAATAAAAGCCAACTCCGCAAGGAGAGCTTGTGAGAAATCAGACATGAAAGGTTCAAGTGAGAGATTTCATCTGGCAGAGCAAAGATGAAATATGTGCACGCTGGGGGAACATGCATGCCATGCCTTACGCGCTCGGGAGCGTACATAGCTATAGTCCTGCTGCACACCTAAAATACGGAAAGCTACCACGTGAAATGCTGCATTTTTGCCAACCATCCCCGTACCTTGCAAAGCACTTTATATAGGAAAGCGACTTTACACTGCACTAAGCTCCACCCATCCAGATGATGTTGTCATTTCCATGGTAACTAAAGTACCTCAAAGGCAAAAGAACAGATGGAGACTGAAGAAAAAAATAATCTGAGGACCAAAAGTGAACATATGTAGTGCAAGAAAAAATATTAAGCTGTGGGCAGCTATTAGGTTTATTATCACTTGCAAAGGGAGACCTCGATAAACTCAGTCACGGCTCTGCGGTAAGGAGTGGCACAATCAAATCAGACCTGTGACAATACAAATTTTGCAACAGCCCATATTCCCTCTCGCTTCCTCTTACACAAAGATCAGAAATAATTGTCCTCACTCTCTTAATGACTTGCTTTGGCTTAAGGACAACAGCAGCCAAAACACCCAGGAAAAAAAAAAAAAAAAAAACTATTCATATGCTTGACTGCTTGCTCACCCGTTGCAAGTCTTTAAGGATAAAGTCTCCAGGACGGAGGCAGTATATGTGTCTGTCCCTCAGCAGCGCAGGCTGCAGTAGCCGGAGGAGCAAAATCGTCCCGGCTTGAGGGACGCTCAGTTGAGTGCACTGTGCGGCAAATCTGCAACCTGTAGTCCGCTGTATCCCAGTCACAGGTATCCCACACTTTAGATACACACGCGTCATTATATAAAGTCCACGCTTGCAGTTCAGCGGCAAATTTGAAGCATCTTCAAAATTGGGTTAATAGTTACGACACAGTCTTTGCTTGACTTCCTCTGGAATTAGTCCATCTTTATAGACTGCTGTCAATCAGGAGGAAAACTTGCAATTTGCATAGGACAATTTGTTCTGTGTCAGCTTTCTAAGACTCCGAGCAAGGCAAGTGTAATTTGGGAACAGGAGCTGTGATGGAGAGAAAAAAAAAAGAAAAAAAAAACTTATATTTTTAGCTTGCTCTCACTAGAAGTTTTCCGCTCTATATTATATAATTTATTTGAGATGTAAAGTTTCTTCAAAGTGAAAAAAAGTTAAAAATGTATCCTGCTACCTAAACTTTCTGCAGTCTGAGCTGGACAGAGCTGGAGTAAACTTTGGAGCGAGGAAATCTAGTCTGTCGGCTGGGGCAGGAGGGTCTACAACAGGAGAAATGTGATTTCAGGTCCTCCTGCCCAAGACTCCAGTTGTGACCCGAAGTAAATCATTTTAATTTTTTTGTGTCTCACTTCCCTGCCTGTAAAATCGGACTGCTGGGGTCTCCCTACGTCCTATAGGTTGTGAGTATAAATGTTCTCTGTGAGCTGCTATAATGAAGGGTCGAATAAGCATCTAAGGTAGCTGCATCCTGGGCTTAAGCAATTTTTTTTATCATCGGTGACTTTTTACCCCCCACGCTGCTAGTCTGCATTTCACCAGCCTCTCTCAAGCACAGATGCTGCTGCCTTCGCGCAGTGTTGTACTGCTGGAATATTGTCGAAGTGCGTTTTAAATCAGATGTAAAGACAATTTATGCACCAAATTGTATGGACACAAACAGCACTTCTGGTGCTGGTGATTTCTTCCCGACTTTCCTCTCTTTTCTGAAACCTAAATATCGAGTGGGAAATCTTTAAGCTTTTAATCCTCTTCCTAAGTCTAAGGACTGCAGAAATCATTCAAGATGCACGCACCAGCATCCAAGCGCGCGCAGCCAGGTGTTCAACCTAGCCGGCAGGGGGCAATGGTTCATGTGTATTAAACCGAACACACAAAAACTCAAAAATCAGCGGTTTGCGGGAAAAGACCGGCAAAAGATGCCGCGGTGCAGAGGAAAGGGTGCACGACGGTGGTGCAGCAACCTCCCCCCGCTGCCCCACGCTCTCCGGGAGGGTTAAAGGCAGGCAGCGAGGGGGCGAAGGAAGGAGCAAGCGTCCCGGTAGCTCTTGGGTCGCTCAGGACGATGCATCACCCAAAACCCACTTCATGCCCCCGGTGCAAAGCGCCCTAAAGCACCACCTCTGTTTGCACCCTCCTACCCAGCTAGTGGTTTGCACTGAAATACGAGCTGCCTTGTTCCTCTCATGTCAGTGTTCAAAAGTTTCCGGTGTCCTGTAATAATGATAAATAATAAAAACATATCAGACATACGTGTGTCGAGTATTGTGAAGCCCCGGGAGGAAAGGAACCGCTAAGGAGACATTTGTTTTGGATAAAGGAGGTCAATAAATGTGAACGGCTGGATATTAGCTGCTGGTGACCCTGTTTTGAGGATTTTGCATGTCACTAACAGCAGGCAAGCCAGGTCATTTTTTCCTCCAAATCGTGTCTGAGCCCAGCCTCGGTTCACCTGTGAAAGGCACCCTTTGACTATTGATATTATTTCATGGTTTATGTTTCCTAGGTTGTGATCGGCCCAATAAAATCACACAGAGCAACTGAGGAAGATGTTTTCCTGTTCGCTGAAGGTTGCAGGCACTTTTTTTTTTCTGGAGGGGGGTATGCTTCACAAATTAATAAAGCCAAGGCCATTCCGTGTTTTTTCATGAGAAATAAAAATGTTCACCCTCTCCACAGGTTTGAAAATGTACTTGGATAAGGAAAATCAAGAATGCCTGGCCCAATTCATGTTATTCATGCAGAACAGAACAGTCCAACAAAATTACATGACAGACTCATCTGAGAGTAGCCAGCTGTGTCGTATTCAAAGCACTGATCTGCAAGATTGAGGTCCAGGTCTCTGGTCTGATTTGGACAGGTTGGAAATTTAAGTCATGCTATGTCACATCACCACAAGGATCTTGCCATGAAGGTGCCATGAAATCCACCCTGGATTTGAGAAATCTTCTCTGCCAAACCCAGGCAAAGCAGAAACTTCCAGTTTCAGTGGTTCAACAGTTTCCTAGGAAAAGTCATGATTTGCTCTCACCTTATGGTAGCGTATCTTCAGCTGTCGGACAGCTGATACTTTCAATTGGGAATAGTAAGATTTTGCTTGACACTGTATGGCGCTTTTCACAAGAGTTGGGACATATCTACTTTGATGCCAGCCAAAGTTCAACATGGACATTTGCATGGTTCTTCTGCAAATTCATTTTCAAAAATTGCCAATAGTCAGAAGGGGCTATTCAGACCATCAAGTCTGTCTCCAGCCTATCAGGGATCTGTCAGTTCTGACGGGTTGTCAGTGCTTTATCTTGGCTTAGGCTAAAGAACAGTTTTATTTTACTTGGTTAAACCTTGGTTTCCAGAAAGCAATCCTAGGCCAAATCCAGAATTGCCCTGGGCATTGCAAAAAAGCAATAGTACAACACCTAGGCTCGCTGTGGCCCCAACATTTGAAGTTAGGGCTTTCCATGGACAGAGTTGGGAACCTAAAAATTGAATTTACAGTAGGTAAGAGCCATTTAAACTATTATTTAAGAAATCCTGAAAGAGGAATGGTCTCAGCCCTGCTCCTTTGAGAAACTAATGTGCCTAACTCCAGTCTTTTGGTACCTTGCAATATCCTCACCTACAAGGCATTTTTTTCCCTGGAATCAAATCTCTCTCTGATAGCTAACCATAACTCTTCAACGCTTGCCCTGCAAATCATTTTCTCCAGTCCTCAATCATTTTTGTGGCTCTTTTCTGTACCATCTCCAATTTCATCACCATATGTTTTAAAATGTGGCCATCAGAACCATCAAAGAGACTCTCAGGACTGACCTTACTCATGCCATACACCACAAGTCACCTGGCCGGAGAGCCAAGGACTGCATGAGCACTTTCTCATCTGAGGGTCCAGCTGGGACCCTGCGCCTCAGTGCTTCTCCAGGTTGCAGTCCCTCACACTATAGAGGGTTTTTTGATCTGTGTTTCCAAGAGATCGATCTTGCATTTGACTGCATTTTGTTTGCATTTTGTTTGCCTGACCCAGGCTGTGCAGATTCTTTTTTTTCACCAGGCTGCTCTGGACTCCTCATTCTTTACTGTTTTGCCAACCATAATGTCATCTACAAATGTCATCAGGAGTAGTTTTATATTTACTTCCAGATCACTGATGAATAGCACAAGGGAAAAGCTCCAGTAACACGCCTCTTCAGCAATGGTTCTGCATTGACAATTACTTTCAGAGGTCTGTCAGTTAGGCAGTTCTTAACTCATTTCACGTCTGCTCTTGTACTGAACCCAATTACTTTTACTTGGCTAAAACATATCTTCTGGAAAGTCACCCAGTCTCCTACCTGAAAATGTCATGAGATGGTGATTTTTACCAATAGTCCTATTAAGTTTCTGGAATGATTAATCGCTATCAACCACGTACGTCCTTATTGCAATGTGATCTTTTCTCTGTCTTCAGCTTCTAGTTATCAATTCCTTTTATGACCTTCCTAGCTAGATTAAACAGCTCTTTATACCTGGAATGCCCACGCAGATCCAGTATTTCCATTCACTTCCTGTCCTAAATTATGCAGCTTTAAATTGTGTCCTGCCAGTCCTGCGCTTCTTCGACTGATGTTATGTTTTTTGCTGATGTGTTATGCTTCTTATACGTGTTACTGCATCTATATTAATTTATAAAGATATATATACATATATGTGTGTAAAATTGTAATCAGCACGAAAACTGTGATTGAAATCCACAACATATTAAAGCAACGATGCACATAAGAATCCAGGGTAGGTTTTGATGCTTATTAGTAATTAGCTTCTTTGAAGTCATTTATGAAGGGAAGAATTTAGTACACTTACAAGATCAGAGCTACTGGTTTGCTCCAGAAAGGCTGCAAAATATAACCACAACAGTAAGAGCAGTAACACATGGATGGGTGTTGAAAGAGCTACAGGAGGCAAAGACTGAAAGACTTTTGAAAGGACTCAAATGTCAGAGCAACCTGAGCAAAGGGCATCTCCTGGTCTTCTGCTGGTGGGTCAGCAAGCATCACATCATCCCATCTTACAGCTTCTGAATACACCCTGATTTTGGAGCAACGTTTAGTTGCTGGCTCGGTAGGGGGGAAGGTGTCTGTGAAAAGATCTGACATAGAAGAAAGTCTGGACTTCAACCCAAGCCTCCCAAGTGGTCATCTCCCACACTGCAATGCAGTGCTTGCTAAGCCACCACAGTTTTGTTCCAGCTGAGAAGTTGCAGACAGGATTTTTTTCTTTTGTTTCTGGATAGTAGTAAGCAAGGCATAGTCTTTGGCCGTGTCGAGCAGATGCTGAGATAGAGGAGATAACACTTAATTACAAAAATAATGCACAAGAAAAAAGGTTTGGGAATGTTGGGAAAAACGACATGCTAAAGCCATGCAGAATCAACCAAGAGAGGGTGTTTTGTCTTCTGCAGTTAGTTTTGTGCTCTGTTTCCAAATCCTTGGCCCTGAATTTTGAGCCTTGCGGGCCATTGTTCCTGCAACAATGCTGAAACTTGATATAGCCTGTCTGAGGGCTTCGCAAAATGGAAGGGCAACTTTGGAAATCACTTCTGTTTCTATTTTTGGACCAACTGCTCAACAGTCGAATTTCAAATTCTTGAACAAAAAAATGGGAGGACTTCTCCTACTTTCAGCTACCTGGGAATACAATTTCTCATGGCTTACACTGCAGGGGGATCCAATGAATTGCATTGGATGCCTAGGAGTTTCTCATATATGCAAAGCTCAGAAGTCTCCTAGAGATATGAGAAGATAAAATAAGTAAGCTAAATGGCCTGATTAAAGCAATTCGAAATAATTGTAAATGGTTGTTTTTAAAAGTTTGTTTGTATTTTTTTGATTCATACAAAATGTTATCAGTGTTTGACCAGGGGCCTTGCAAGATACCTTTTTTTCTTTCATATTAACTTACAAATCGCTCAATAATTCTGCATAACATTAATTCATGCCTTGAACCTAGAAAGACTTATACATATTTAACTCAATATGCTATTTATATAAAAATAACAGGCTCATGGCCTTCATTATAAAACATCTGCCTATCTCATGCAGTCAAGGTTACGTACAGATTGTTAGACACAAATAGGAAACGCATCTCAGGTCCATTGCAGAAACCAAATCAACTTTATGAATGCCATGGTATTTTTTAAGTGCAAAGAACAAAGAAAGGGAAATTTCCTTCTGCAGTTTATCCACTCAAGTTATACTAACTCCCTGATGCACAGCAGAGTCAGAAGGAGGAGAGTTTTAAAAAATAAAGTGCTCTACATCCAGAAGACAAAACTATAGGTAATAAATCTGTTAAGGTGACCCCGATCCATAATGAGTTATGCACATTGGTTGTATATGGTCGCCACCGAAAGGACTGCATCTTTTCCTGTTAATAAAGTTCAGCCTGACAGTTTTTTTCAGGGTTTGAGGCCTACAGGTAGTTAGATGCGATTATTTTGGTGTTTGCAAGTTATACAGAAGCAACATCTGAAAACAAATTTTGGTCAAACAAAAATCTCATTTAAGAATTTTGAAGCACTTTTTTTTTTATTATTTTAGCTACTCCAATGTTTTCAAAGTAAACTAGCAAGAAAGAAGTCAGTATCTCAGTTGCCTCCCAAATTGAACTTCTCAGTTTGAAATTATTTAAGTGTGGCTGCTTAGATACATATATATATATGTGTGTATATGCAAATGCATATGCATATATAAACTCCCTAGAAGCAAAGAAAAGGGAAAAAAAGATAAAAACAGCAGAGGCCCAAGAAACACTTTTTTATCAGAAACTTGTTAAAAGTGAACTAAACTATTTTCTAACAAAGCAAAATCAAAACTGATTTTTTGTGTGTATGTGTTGAAATATTTTGTTCCGAAGTTTGATTTTGTGTTAACCTGATGAGTCAAACTATTTCACACCCATGTGTCAGCTTATTACAAGGAGGAAGACAATGGTCAATGGAGCTTTTCGATGCAGCTTTACTTGCCGAAGGTTTTCAACCCCCAAACTTCTTCACAGGAGAACGTCACTATCAATTCTGCCAAGAAACACTGAAACCACTTCTTTTTTGTTTCATTCAGATATAAAGCGACAAACTGTAGCTCCAGTTGGGCGATTTAATTTAAACAAACAAGCGCACATCCTATGTCAAAGCGCTGATTCGAAATGACAATTCTTGTTTGGTTTCAATCAGAAACGTCAACATTTCCAGCGTGACATTTCCGACGCGAAAGTTTCTGGATGGTGTGTTTGTTTGGGATGGAGGTAGGGTTGATCTGTCAGCCATATTTGTGTGTGTGTGTGTGTGTAATTTATCGATTTGCCTATTTGTTTTCTGCTATTAGCAGAGAGCCGAGGGAGGAGAGGAACATAAGGGAAGAAGGACAGGCACAGCTTGCTGCCTCTCTGCCCAAACTCATTAGTCTGGGTTTTGCAGGCATCATGGCAGGGGTGACTCATACGGAGGGATGCAAAGGGAAAAAAACAGCTTGGCGTGATTCTGATCGGGGAGTTTTTCCCCAAAAGCAGGCGAAAGCACAGCGGGGGCCGATGGCACATGTTGCCCCAAGGAGTCCAGGCCACCGATGGCTGGTTACGGGCGTGCTGGATGTTGAGCACTTGTGTCACGGGCGAACACCCTTGCTGCACATTTATGGCGTATAAATAGGCCTTTGTGGCTGGCGGGAGTCAGGCCAGGTTGTCCTTGCATCAGGGGTCTGAACTCCCTCCCTGGGTTACCTCCACCTGTAAGGACACTTTTACGGGTCCATCTCACAATCTTCTCCTTTTGGGGGGACCTTCACCATCACCCGCGCGATTACTCTGCCAAGCCAATGATTTACTCCTGCGGGTGAACACAACCCAAACGGTACTGTTCGGAAGGAGCAAAACCCCGCAGGGCTTGGTGTGCACAGCTCCCGCCATCCCGTTCCCCGGCCCAGAGCGGCACGTGGGCTGCATGTTGGGGTTCCTCACCTCGGGTCCGAGCACGAACCCCTTGGACATCCCCCGAGTGTCGCGCGAACCCCTTGCAGGGGC
This sequence comes from Dromaius novaehollandiae, assembly GCF_036370855.1. NCBI lineage: Eukaryota > Metazoa > Chordata > Aves > Casuariiformes > Dromaiidae > Dromaius > Dromaius novaehollandiae. The sequence goes on from NC_088130.1 coordinate 66,160,692, forward strand.
AAGACGGGGGGGGGTTGTGGGGGGCAAGTGGGCCAGACTGTCTGGGCCAGGAGAAGGAGCGTGGGCTGGGAGGAACACAACTAATGCGAGCCCCTCACTGCCTCTGCTCCCCTGCCCCCATCACTGCTGCTGTTGTGTCAGGTAGTGGCACTGTTGAGTACATTAACCCAGGGCTGAGCACTGCAGCCACACCGAGTGTGCGCGGGTGTGTGTGTGTGTGTGTGTGTGTGTGTGTGTGTGTGTGTGCGCGTGCTTGATCATTGCCATTTATTTATCCCCCCCTCCCGTACTAGTGCTGCAGGACGCCGGGAGCGAGAGATAACCCGGGGGGGGGGGGGGGGGGGGACAAGCGAGAGCCGCGGCCATCGGCTCTGCTTATAAACAAACCGCCGCCCCGAAAGGCGAAATAAAAAGCCGGAGAAAAGCGAAATCCAGCGGGGAGAAAAAAATAATATTAATAATAATAACAACCAGCCCCCCGGGGCCCCCCGGGGCCGCGCGTGTGCGTCGGGGGGCAGCAGCGACCCCGGGGCCGGCGGGAGAGCGCGGTTTCGCCGCCTCCTGCCCTGCTGCTCCCTGCGCGCAGCCGGGCGCGCAGCGGCGCGGAGGGGGCGCGGGCGGCCGCAGCCCCGCGGCCGCGCTCCGGCCGCCCCCTGCCCGCTGCGGAGGCCAGAGGCGGAATAAAGGGGCCGGTTTCCTCGCCGCCGCCGCCGAGGCAGCGCTTTCCTCGTCGCGGGGTGGTGTGGCTTTTTTTTTTTTTTTTTTTCCTTCTCCCCCCTCTTTCTTTCTTTCTTTTCTTTTTTTTTAACTCCTCGCCGGGAAAAGCAGAAACGCTTCTTCTCCCCCCTCTCCTCCCCTTCCCGCCCTCCGAAGGCCCCCAAACAACCACCAGCAACAAACAAAAAGCAAAAAAAAAAAAAAAAAAAAGCCCCTCTTCTTAAAAAAAAAAAAAAAGAAGGCACAGAAAAGGAAAAGCGAGCAAGCCAGAGAGACAGAGACAAGCTCCATCGATTCCAAACCCAGGATTTTATCCAGTGCATTGATTTTTTCCCTCTTTTTTTTTTTTTGCTCTCCCCCCTTTTTTTTGTCCTCCCCCCTCCTCCTTTCTTTTACCCCCCCTTCTCCTCCCCCCCCCCCCTTTTCCTTTTCATTTTATTTTGGCTCCTGCTAAAATTAGCCGGGACTGCTCTGGGTGTTGCGTGTTAATTTGATTTACTCCGGGATTCCGGCTTCCAAGACGCCATTTTCCCCCCTTCTCGCTCTCCCTCGCTCTATTTCTCGCTCTATCATTTATCTCGCTATCTCCCCATCCCTCTCTCTCTCTCTCTCCGGCCCGTCCATCTCCCTCTCCCCGGGTGCCTTCCCTCCTCCCCCCGCCCTCCTCCCCCTCGGCTCTGCGTGCGCGGCGCGGCCGTGCGCTCCCCCGATCTGACAGATGAACACCGCCATGGGTTTGCCGCAACACGAGCAAAAGCACCTTTGGGGGCTGTGGCGAGGGATCGGAACCGGGATCTAAAAGAGAAGAGGCAAGAAGGGGTGGAAAAGCCGAGGGAAGGAGGAGGAGGAGGAGGAGGAGGAAGAAAGAAGAAGAGGAGGAAGCTGCTAAGAAGCCCCCGCCGCCGTTTTGGGGATATGGGTTAGTAAAAAAAAAAAAAAAATTGGAAAACAACAAAAAAAAACCCTGAGCCATCGAGGAAAGGTCTGTCTGGATGATCCGGGTTGCAGGAGGGTCTTACCCCCCTCTTTTTCCCTACCCCCCCTCCCTTCCTTTTCCCCCCTGTGCATGCAAAAGTTAATGTCGTCTCCTTTTTTTCGCGTTGTGACTTTGCAATGGCGCGGAAAGGGCTTTATTTATTTGGAGGGGGGGTTGCTCCGCGGTGCAACGCCTGCGATGCCCCCGATGCCCCTCCGACCCCTTCCCTCCCCATGCTTTGTGGCTGCTGGTGGTGTGTGTGCGGGGGGGGAGGTCTGCGGGGGGGGGGGGGGCAAGACCGTGCTGCAGGGAAGGGGTTGCATTTTTTTAGGAGTTTGCATAATATCCCCCCCCCGCCCCCGCTAGTGTGTATCTGTTTTCCCCGACGGGGGTAGGTGGCAGATCTGTGTGTGTAAAAGGGGGGGATCCCCCCCCCCTCCGCAAATTGCAGGTTAAGTGGAGCTAGAGAGCAGCAGTGCAACCTTAGGGGGGGGGCGTGTGCGGGGGGGGGCGGTGTCCGCGGGGCCGCGGCGGTGGGTGCTCGGCGCTGGGCGCGGGGGGCAGCGGCGCTTCCCCGGGGCGCCGCCGCGGCCCCGCGCCTGTTTTGACATTGAAAAGGACACGCAGTCCCGAAAAGCAGCGCTTCACCCGGCAAATAAGTGCCTCCGGGGGCGGGGAGGGGGCTGTAATTAGCAATGCGGGACCCCCCCCCCACCTCCCCGGCTGCTGGTTGCGGGAGGAGAGCGCGTTAATAATCAGGATTAATAAAACCGGGATTAGCCGGCCCCAGCATCGCCTCCCCCCCCCCCCCCCCCGCCGGAAAGCAAGCCAGGTAGAAGTGGAGTTTAGCTTTGGGCGGTTTGCAGATGGCCGTGTGTGTGTGTGTGTGTGTGTGTGTGTGTGTGTGTGTGTGTGTGTTTGGGGGGGGGGGGGGCCGAGGTGGGACTCGCGTAAAGCGCAGCCTGCAGCTGCGGGCGGCTATTGTCAACTCCAGCCCCGGCGCAAGGCTGCCTGCCCACCTCCTCGCCGTGCACACCCGTGCACACACACACGCACACGCGTGCACACGCGTGCACACCCCTGCCCTGCCCGGCGCCGCCGAGATGGGGCCAGGCTTCCTCGGCGGGCGGTGGGAAATCAGGTACCTCCGGCGGGGCGGCTGCCCCCTCCCGCTGGGGGCCGCCGGTGCGTGCGTGTGTGTGTGTGCACAGACGTGTGCGTGTGCATAGATGTGTGTGTGCGTGTGCATATATATGTGTGTGCATATATGTGTGTGTGCATGTGTGTGTGTATATACGTGTGTGTGTGCGCGCACGGCGCCGGGCACCGGGCGCTCCCCGCCGGGACACCGCGCTGCGTCGCCCGGGCCCCCGGGCGCGCGCGTGTGTGTGTGTGTGTGTGTGCGTGTGTGCGTGTGTATTTATGTGTCTAAAAAGGCAGTTGAGAGAAGGATTTCCGATTCGTTTCCGCTTCCAATAAACGGCGCTGATAATCTCACGCCTGCCGTGGGGCGCCGAGGGCAGCTCGCCGCCCGCCCCGTCGGGGCGCCGCGGAGCCGCCGGGCAGCGCCGCGGCCGGGGCGGCCCCTGCGGCGGGGGGCGGCGGGGCGATGCGGCGGGGAGCCGGGCGCGGGGTGCCGCGGCGGCTCGGTAACCCGAGCCGGGCACTGGGAGGAGTAGGCGACATGCGAAAGCCGGCTCTGCCTCGGTGGCTCTGCCATGAAGCCCGGGGGCAGGTCGGACCGGGCCGGGCCGGGCCGGGGGGGAACCGCCGCGTTGCCTTATATGTCCATCTGTCAAACTGCAAAGGATGTTCTCGGCCCGGGAACCGCTGAGCCGGCTAGTCCTCTGCTGTCAGGGAGAGTAATTTGATCCCTTTCGTATTGACAGGAGGATTTCAGGGGTAAAGAACTGCTGGCAAATCCAATCCTGTGTTTAATATTATGGACCCGAATGGTAACAATTATCGATTCGACAGCGCCTGCAGCCAGAACTAACTCGGTGCAGGCTATGGTCGTGTTGCGATCATCCGTCTAACGTTAGGAAACGACACTACGGACCTGGAGAAACAAGTGTCTAGGACCTTTTATTATAGACAAGGGGGGGGAAAAAAAGCCTATCAGGGAAAATGTGCAAGCGGCTGCTTCGCTCGCACCTCTCTCTGTTTCCTCAGCCTTCAGTTAGGTTAGTGCCCCAGTTAGCAGCTACTTCCACTGGAGGGAGAAACTTATCTTTTTGTCCATTTGCTTTTTAACTAAAAGGAGAGAAACCCTCCAAACAACGTAGTTGTACTTTAATCTCTGCTCTTAGCTTGGAATGGTTATGTAAAAGCAGAGGGGGAAAAAAAAAGGAGAAACACGCAGTGAATGGAGACTTCCATCCCTTATTGGCTTTGGCTTTTTTTTTTTTTTTTAACTTCTCAGACTCAAAGTTTTAATTGAAACCAGAAATCTATTGAGAAGTAACTGAGCCAAGAAAACCTCTGTTTTCTCTGCAACTAGGGATGGGGAATAAATAATTTTTTGCTGATGTTATTTCAAGTTGTTTGAGCTCTTTGGTTCCTGCCAAAAAGCCCAGCATAGATTATTAACACATTATCATTTTAGGAGGATGCACTCTCTGAAATGTAATAAAATGGTGTGTTAGGTTTTTGCAGAGCCATAAACTATGCTAGTTGTTGGCAAACAAAAGAAACAGTGGCCATGATTTATTATTAATAATAATCATAACTGAGCTATTTAGCTTGACTTGATATTTACTGGGTTTCTCTACTGAGGTTTCTCAGTATCTTTTCCAATAATGTGCTTTGATTAAGTTGGGAACAATTCTTTTTTAATAACTGCTCTTGCCACGTGCTTAATTAACTCAAGAAGTTTAATGCTTGAAAATGTCTAAACATCATTTTTTGGCTTCAAATGCTGCTTAATCTCCTCTTCTGGGCCGTTTTGACCTGTCCTTTGAGCTCCATTTCCCCTGCACACACATCTCTTAGGTGTAAGTGCCAGCTTACCAACAGGACTCTTGTTTTCCATTACAAGATTTGGCTAATCCCAGTTTCAGTGACTTTTTTTGCCCTCTCAGTAGGGCTCAATTGCTCATACATAATCTTTCCCTTCTGTTTTCTTTCCCCTTTGGACAACACCCTCCAGGACTGAAAAACTCTCGCCTTGTGCTTGGAGACTTGCAATTACACAGCAATTTTGACTCTTGACCCAACTAGTAGCAAGAAAGGCTATTGTCTAATGAACCACGTAAAAACAGTCCTGGAATCCAACCGATTGCTGTGAATTCACTCGCCCAGTGAATTGATGACCGATTTGTTTAACCGTACGCCTAGGCGGTCTTTCTTGCTCCCCGTTAACTGCCCATCTCCGGAGTGATCTGTGGGTCTGTGAGGACGCTGGGGAGCAGCTTTAATAACTGCCCAAATGTGCGCCATGCTTCATGGGGCAGTAGGGCCCATTGAATGAGATTTAGACCGTCTTCTGAAAATTCGGCGTGTCGTTTTTGCTTGCAATAATACGCAGACGCTCTGAGTTTTGAGCATGCACGTGCCACAATTAGGCGTGCATTGCACAGGGGGAGAGCGGCAGCAAATCTCTCTGTGCACAAAAAGGTGGTCAGATGAAGCCCACTGCAAAATCTCGCTTCAGTTGGGTCATTGCTGGGAAGTCTGGGCACTTCCAGGAGAGCAGCCTTCCAAAGTTTAGAGTTAGTCCAGAGCCTAGCGAGAAAGGCGAGACTTTGTGGAGATGTTTAGAACGTTCCCAGTGTTTTGTTGCAGGGCTTGTGGTTTCTGCTGGGATGGTTTTGCTGCTAGTAGAGGTTCAGTTCTCATTACTTTCGCTCTTTCTGACTTGAAGGAAAAAAGTTTCCTTCCCCATTATTAAAGTTGAGGAAATAAAATGACTCATCCTTTTAGGAAATTGTCATCTTGATTAAAGATGGGCTTTAAACCCCCTCCACTCTAGCTTTTAGCCCGGGGGACCTGTTAGATCTGAAAATAGTTCCAAACTTTCCAGGTTGGGCCTGCTCTGCTTTTTGATACAGACATGAAATCAGGTTGCAAGGGCACATTATTAGCACGGTTGCTTCTAAGATGCACTCAGAGCCTTGGAGCTGGTTTCGCCCTCTTCCCAATGTGAAGGTTTCATTTGACATGACTTCGAAAGTTTGTTGTGTTTTCAGACCTGCTTGGACAGCTACTGGATGCTGTGAACCAGCAAGTTCCCAGCAGGCATCTGGATTCTGCATTCACGTTTAATTGGTTGTGGAGAGAGCAAGGAGAGGGAGACGTAGAGGTGGGGGCAAAAGAGGAAGGCAAAATCATTACTTTAATTGAATAAAAGCAGTCAGAGAATAACGCAGCATGTCTTCCCGATTTGGGGAATGTGAGGGTGGTAATTTTTGTTTGTCAGCTCTTGAGAGGGAAGAAAGTTAAGGGCTATTTTTCCCTTTTGGAGTTGGATTTACTTCATAGCACAGATTGTCCAAACGAAGTGATTTACTTTTACGGTAAGCTGTGGGGCAGTTGATACGAAAAACAATCTTGTGATATGATTCATTTAGGCTCTCGTTGTCTTTTCCTGAAGATGCCTAGAAGTCCTCAGATTAGTCAGACCTTTTTCCAAAAGGCCAAATCAAAACCCTGGCCCTCAAACACCTCAAAGACTGAGAGGATTTGATCCAGACTTGATTTAGATCTTTGCAGCTCTGGTTCACTTCCAGCCTAGCTGGGGAACTTTGCAAGGTTTCGGGTCTCTGTATCTCTGTGATCTTCTTCAGGCTGTCTGGCCACCAAATACGTGTGCTGTTGCCAGCCTGTGATGATGATCCTGCCAGTTTCAGATGGGGAAGAGTGGTGGAGCTGAAGCACAGGTGACAAAACAGGAAAATGTAGGAGAAGTCCCTGGGAGATTCAGTCAGGTTGTTGCTCGCAGTTCCCAGGGTCAGCTTCACTCTTGCATAGCCCAAAGGCTCCACCCTGGGGTCTGGGGTGCGTTGGGGTGCAACGACCTGGCAGAGTGGGGTGCTGTGATTTTGTCTAAAAGCTGCTCCCTGCGCGGGAGTGACTCTTCGTTAGCTTTTCACTTTCTCTGAACTAGTGAGTTCCTGTTTCCTCAGCAAGCAGGGGCTGTAAGAACTGTTATATAGTCCCGTACAGCTAAGCATGACTGTGGCGGTGGGTGAGAGCAAAGTTTCCTCTGCGCTCGTGCGGTATCTCCTGTAATAATGCTCGACAAAACTGTTCAGAAAAATGTGTGGTAGGCAAGCATGGGGTAATCCAGTACTCACTTAAATACCTCAAAATTAGAGATGGGTTAAGGATCGGAAGCCTGAGGTTTTATGTTACTTTGAAATTTTTGTTAGCCTTAACCTTTATAACTGAGAGATATATATGCATGCAATGAATCATTCTGTTTCTGGCTCAGTATTTTAGCAGATGGGGAGCTTGGTTTTAAGATGGAAGGGAGAAAATGATGCTACACAAACCAGAGGTCAAGCTGCAAGGCATGTCTTTCCTCCATATCAATGCGCATGCTCTGAATATGCTACTGATGTGATTTCGAAGGCTTGGATGTTCATCTTATTTCCCTGTGTGTTTCCAGAGCTGGCGTCCCAGTGGTCTAGAATGAATGCTGTGACATACCCACCTCTTGTTGAGTCTTGCTAAATTTTTGGCCTGGGAGAATGTAGTGGGGTTCCACAGAAACTCCTCTGAAATCCCATTAGTTTGCTAGACAAGGAAATCCTTCCTGTACTTTCTTTTTTCTTCCTTCCTTTCCTTTCGCTTTTTTTTTCTCTCTCTAAAACCTTCCTATGGAGTGCTATAGTGGGGATTCAATAGACTTCTATACAGGGGAATAATTCTCTGTTGAATTCTTTAGTCCTTTTTTCAGAAGGGATCAGAGATGTGAAGCTTAAGTAAGGGAGTTTAGTAAGTGTTTGAGCAGGATTGTATACATGCAAAATATTATAACAGGCATCCGGGCAGAGTTATTACACATGCCCGTTATTCCTAAGGTTGCAAAACAGTTTAAAATGTTAACCCATATATTCACATCCTTGTAACTTCCATAAACCCTCACCTAATGGGCTGAAAAATGTCATGCTTTTTCTTTGCTTGATGGCAATTTTCTTCCTGAAAGGTTGAGTAAATTCCCTCCAGCTGTCAGTTGTTTCTCTTTCTTTAAATTTATTCAGAAGAAGTGAGGGTGGGGGAAGAAGAGGAGAGACTTTTCCCTTTTAAATTATTCTAACCACATGCTTTTAGACAGGGCAACAGTCTAACCTGCTGGACTTTGAGCTGATAAATGGATATAAACATAGGGCTTGTTGAGGGCCTCTGTCTTCTGCTGGTGTGTTAGGGGGAGAAAAAAGCTGGAGGTCATGGTTTCTGAAGCTGCGACAGTTTGAAAATGGCCTTGTAAGCATCCTGAAGCCAATCAAGATCTTTCAGTCGGCTGACTTACACAGAGAGGCGCTCTCCCTACAAATTCGGCTGGATAAGTGTCTTAAGTGTCATCTGCTGTGGGTGTTGGTTTACATTAGACCCCAGTTCTGTGTCGTGTGAGGTGGTCCTGCTCCTCCATCCTTTTAGCAGAATCAAAGACACCTCTGCTCTTAAAACACACTGCATTTTAAGTGTTTGTGGCTTTCAGGCCACTTCATTGATTTTCTTCAGCTTTAGCTCAGTTACCAGACTTCTCAGGGCCCTAAAAGAAAGCTTCTGACAAAAATAGGGTGAGTAATAATTAAAATAATAATAAGCTGCAGCACGGCCCTAATTAGGGACTGGGACCTGATTCAAACATGTAGCCATCTCCAATAGGGAGTGTAGCAGTACGGATGTTTCGGTTCGGGGGTCGCTTTAACCATCTGAGCCCACAGGCCAAGATCTGCCTTGCTGCGGCCAGGGCCTCAGTGAAGAACTCAGATTAGGAGCACAGCGATGACCCATATGTCATCAGCGGAGAGAGGGAGACACCCATGATCTTGGATTCCCCCAAATTCTACCCCCATCCTGACCTTTAAATCCTCCCCTGAAGTCAGTGGCATTACAAGGGAATAACTGAGGTCAGGATTTCACTAGTAATCTTTAGCTATCCATGAAGATACTAAGCATGCGAAAATTTGGTCTTCATTCCTTCCAGATGAATATGGGTGCATGTATTGGGCTGGCAGAGCAGAAATAGTTCATGGGGAAATGCCAACCTGAAATCATGGTCTTACTACTATTCAAGTCCTGAATCCGATGTTCTTGGTCCTATTTGCCTCCTCAAATCAAGACAGATGTGGATTTCTCATTCCAGTGAACTAAACATCCTCTTCTTCCGTAAAGCCTAGGGACTGATACATTCTGCAAGGCAAAGGAAGCACTCAGTGCTCTCATCTATATACCCCAAATTATTGCTCTCCTTCTTGTATGCCGTTTCTTGTACACCCTGTTTTCTCACAGTCCCCCCTTGGGGGTAGGGATTCCTCAGTACATTATGCAGCACCAAGCACGATACTACTGCTTACTCATCATACTAACACACGGTGCAAGCATTCATGGACAAAATCCAGCCTTCCTTATTCCTAGCCTCATTTGAAGCATGCAGAATTGGGTAACATAGGATGTGTTGTTTGTACAGCCTGCAGACTGGGCACAGGATAGATCCTGGACTGAAGCCTTTTTGGTCCTTCTTGTGCCATCACTTACGGCTCTGAGGAATGGATGCTGAGCCAAGACCTGGTGCATTCCCTATCAGATGTGTTGTTTTATTTTATTTATTTCTTTGCTTTTCCTGAAGGGAGGGAAAGCTGGTGTCTTTGGCACTTGTGCAAGCGAAAATGAAATAATGGAGGAGAAAAAAAAAGAAGAGGAGGAAAGAGGAGTCCCGTGGTAGCAGCAGTAAATAAAAACAAGGCTCTCGTTAATGATTTATATAGAGAAATCATTTTCCACACGTTTCAGGGCACAGAGGGAAATGTTTGATCAGAGGGAGGAGAGATTACTGCCCTACCACGATGGTGTTAGAAGGAGGCTACTGTGTCTGATGGCAGCTTTCCAAGGGCAGAGTCAATCTAGGAAAGTTTGGTAACACAGATGATGGAATTGTGCAGGGTTTTGCTTTCTGTGGCTGGTCTCTGTGCCAATATCCTTTCCCTAAATACCCATAAAATTTTCCATTTGTAGCTTGGAGTGGCCTTCGCTACCTCCAGGATGGTGCACTTGGTAACAGCTGGGTAGAATGGAGTAAGCATTTCAAGTCTTGTGCATGTTGACACTTTCCCCAAAGAGTTTTATAGCTGTTGTTAATGGAATAAGTTTCTTCCCTGTAGTGGTACACACTGCTACACCCAGCAGAGTTCAGGGTGTTCTCCTAGATCATCCCAGGAGTCACCTTGGAGTACATCATGCTTGAGCATCGAGAGGTGACGCTTGATCTGGGAGCTCGGCAACCTTTTGTTGACCTGATGTAGTCATATCTCCTGGCTTGGCTCTTTGTATTGCAATGAGTGGAGTACAGTTTGCATCTCATTCTGGTTTCTAGTGTCCCAGAGGCCTCATCTTCGCAGGGATGATAGGTAAAAATGACATGCCATCTCTTGACATCACTGGGATCAAACACTATTTCTTGCTCTAGAGGTGCATCAAGTCAGACAGCAGCATTTGTCTCTGAGGGTACAATATGGATGAGATCTGTCCTTCAGAGACGTGTTTACTGGTCTGATGGTCAAACTCTCTTCCCCCTACACCCAGAGCTGGTTTAGATTGTGAGTGAGTAGATTTATAAATCCTTGGTACCGTTCTCAGATGGGAGCTTGTAAAAGTCCTTGGGCAACCTGATGGGCATCTCTCCTCCTACCTCAGACAGGTACTTTGCTATGCTGGCTGTTGCCACAGCTGTACCTTGGGCAGTATTGCTTTTATGGGCCTTGTGATTTATGGCTGTGTCAGTTGTTTAATCATTCAGTTGGCCCTCCCTTCCGTGCTGTACAATAGTTAGTTACTTACATAGAAAGGTGACTATCTGATCTAATTATGGAGTCTCAAACCTAATTATGGAGTCGAATATGATTCCATAATCTACTCTTAATGTCTCTGTGTTGAGAAGACAGATACACACGTGTGTAGTGTGCACACTTACATGCCTCCGTAGTTAGGAATATGCTTGGGCTTTCATTTATTTTTGTCTCTTTATCTTGGGTGGGGGGGAGATGCTTGCAGCCTCATCTGGCTGTGAGAGATCTTTGGGTTATCTTGTCTTTTTTCCCTCCAGCGTGGCTTTTCCTGGCTGCCTTTGCCGAGCTTGGTCATGCCGAGGCAGACCCATCAGTCAGCTTACTTGGTCATGCTGACAGGTGCAGAGGGCTGATAGCACTTAGATTCAGGGCAATGCGGTGGAAATGAGTGGAGATTACGGTTTTGCTGTTGTTTCTGGACCAGGCTGATGACTGTCATTAGTCCTTGCTCTTTATTTTCATGCAGATAGACCACACTTGAGATAAACTGTGTCCCTTTCCTTCAGAGAAAATCCTTCCATAACCCACACAAAATCAGGTGCAGAGGTGGAAGGACTGGACCAAGGGCATTTTCAGAGGCAGTCTCAGATGCAGGGGAATGGCACAGAAGGGGGAACAAGCCTTCCTCTATGTAACCCCCTGTGCATGTAACTCACTGTATTAATGAATCACATCTTAATTATTTATTTGTACAGATAATCTGTGGATTATAGGCATTAAGTTATGGTCATTCCTCTGGCAATTACACGTATCAGTTGAGGAGCTGATATTGTACCTGGTGTGTATCCACTTATATTTTAAATGTGCCCGGATCCACATATATCTTGTATACAGATATCTTTGCAATGTGTTTAAAATTGCAGTGCAATAGAGAGTCCAGTTTGCCCAGCACTGGAGATAAAGGCCAAAAGATACATCACAGAATCAGAGAATGGCTGAGGTTGGCAGGGACCTCTGGAGATCGTTGAGTCCGACCACCCCGCTCAGCAGGGTCAGCTAGAGCAGGTTGCTCAGGTTCCTGTCCGGTCGGGCTATTTGAAATCACCAGGTCATCTCTGATTCTTTATTAAGAGTTGATGTTCATTTGGTTTGCTTGAAGGGGAACTCTTTCTGCCTTGTTTCTCTCACAATTGACGTAAGGCAGGTGAAAAGGAGAGGGTGTTTCCTATGGGATCTGTAGCATGGATGGAAAATAGCTGTCACAGTCATTCTTCCAGCTCCCTGCCAATGCAGGGTTGTTCTTGCAGAATATCGTGGCCGCAGGAAGTAGCTAAGGCTATGGTTCAAAGACAACAATAAATCTAGCTCTAGGGCACCGAGCAGCAGATTAAATGCGCTGCTGGTGCGTGATACTGATCCAGTATAAACTCATTCTGCTGGTTGAAATTTGCTCAGAAAAATACAATGGCATAATTTTATCCCAGCAGGCTTTATACCCCATCAGGTATCATCTGTCTGCAGCACTCTGACTGTATGAATCACTGAGTTTTTACCTATCCTCTGGAACTGCCTTTAAGCTGCCGTGAAAGAAGGTCTAACCTCCATTTTGTGCACTCTGGTCAATTCGATAAAAGTATGATCACACACTTATTGCTGATCCTCATCAGACTTGTTCTTACTACGTGGTGAAAGCACTGCACTTGAAACTCCTAGACTTTTGAAAGCAGTAATGAAATGTGGGTTGTTGTCTTTTCTATTGCTAACGTGGGTTAACTGAGTTCAGTGCAGCTTGCTGTATGCCAGGCTATTGAGTTTTTCTTTTTTGTGTGTGCGTCCCGTGATGGATTCTGAAATTTCACTGACACTTCTCATAAAAACAGGTTTCTGACCAAAACTTTCCCTCGGGTGTAGTGTGGGTTGTCCGTTGGCCTGTGCCCCAGAGGCAGCTGCATTTCAGTGGTAGCGTATGTAATTGAGGAGGCAACCCCGGATTCTTTGGAGTGAAAGGTGATACGTCATAATTAAATATTGCTGTATAGTCTCCAGCGCTTTGTGGCGAATGGGTTTAGAAAGATGGAGTGTAAAGAGGCTTCCAGGATTTCTGATATTTTTCAGGGATTAGGGATTTCTTAACAACTGTATGGCACATAGGAGAATGTGAGGTCCAAATGCTATCTGATAGATACGGGCTCAGGAGATGTGGGCTTCATTTCACTTTTGGTGGGACAAGCGCTGATCTGTGCCTCAGTTTCCCATTATTTGAACCCCATTAATAGTAGTGTTCTTTCGTTTTAAGGTATTTTGGACTAAATGGATAAAAAGAAAGCAGTCTTAGTAGCTAGTCATGCCTGAGATTAGTGTACTGTGGGATTTGGGTCGCATCTTGTAAAATTGCTCTGTGCTCTCTGCTGGTGCTCCCTGTGCTTGAGCAAAGCAGTCAGAGTAGCAACACAAGTGCTGGGCTGCTGAACCTGGCTTGCTTTTAGGTGTTTATTCAGCAGTGCCTATGCATTTTTTGTTTGCTTATTACTAATGTGATCGTTACTATGCGTAGGGCAAAAGCCGTGCCAAGTGTTATGTCCACTTTCTTCCATTCCATGAAGAACTCAAAGTACACAGATTTTTTTCCCCCCACTGCTTCCAATAAGGCCGTGGCGTCTTAGCCTTGTTTTTGTCCTTAGCAAATTTTCAGTTTAAGCAGTTTACAGTCCTGGCATTTGAATACTTGCAAATGCGTGGTTGCCTGAGGCAGGACAAGGAAGTGTATTTGGAGCCCATTACGTCAGACATCTAGTTTGACCCAAAGGGAGGTCTTGGACCTCAGGTCTTTGCCTCTAGAAGTGTGTCTGAGGTGCCCAGAGGTGCTGATAAGAGACACATGAACAACCATAGCAAGGCTGAGCACGCAGGCATTTGATTATTTCTCAGTACTTATCAGAGGAAGCGTGAATCTCTCCCTAATTAAGAGCTAATGCCAACTTCTGTGAAATTTGTTGTCATTCACCTGTGAATTATCCTTCTCAAATTTAACTTGACTGCAGGAAGCCTGCTAGTGGTAACACTTTCCTCTGGGAGCTTAATTCGGATGGTAAAATGCATCTGTAGTTGCTTATTGAAGGGGACTTGATGCTCTGAGCCTCAGAGGCATGGAAGGTCAGTTTGGGTAACCACTTAAACGTCTAGACAAGCCCAGTCTCTTGGGTTTTTAAAACAGAGCTAGAAGTCTCTTGGAAAATAAACTTCCTCGCTAGATTTGCAGGTCTGCACATTGCCAGTTAAGGCAGAAGAACAGCTAGAGGAAAAGTGTTTATTGCCTTCTCTTAGCCTTCTCCTTGCAGTCCAAATGGTGGCCTGGAAGACAGAGGCACATGAACATGAGAAACAGAGAGAAGCCCAAGAGATAGCAAGAGATAGCAGTTGAACCAGGGCAGAAGCATTCCCAGTGATTTGAGCCAGGGTTGTTTTGGGGGCTTATTGCCGCCTGTGCTACTTTCACAGGTTCTACCTCTTGCTTTTTTCTCCCAAGTTTTTTTTTTTTTTTTTTTTTGTCCAGTTGCAAAGCGCAGACCCCTGTATCTTTGAGGGGGGGTGGTGGAGGGGGAGGCACTAACAAAAAGGTATTGTGGCTGCAAGCGGAGAAACACAGCTCCCATTGAGAGAGCCCTTGTGGTGGGATCGGCCGTTAGCGTGTCTTGTGCTGCCTGTTGCTTCCAGACTGGGAGCAGTTCCCACAAGTGCAGCATGCCCCGAGCTGAGGAGAGGAGGAGAGCGCGGGAACACACCGATGGGGTTACTTGCTCAGAAGCCTGCAGTGAGGTTTCCTAATTAGTCAACGCACATGTAGCCTGCCCAAACAAGAAAGACGAGTATAATGTCCCTGCACCCAAGTCATTTAACTATTAACCCTGAAGGGAGAGTAAGGAGATACCTAAAACAATGACCCATTTAATTCTGTATAGCATTTGAGAGTGGTGTTATTTGTTGCTACCTGCAGGTCTGTTGATATCATCGTTTGCGGACTCTTAACATAATGTGAGGCCAATATTTTTAAGTAGGGTTTTAAGCTGGAGTTAGTGGGAACCCATCTGACACTGGTGTGACAGGATGACTTTATTCATCCGTTCCTTGTCTCTGCCAACCTGGAGGTGCACACCCAAACTGTTTGGGTTATGACCAAAAGTGCAGGTCTGAGACCCAGGACCAGACTTTGGGCAGGAGCCTGGGTTTTATTAGCTGTGAAGGAACATGAAGGAACCTTCCCGAGTCGCGAGCTTTATTTCAGATCCCTTTTGTGGTCAGGTCCCAATCCTAGCCCTGCACCCGCAACCGTTTGTCCTGCCGGCTGCGATAGCTGCGATTGCTTTGCTTGCAGCCTCCTTGGCCGCTTGGCGCGGCGGGCACGGCCCGGTGGCCTGCCTGCCGACCTAGATGCTCTGTGTGAGAGGCCTGCTCTTTTCCACCAGCAGCGAGAGAGGTTAATCGGCTGTGGGTGGAGGCCGGCACAGAGTGCCCATTGTACATGCGTGCATACCAGAGCAGTAACTCCCTGGAATGCTGCACAGCCGAGCTTTTACCACCTTGTGTTTATGTTGCAGTGCAGGAGTGTGTGTACATTGTGTCCCTCTCTAAGGAGATTAACAACGTGAAATGGCAGATAAATATGATGGCCTTCTTCTTTTTTCTTTTTTTTTTTTTTTGATTGGACCGGTTGGAAGAGGAAGGTAGCCCTGGCTCCCATGGGCATAGAGGAGAGGCAAGGTGCAAGGTCGGTCACTTAGGCGGAGCAGTGCCATGCAGCTGCGCAGCTTTAATGTGCTAATTGCATTAGTAATTAGCAACTACCACATGGTAAACACTCTTGGGTTTAGAGCTATGTATGGGCATTAACTAACCCACCTTTGGGTAGGTTTGAATGAGGTAAGTGTTGTCCTCCTTCTGTAGGTGGAGAAAGGGCAGAACTGCTGACTGCAGGGTGAGTCAGTGTGGGAAGGGGCAGAGGTGCGGGATGCCTTGGAACTGTTGGTTCTTCTGGATCATGTTAAATGAAATGGGAATGACGGCAGCTCTGGGAAATGAATCTCCTCACTATCGCCAGAAGATATGCAACTTAAGCATAAGCGTTTTCACGCTGTTCTGCCAAGGCACTTCTAACTGCCATGAGCTGCAGAAACTACCTCTAAGGCCAGATGGTGGTTCAGGCTCCATGACAGTTCTCCTTTTCCCCCCACCCCTTCTGCTTGGGCTGTCAGCTTGTGCTATTTATGGGACTTTATTTGAATTTGTGTCTGTTGGGACCTGGGTGGAGATCACCCAATGATTTCATGGAGCTGTAGGTTGTTTAGGACTTCCCATTACCAGGTATATGGGCCAGGGTTGGACAAGTGACCCATGGCCATACTCCAGTGGAAGTGCAGCTGTGTAACTAAGGAAAGGTGCTTGTTATTATGTGTCTTTGAATTTTAAGCTCATGTAAGGTACTTCTAAGAAGCAGAAAGAAGCCAGTGGTGAAGTCCTTATAGGAGGTCATGAATGACTCTTCTTGGTGAGCTGTGCTTTGAAGTAAAACACACTAAAAGTGCTGTTATGATTTGGTGATAGGTAACAGGATCACTTCTGTTTCTCCTTTACAGTTTATTGCTACTAAGAATGGCTTGGGAAATCCCTGGCTGTACTCAGATCTTGCCTGTATTTGGTCAAGGGGTGTGGTTTGGCATTATAGCAAAGCTAATCTAAGAGGGAGCTACTGCTGAAAGCATAGGTCTGTACCCCCAGCACCTGCTCCTGGCAGTGTGCTCTTATTTCCTTCTCTGTATGCCAGAAGCAACACTCCTCTGACCCCCTGGGGAACTGTTGCAGGGTACTAAAGCAGCATAAAAGTATCTTCCTTTTTTTTTCTGAGCTATTCTTCTGCCAATTTTGTACCCTGATCTGGCTTGCCATAGACTGGGGATTTTATATGGGGGAGTTCAGAGAGAGTGTGTGAAACTACCTTAATACTGACAAAGAACAGCTTTCACAACGCCCTGTGTGTATCTTTTTACCAAACGCTTGGTATTTGGCTCAGCCTTTTTATGTCACTGGATGATATATCTTTTTGCCTTAGATGACTATTCACAGCTTCTGATGTTAATTTTGGCCAAGACTTTTTCAGAAGATACTGGATTTGAGTGTTTCCATTTTGGAGGGTTCAATTGGTAATATCTAGAAAGAAAGCCCAGATATGAAAAGGTGAGAGCACGGTCTTTGCTTCCGATGGCCTGGGCCTTTGCCACAAAGTGGTGGTACCCAAGGGCAGGAGTAGCTCTGGAAAATGTTGACTTCGGGTTTCCTCCATTGCCCTCAGTACTTAAGTCCCCGCTATGCGAGAGACCCAGGTGGATCCTCCTACACTTGGGCAGCCCAAGGGAATATCTCAGGCTCCAGACAGCGTGCCTGTGGCCCAGTGAGTGTTGAATAATTCATCCAAAGTGGAGTCCCTTGTAGAATAGCCAGCAGCTGAGTGCTTATGTCTCTTGCCTGGGAAGTGGGAAAAATAGAAGTTTGAAACTCTTCTGCCTGATTCATACGGCAAAACTGTGTTTTCTGTGTTCTGATCACTGGGTTATTGTTTAACCTGAGGCAAGCAAGTCTCTGCCTCTATTATTTTTATATATATATATATATATATTTTTTTTTTTCCTTTAAAAAGACTGTAACAGGGAGCATTCTGCAATAACGAGAGCATTCACAGAGATGGAGAGCTGGTTCCCCACTCACTTCTTTCCCAAATCCAGAATTTAAGGAGTATGTATTTATAGACTGTTTTCCATGCTTTTGAATATCCACTTTTATCAACATAGCAGTACACATGGCTATTGTTCTGGAATATCCACTTTTATCAACGTAGCAGTACACATGGCTATTGTTCTTTGGTTCAGCTATTCCACAATACCAGATCCAGCCCTGGGAAATGTCGGGCAGCATCAGTTCCCATTTCGCTTCAGGGAAAGTGTTTGAGATGTTGCAGGGGAAGCCCGAACGTGCTCTGTGTCAGTCATTTCCACAGTTGCATTTGGTGCATGTGTGAGTGCTAACTTCCTTTTTCTTCTCCTTTCTTTTGACAGTTGCAGATTTGATCTCTTCTGAGCTCCTTGCAGCGTCTGGACTATTGGGACTCTGAATCCTGCAGACAGTTACCATTTGTTTCCTGGGATCGTACCTGCCCTTTTTCTCTTCATCGCCTCCTGTGCTCCCCTTCCCTCTGATAAGACTCCAGTGCGTTGTGTTACTGCTATGGAACCAAGGGAGACTTTAGGCAGCTCCCGGCAAAGGGGAGGAGAGGTAGATTTTCTGCCAGCCACTGTTACCTCTGCAAAGCCTCCACCTGCCTCCAGCTGCACAGGGGAGACCATGCTGCCTGCCTCGGGCTCGGGGAAAGGGATCCCAGTGAGCGGAGAACGGATGGAGCCCGAGGAAGAGGATGAGTTGGGTTCTGGGAGAGATGTGGATTCCACTTCCAATGCGGACAGTGAGAAATGGGTGGCAGGAGATGGCCTGGAAGAGCAGGAGTTTTCCATCAAGGAGGCTAACTTCACAGAGGGGAGTCTAAAACTAAAAATCCAGACCACCAAGAGAGCTAAGAAGCCCCCAAAGAACTTGGAGAACTATATCTGCCCTCCTGAGATCAAAATCACCATCAAGCAGTCTGGGGAGCAGAAGCTCTCCAGAGCTGGGAAAAATAGCAAAGCAGCTAAAGAGGAGGACAGAGCACACTCCAGAAAGAAGGTAAGGTCCTACTCTTTCCTGTGTTCTCCCACCCATGCAGATCTCTTCCTCCGTAGCAGCTGACAGCCAGCGTCGTCAGCCACCCCCACGCTCTCCCCACCATCCCCTTGCTGTGTGCAGCAGACCATCCTGCTCACAGGAAAGCAGCCTGCCCCAGAGAGCAGAACTGGGCTCTGGAGGTTACTTCTGGCTATTCCTCTGCAAATAAAACAGTATTTAATCAGCCTTGTTATCAAAACTAGGCCATGATGATGCTTGTTTGGGAGGGAAGCATCTTTGTTGCTGGTATACCCTAGGGTGGGAGTAGACCAGCTGAAGAGTTGTCTGCTTGGAGACAGGGTTTTAAGCCTATGCAGCTCCTGAAAGCAGAAGGAAGCTAGGATTAAACCTGCCCAAAGCAGTTTGTCCAGGACATAACCTTCGCACAGTTTGCAAAGCCCTGCTTGGCTACCAGGGAACTAATACAAACTAGGTATCCTCCAGTGTTCCCGTGTATGCTGTAGAGATGATTTTGAATGATCCCTCATATTAACCAATTCTGAAGGGATCAAAAGTTCAGCCAGACCTTTTCTATTTTGTGCGTAATTGAGATTCAAGATTAATCATTACATGAGTGATAAATGAAGGAACCCACTTCTCAGCTGCTTTGTGTCTGAGCACAAATGCTCAAGCCTTTTGGCAGTTAAAGCTTTTGACTACATCTTAAAATACAGGTATGTGCACAGAGAACAACTCCTGTATACCAGGCTAACGGCTCTATTATTCTTGATTACAGCATTGTGCTAGCAACACTATAGTTACGCTTGAGAAAATACTTCCATTATAAGTCTCATTTTCTTCCCGATGCTTATCATTTTCTTGAAATATCCTTTTGGAGAGAAATTTCTGATACTTTAAGTTGGGTAAAAAAATTGATTCTTTCTGATTTAGTCAAGGAGAGGAAGTGGAAAGTGAGAAGAATCCTTTCTTTTTATTAACTGTTTTTCTTCCAGAAGCACCCTATTGTTTTGTTGTTGGCTTAATTTTCAGTAATGTAGCGTGTACTTAGTTCTCACATACATTTAGCTGAAGTGTTCTGAGCAGCACTGTGGGGGGGAAACCTTGGGACTAAGTATGTTATTTTGGGTGTAGGGGTGTGTTTTCTGTCCTAGGTGTTAGACAAAGGAGCCTTGCTCACATGGAGTCTTTATCGCAGTATAAGTACTTCATCTCTGCCTCTTTAGCACTGGTGGTTTCATGATGAGTTTGGTTAGGAATACACATTTGATGAAAGATGCATGAGTATCTCCAAAACATGGACAGATTTGTGGATGAATTCCTCTGGGATTTAAAACCACTGATTAGAGCTGCAGGGATAATTTGGCCTTCCTGTTCATGTAGCTTTGATCCCTCACGATGTAGCAGTTCTCCACTTCTCACAGATGTGGTGGATGCTCAGAAGGCTGCTTTAAGTCTGAGGAGACTAATTGCCAATGGCTCTGTGTAGACGCAGTCTCCTCCGACTGATTTAAACCAAAAATCTGCTAGCAACTCTAAATCATATTTTTGAAGCAGACTGTCTTTTTTCCCACTCATTCCAGGCATAGCCCAGGGAGATTAGTCTTACTCACTTCGAGACTACTTCCCTAGAAGCTAAACTGGGAGAAAAACCTGACATCAAGGGGAGTTTTTTTCTTAAACTCCTTGTGGATAAAACACTGTGTGCATGGAAGATGCTTCTTTTAGCACAGCAGAGAGGCACTGGAGGTTTGGCCCCAGAACGCAGTAAGATTTTCTTGTGTATTGAAAAAGATGGGCAGCCTTCTTAGCATTAAGTAATGTCTCCTTTCCACTCCCCTTTCCTCCCTGAATAGTACCAGGGACTAACTGTTGTGTAAGACCATACTCAGTGATAATAAGGGTGTCACGAGTAATCCTTCCGTGACCATGCATCAAGAAAAACAACTTGCTAACCAGTGCCTGCCACGGCTGGACCGGGGAGAATGTGGATGCTTAGAAATCAGAGCTTTCATTTCCATTTGTCATCCAGTCAGACAGGTACAGAGGAATGGACACACCTTCCATGTAGCCATCCAAAGAGAAGGTTAAATAAACACATCCTCACAGCTAGTTCTGTATGTGAAAAAGAAAAAACCCTTGCAGCATGGTCACGCTCCAGGTGAGATCTTAGTTGCGCAAAGATAAGGAGTTTCAAAGAGGTGGATCATCACAGCCCTGATGCGGCCGCATCTAGTGTATGTTTGCAGAGCGTACACCGACTTTAAGCTCTTTGGGGCCACGCTGGCCTGACCTGACCATAAAAAGCCGCAGATGGATCCTCTGAACAGATGGGGAGAGGCCCGCCGTACCGGTGCATTGATTAGCATAACACCAACGGCTGCCGCGTGGCAGCTGCTGAACTAGGGTCGAGCGAGCTGGAGGTGCTTTGGCAGTGATGAAACCTGCAGAGGGATTTGAAGGCCTGTGGTGCTGTGACCTTGAGGCATTTGACACCCAGAGACCTGCGTCACCCTCCCCAGGGAGTGGTAAATACAGGTCCTGATTCTGCATCTCCTGGGCAGCTGCCCCTTGGCTTTTGGGTTCCCGAATCAGGCCTTGACTGCAAACATCTCATATCGAGGGGCGATGAAAGATGCTACAGGAGAGAGGGGTTGGAAATAGGTGGGAGGAAGGCTCCAGCAGTCAAAGCACATGATTGCTTTAATGGCTGATATGCGTGTCTCATGGCAGTTACAGAGATTTTTGTAAAGATAGGGTTAGGAGGAAGCGACAAGTTGAAACTTGAATTGAGCTGGGGCTGTCTGGTCCATCTGTGGGTTTTCCTGCGAGAGAGCAACGTGCAGGTAGTTTTTGCATATACTTGCAGAAATGTCCTGAGCTGCAGCAGGGGTAAGACAGCAATAGTAGTATTTAAATCATTGACGCTTACTTCTCCAGGGTTAGACTGTCCGATTGCCCATTGCTTTAATCAGCACAAACTCCAGAAGAGCAACTACTGGGAGGAACAGCGGCAGCGGGCAACAGCACACTTGCATCAGTGGGCCAGATATTTAGCTGGCACAGTGCCACTGTCCTCTGTGGACTTCTGCCAGGAGAGTTTGGCCCAACATATACGTTTCCCTTGGGCATGAGAGTAGTGTCATTATTTGAGTTTACCGCCTAGTTCGTGTATGCAGGGCTGTGCTGCACAGATCCATCTGTACGGATGGAGGGCTGAGCATAACCTGAGCTGGGAACACTGTGCTTCTCTTCCCAGCAGGTGGGACTGGCTGTCTTGCACCTCATGGAGAAGTGCCCAAATTTTTCTTTTCCCCTTAAGGAGGAGCTAACTCTGTTAGGACTTGAAAAATCGCTCAAGTTTGTTGCATAATAATTTAAGCTACATCTACAGTAGTCCCCAGCGCTTTGAAATACCACTTGAGTGTTCTTGCAGGAGTTCCAATGCTCATGGCGCAGAGGGCAAGTAATGAAAACATGGAAGCAATTTAAGTAACAGCATGTGGGTACACAAAGGACTGGCGATGCCAGCACTGTTAAAAGGGGCTGTGAACTAGGGATATAGGATTTATTCGGCGGCCACTTAGGGAGGAAGAAGATATGCCAGTTCCCAAGCTTTTGGCTGTTCTGCTAATTAGACAGCATAGGCTAGCGCCTGCTTTCCCAAGCTGTGGTCGGCAGACTGGTGGCTATTAGAGCAGAGCTCTGCAGCGCGCTGTGCTGCTCATGTGCTGAGGCCTGTTTTATTTTATTTATCCCCACACACACTTTGATTCCAGCTGCTACACTATATTAAAAGGAAGTAAACATGCATTAAATACTTTCCTCATGTTGCTTTTCCGCGTGAGCAATTGCCCCCGGGGATGCTAGGTGATGGGGAGGGAACGCAGGAGGCAATCTCGCTGGGTGTGGTTGCCTTCGTCCCCTGGCGAGGAAGGCGAGGGGGCGAGAGAGCACCCGGGTTGTGAAGCTTGGGTCTGCTGCCTTCAGTGTTTGGCTCTAACCCAAGAGCTCTTGGGTTTTGGTCGGGGCCTTGCCAAGTTTCACATCAGCTTCCCCCCGCTCCTCTCTTTAAAATAAGACCGAAGGTGATTTCCTCCCCCTTTTGCAGGGCTGCTCTAGAGATGAATTCCAGCTCGCTTTGTCCGCACGGGCGCTCGTGCAGTGATTCGAAAATGCAGAAATGTTATGTAAGCCTTAGCTCGTGTTTCAGCCGTCTCGCGCCTGGGGATGGAGCTGGCTCAACCGTTGCCGCTTCTCAACCCGCAGACGGCTCCGTTTTCATTTAGCCTGGTCGGAGGGGAGGGACGGAAGGAAGGGAGGGAAAAAAGAAAAGGCAAGGCACCCTGAGGACGAGGTCCTGGCTGCACGTGGCGGTGCTCTCCCACCTGCACCAGGGTCGCCTCCAGCCCGGCGCCCTCCGAGAGTGCTCCTTCCTTGGACCAGGGCAAACGTGCCGTCCGTCTTGCAGGGCACTACAAGCGTGGCACCAAAGGCAGAGGAGCAATCCGTTCCAAGCCCATCGTGCAGCACTTAACAAGCTCCAGATGGGTAGTAATTCCCTGGTTTTGTTTCTTTGGTTTCCTCTCCGCCTTCCTTTGCTGCCCTCTGTTTTCCTATGTCTGCAAACACTTCCCCCCCCCCCCCCCCACCTTTTTTAAAATATATCCTGACAAAGTTTCTTTGGAGCTTCCATCATATACATAATTTACTGCCTCAGAGGATGTAAACTTTTTTTTTGTAATTATTATTGCACTCTTTTTTGAGAGCTTGAGATGGGTGAGCATGCTTGCTTGCTGCAAGATAAGCAGCAGCAAGTCAACTGGAAGTAAAGCTGCCTTCTGTGCAGTCGGAGGAAGTGCCGTCCTTGGATTTTTCTTGCTACATGTTTTTTGATTTCCTTTGGATTGCTGCAGGTATATCCCGTTTGCCTGCAGGAAGCTGTCCTAGTGCCTTTTTCCTGGAAATGCCATTCACTGCCTTCTTTTCCCTTGCTTAGCCCTGCAGAGGCAACTTTCTGCTTGGGTCCCCCTCTTCCTCTTTCCTCCCTCCTTCAGGGCTTTCTGATTCACATGCTTTTCCCTTTGGACCCCTCCTTCTTCCACAAGATCATGACCATTTCCCCCTGTTTCTCTCCTTTTT
The DNA here is from genome assembly GCF_036370855.1 of Dromaius novaehollandiae. Lineage (NCBI taxonomy): Eukaryota > Metazoa > Chordata > Aves > Casuariiformes > Dromaiidae > Dromaius > Dromaius novaehollandiae. Next base: position 66,184,239 of record NC_088130.1, read on the forward strand.
CTTTGCATCGCTGACTGCACATTTCGCCTTTCCTCCCGGTTCTTGTGTGCATCCACATCTCTTGCCAGATTACCCCTGTGCCTTACTCCTCTCCCTGGCCACTGGTGTGCACAATCGTCACATTGCTCATCTGGTGTGCTCATCTCCCTTTGCAAAGGGCACCCCCCCCTTGAGCTTTCTTCTGGGCGCGTGAGCTCTTCCTAATCGCATCCCGAGCATGGCTCAGGAGCTGGCATAAGTGCTTGCTCCCCAGGCTGCATGGGGGTTAGCAAGGAGAAGTTGCTTGCACGTTTGTGGTTCTCAAGGGATGGTATGGTGGCAAAGGATGGAGCCCCCCAAGCCTCTTCAGCTTGGGCCTGTTTCTGTGCTGCTTTGGTCCCCAAACTAGCTTAGAGAAGCCTTGAGGCTGCTCTAAACGAGCCTGACTGCAGGTACCTAATGCTCATGAGAGCAGTGGGAGGTGAAGGGTAGTGTTGCAGACCTCAGCCCGGGTCGTGGGACAGGGGCAAACCCCCAGAAATACCAGCACAAGGAGGGAGACTTCTTCTAGTTGCATTAAGGTGAAACAGGGTTTTGAGCTGCTGAAAGACCAATTCAGAGTTGCTCGAGCAGGCACGAGGCTCCTGGCGTTTTTGCAGTCTCTCTACCCAAGCATACCAGTGCAAAGTTACATGAACTCAGCTCTTTGATATTTATCCTGAGTTTCTTTCTAGCTACTTTTTTTTCTTTTTCTTTTTTTCCCCTACTGCGTTGTTGAAGACACAAATGAGACAGCTGCAATTTGGTGCCCTCCCACCACGACCACCCCCCAAAAAAGGGAGAGAATGACATTCTTCTTAGATAATTTAAATCTTAGGAGACCTGTTTTACTATGAGCTGAAAACCACTTAGGCCCAGATTCATCTCAGTCCTTGAAGACACTTTGCCAAGGCACCCAGCCGGGGAACTGGGCGCCCCTTGGGCGCTCTGTGTTGTCAGCCAGTTGAAGCAGGCCCCTCCTGGAGGTGGGTCAACCTGCACTATGCAATAACAGGACAGCTGAATCCCAAGCTTTTACCCTTCCTTCTTCTTTGCCAAAGCTGCTGCATGTTGGAGCAGTGTCTGCCTTACATCATGCCATGGATATCTTGCAGTGGGAATAAAGCAGGTCCTTTTCCATCGCTGTGCTCTGCCGAGAGCCAGCTGATACCCATCCCTCACTGTCTGCCTCTGCTCCCATTGAATCGGTGACGTTTTTTTGCATGTAGTCAAGTATTTCTTAAAGACGCAAGAGTTTGGGAGTGGTGGGACAGGTTGGGGAAACCTGAGCAGGCTTTTACTGCCTAATGCAGAGTGCCAAAAGAGGAAGAGCTGCCACATTTCATTAGCCGCTGCACGACTGGGATTTGCAGAGCCTGCCTGTGTCGAGGGCTGATTTTGTTTTCCAGCGGGTCCCTCCCATGGCTGAGCTCCGCTGGCCCTCTGTGCCATCTCCTTGTTCCCTGGCAGCCCTCGTGCTGTGCTGCTCCCCAAAATGCAGCAAAATGTCCTGCATGCTGCTTGGTCCGTTGATGAGATGCTGTGTGGCTGTGGAGAAGGAAGTAACTGGGACCAGTTCAGGGCAGCTGGAGGCAGGCGGTGGCGGAGCTGGGACCTGCAGCCTGGAGATGCCAGAAGGCGGGAGCCGATTGCCCCGGCACGCTTTCTGCAGCAGGACCATGTGAAATGGGCCAGCAGAGAGGGGATGGTGGCAGGTGGCAAAACCCCTGCCCTGGTTATGTCTTCATCTTTTGGATGTGCAGGGAGCTGGTCCTTCATGCACACATTCACGTTCCTCCTGCCTCTCTTCTTCCATGCAGTGCTCCCCCTCCTCTGCTTACAGGCACATGTGACCATGGAGAGCAGCTGATTTACCTCCAGCTTTTTTTTGTCTTCAACCTTTTTTTCACATGTGCCCGCATGCCCAGCTGTTCCCCCTCAGGTTAGGTCTAATCCTTCACATGCTTCTTTCCCAAACTGGCTTCTCGCAGCAGACAAGCTCACATGTACCCCACTGTAGTACCCCCTGCATGATGGACTGGTCTTGAGTTCATGTTGATGGATTGGAGGGTTCACCCCGTACCCACAGCCCAACACATTGCCCTCACTTGCTGCCTCTCCCAACATTGCCCACGAGGTATTATTATTATTTTTTTTCCTGCGAGCACTGAAATTTGTGAAGATTGGTTTCTGATGGCTTTCTTTTACGTGATTTCTCTGCTGTCTAATGATACGTGAACTCATGGGCTAGTCCCTCTTTGAGAGCCCCTATAAGGTCCCTTTCTTCTGGCCAGCTAACAATTTTAAGAAAACTTTCTGGATTATAACACCATAAAGATTTCTGTTCCTCTGTCAAACTTGATTGAAATTGGCCAAAATAGTCAAAAAAAAAAATACTGAGGAGAGGTTCGGGTAGAGCAGGCAGAGAGTCTGTGTGCATATTCACATACACAGACATGCGCACCCAGAGTGTGGTCACATTAGCCTTGTTTCCTTAGGAAACCAGTCTAAAAATATCCAGAGTAAACAAGCTTTGTTTTGTTTTTTAACGTTAAGACTTTTCCTACTCTTGAAACTTAAAGTGATTCCATTTGAGACGTGACCCTCAAGAACAAGTCCAGTTTGCTGTGTTTTGTAAGAACTTTTTTTTTTTTTCTGTTTCTTGCCGTGACCTCTAACGTGAATTAAACCAGTGGCACTTGGCTCCTTCATTTCAGGACATGAAGTGCTATTTCTACATCGTGATTATATTTGGACTCCGAGCTGCAGTGAGTTGATATTAGGACAGGGGTTCTCAAGCTGTGGTACATGCACCATTGGCAGGACACAAGCTGCTTCAGAGGGGGATGCTCAGCCTGGAAACAATTCCAGTTGTTCCGGGTGGTATGAAGTAAAACTAAAACATATTTTTTGATACATTTTTTTCTTTCCCAGGGCTATGGGCTAGGGGGTGAGAGGGACAGCGGAAGGGCTAAGGTGTCTTAATGCAGAAATGATGTTGAATGCTTCAGATGTGGTCTGAACTCATGCCAGAGAGAGTGTTGCTGAAGATGAGGACGTGGTCATTCAAGATGAACAGTCGACTGCAGCTGTTTTTGCAGAGCTGAGTATGTCTCTATCAGGCTTGTTTTACGGTAGTGCCTCCTGTTCCTGCTGCACGCTGATGCCTACTGTGGCAGGCCCTGCATGAAGGCATCAGAAGAGACTGCCCTTCTGCAAGAAGCTCACAAGCTCAGTAGAAAAAAAAAAAAGGGAGGAGAAATGAAACGATATTGTCTCTCAGTACAGCATGTGAAATAGAGTAATGAGGTTAAGTGACTCACTCAAGGAATCTGTCATGAGCCAGGGGTAACACTCGGGCCTTTTTCATCGCGGGATGGTTGCTTACCCATAACACAATTGATCCTCACATCACAGGGACTCCTTCCTCTGTATTTGTCATAGTTTGGTTGGTTAGAGGCTGCACAACAGAATCAGCTTGAGGAGCTTTCCTCTGCGCTCCCTTTGCAAGTCTCGGCAGCTTGACCTTCTCCTCTGTCCCGTGGACAGCTTGTGTATACATGTAATTCTCTGAACATAGTGACAGAAGGCTGACAAGTTCAGGTCACAAGTAACTTTCATGACAGAATTACAGGTCAGAAATATGACCATACATGAAAACAGAAAGGCAGAGAGAAAAGGGAAAAATGCATTAAAAATGTCAGCACTGGAGGCAAGAGATCGGGCTGCTTCAATAGTTGAGAAGACAGTCTTTTTTTAGAAAAGGTAGTGGTGGCCTGTTCATCAAATGATACGTGCACAGCCCTTTTGGACACCAGTCCTCTTCTGCTTGCCATTGAAACTGGTGAATTTTTTTCAAAGTTCGTGGCTGCCTGTGTCTTTGTTGGCAGCTTAAAAATAAAGCTGATCTCAAAGAAAAGTTAAGGCTTGATACAGAAATCTGGGGGTGAAGTTTTTGGGCCTGTGTTGTGATCAGTCAGACTTGATGCTCTTAAAAGTCCCTTTTGGTCTCTAAACCCTAAAATGTGGTAAGAGTCAAATGAGTATTTATTGGACAAATCATTATCTTCTCATCGGTTTCTCATGGCTTTCTGTCTCACCTGGGTGGCAAGGTTTGTAGAGAGAGATGATATCTTCTGTTGACATCGGTGTAACAGCAACTCCACCGCTATAAACCTGGGTGGTTCATTGAGGAATTTCAGCGCTTTAGTAGTGTTGTAGCTTTGGTGGCTTCCTGTGAGCCGCTCTCGATCCACACGGCTGAAAGATGAGGATCAGCCTGGAGGGCATTTGTGTGTAATCTTCCCTTGCCCAATGCTCCCACTGGAATGTGGTGGCACAAGCAGCCGCGCCAGAGGCCACGGCCCCGCTGCTCTTGTTGACTGCCCTGCTTTGTTTGGCGAGGAGAGGTCTGACCGGTGGGCTTTCGGATATGTTGCCACCCATCGTGCTCTTGCATCGCTGGCGAGGTAGCGTCACTCACTTCCAACCACCGGTGCGTGCTTCTGGTGAGAAGGCGGCTCTTCTGTAATTGCGCTTGGCAAGCTGTCCCGAGAAGGAAACGGAGGAAATTGGTTTTTTTGCACCTTCAAAGTCGAGCTTAGGCTGTAATTTCTAAAATGATTTCTTTCTTTTTCAATAGCCTCCCCCTCTCCCACAGTCTATGCTGAAGTATTATGCTGGCCTAACTAGCTAAACTTTATCTGCCTGATTTCCAAGTGGGTAATTTGTTGAAAGCTTACTTCTAAGGCTAAGAAAAATAGAACTGAAAAGATATTTTCCCGCTGGGGAGCAGCACTAAGAGAGGCTTGATCAGCCCTTATTCCTGCCTCTTACCCCTCCTACCAAAGCCTTTTCAGCTATAGGGACAGCCCTGGAGTCAGTATCTTGCTTAATACATAGTAACAGGGAGCTTGGAGGCACTTGTTTTCATTGCATCTTCCAAGGGAACCCATGGTACTGAATTAATTACATGTTTTATTTCTATCTTATAACCCTTTTATGTGTAAGTTAGATAGGGATAATTAATGTCTTTCTTGTTTTGCCGATATTGCAGAATCGTTCTGTAATCTACAGGACATTCAGCAATGCTCAGCTGAGTCATTGGAGAACTCTTCCTGAAGACAGCCTGTCACTTTCCATGGGACACTTTTCTTCAATAATTTATGTAATCATTGAGATGAATTCCCTCCAGCCCATTTCTTTCTTAATTCCATTGGTTAGTTATAATTATATTCCTGATTCGAGGGAGAGGTGGGGGGAAAAGCCTATTTCCTTCTGTGACTACAGCAAACCGATTGCAAGAGGAACATATAAGAGCATGATGGGGGGGCTTCATCTGCCCATAGGTGTTTGATTCTGGGTGTGGGCAGAAGCTGCTATTAGTTACTTATGGACAGCAATTGTCAACATACTTCCTGGGAATTTCTGAAATGCGGGAGAACTGTGGAAGGGCAGCATATCCTTTACTGCTCTCTGTGCTTTGATTTATAGATACAAAGTGTAACAAAATCATACTTTATCCTTGCATGCAATGTGGGACTTGGGTGCTTGGACCATGGAGCTTTTGGGCCTGCTTGGCACATCACTGAAAATAATGGGAGTTTGGCTGTCGATGTCAATGAGTGGAAAGAGGAGGTTTTAAGGAGGAGGGAGGGCAGCTTGTGACAGGCAGCCAGATCCTTACCCTGAAGCATTTGAGTGCCATATAGTGACCTGACAGTGATTCTCCTTTGGCTTTCTGCGTTTGCAGGGGTTCATATTACTGATGTATACTTAAGGCTTTGGTAAAGTGCACTGGCTTCAGGTTATAGAACAGTCCTACTGAATAAATGCAGAAAAAAAAGATCTCTTTGCATTAATAATAAAAAAAAATCCAAGGAAATAGGACAGATAGTAATTACTGTCTAAATAAGCCCTTTACTATTACATCATGAATTTGGCTGCTGAACCTTACTTCCACCTGCTAACATTAGCACGTGAGATTGTCATGACGCGCTGAAAAGATGGAAATCTGGGGAAACCTTGTCATTTATCTGTCTCTCTCTCTATCTGGCCTTACTCGTGTATTGTGCTAATAAAACTTAGTGTGAGCAGCAGCTGCACGCTAGAGATACAAGTCGACTCAGGCCATCTTGGCCACATGGTTTAATGGGCCTCTGTGAAATCCCTGGGTCAGAGGCCATCCACCGTGCCCATCTTTGTCACATCTTGGTGATGTGTATCCTGGCAGGTTTTTCTTTTTGTTCCCTCCCCAGTATGGAAAGAACCATCTGCCGAGTTGGCTTTCAGAAGAATTTCGAAAAATACCAATTTCCCTTTGTTCTGAAACGTGTGTGTGTGGGGGGGGGGGGGGGGGGGGGACAGAAGGGGGATGGAAAGCCTGACCTAAAATCAAGCCAGTATTTGCAGGGGTTTTAGAATAGCTCGTATTGTGTTTCCTGCTCCCCAAGGAAGGGTTGTCCTCTTTCTTCTTTTCTCTTTGATTCGATTCCCTGCCACTCCGTGAGCAAGTCAGAAGCTGCAGCTGCTGCTGTCAGCTGGGGCAGGGAGTCCCCTTGTTTAAAACCCATGTGTTAATCCCCGGTTAGGAAAAGTAGAAATGCTTTATGTTCCCCCTATAGCCCCCTTTGCATTCTGTCTTCCCACAGCTTCGCCTGCCTGGAGTCCTCGCCACTTTATTTGGGTAACGTCTGCAGTTTAAGCTCAGTTTCTTCTGTAAGATACAACCAGCTTGGACCAAATAGCTGGTCACCACCAATGCATTACGCACCATTTGGATGCTAAGTTATGTTATAGGGACAGTTTGAGACTTCAGCCAGAGAGGAAGAAAGAGCCAGTGAGGGAAGGGGGGGCATGGACAAAAAGCAGTAGATAGGAAAGTGATTCTGTGAAGTCAGATGTGAAAATACAGATATCAGTTGCCGCAAAGTGGCCTAGATGGCAGGTAGGATGACGCCCTGTGAATAAGCAGACCCAAAGACTGGACAAAGAGACCAAAACAAGGCTGATTTTCGAGCATGAGGAAGGAGTCGGAAAGGACATAAAGTGTATTATGAACTCTGAGAATAATGATGGTTTCCAAGTAAGGAGAGCGGTTTCCATAAGGCTGCAGATATGGATGGATAGAAATGCTTTCTTGCAGAGGCTGAGTGGACTTGAACGCCAGCTCGTGGAGTAAAGCTGACCCCAGCAGTGCCTGGTGTCTCCTCAAACAAAAAACAAAACCAAAAAAAAAAGGAAAAAACTCAGTGAAGTTGGTTTCTGCCCTTCGCGGCGCTGTCAGGTGTCCATCGCCACCTCTAGCCACCGTGCTTGGTGAGCGTCTCTCCAAATGATTGAAACGCGACCGCGTGTTGAACGCGGTATTGATTTCTTGGGTGTTTCTGCTCTTTGCTTGCCTTTTTGTTTGCTCCGCTTAACTGGGCCGAGGCAAAACATAGGAGAATTGTTGTTTTTCCCAGCTAATGAACCTCACTTTCTGCTTTACGTGCACTAACGCGTTGCCTTTGGATTGGGGGTCACAGCCCTGCTCTTGTCTCCCCATCAGTCCCTTTAACCACCCCCCTCGTTTTTATTGGAATGGAAAATAAAGAAAATAAGTTACAAACATTACCCTTAAACATCAGTAAAACTTACCTTTAAGCCTCTTTGAGGGGTCTAAACTAAGCAGAAAGTGTCTGTTCTGGGATGGATGGGCCTTCCTGTTGAAACACTTGTGTTTCTGCTGTGTGAAAGTTGCAGAAAAATGCACATGGGATAGGCAGGGTTTAATTTCTTTCTCTCACTTTTTTTTTTTTTTTTTAAGGTAGAGAATAGAGTAGTGGTGTGAAAGAATGAATTAGTTATGGCAAATCTTATTAGTGTCCATTGTAAGCAGAGAAGCAGAGACATATGGGAGCACTTGCAAAATTATTCCTTGTTTATTCAGCTTCCTAACCGAAGCAAATTTTTTTGCATAGTGTCATTTATTTGGCAACTGGAGGGGTGTGGAAGGTGTGTGCGTATATGTAGGGAAAAGAGGGGGGATGGGGGAAACGCAGTATTGGTATTTCATTAAAACTGATGCTCAGTGCTTTGTTTGTCAGGTTTTGGCAAGGCTTTTTACTTTGAAAGCCATTCAGAGAGGATCGGAGCAGATGGCAGGGAGATCCTGTTTGTGTTATTTTTGGACATTCCCATTGAAAGTCTCAGATTGTTGTCCTTTCCCCCCCTCTCCCCTTCCCCCACTCCTGGATGTTTTTCTTTCTTCCTTCCTTTCCCCCTTCCTTCTTGAGAAGGTTTTTTTTTCTTAAAAGAAATGCATATATTATTAATAATATAAAATCATGTAAAAGCAGGGTGCATTTCTGAATGACCAAACTGGATATTTTATTTCTGTCTGCCTATATTTGGAAAAAGTTGCAAGGGAGACTGCCTCCTCCTGAAGATGCATGTGCTGCCTAATGAGGGTCAACTGGGTAGAGATGGGAAGCAGGACTGCTGTCTGGGGGGAGTTCAGCTTGACAGCAGCATTTTTCCCTGGTAGTTCAGGCCTAGGAAGTGAGTTTAGATTGAGTCTCTGATAAAACAGCTTTAGTGACTTGTACAACATATGCTTGTGACCTCCGTCCTTCTGAAGCAGTTCTGGTAGAGAGGGCCACTGTAGATAGACTGAAAAAGTGGACTTTGCCCTGGCTCTTCGTGGTGGTCTTCCCGCGTCACTGGTGAGATTCATTGGTCTTAGGCGGTCGGGAGGGCTTTTGCTCTACCATCATCTGCGCCCAGCTTGTTCTGGGAAGAGGGAACGTTATTGCTTTGCATTCCTGCTATGAGCATTTCTCCAAAGCAGTAACTTAGTGTAATATAACAATGCTGGAAATGCAGGCAGCGCCTTTCACGGGGAAGTCTTCACTGAAGCTCTTCAGTACCCTTGTACAGGCAATACAGTAAAACTGAGCCTGGTCCAATCAGTTAAAGCACTTGGCTAGCTGAGGTCTATCAGCAGCGATATGCACACACAAGGCAGATGGGAGGTCTTGGCCAGAGTCAGTAGCCAAAAGTTCAGGTGATTCACCTGAAGCTCATCCAGATGATTAAATCTCTTAAGGTAAGAGGGAAATCTCAAGGAAACAAGCTTTCTCTTGCTTTTTCCATCAGTGGCTGTTCCCTGGGAGTGCAGAAATACAAGCAAGTGAACCTTACAGCCTCCAGCTGAACTATCCTGACCCTTGAAGAAAGTTTGGTTCAGGTTTTGTCTGAGTTCACGCTGATGATTCATGTTGGTTTTTAGGTTGCTTGAACCTGTATACCCACATCCTCAGTTATTTTTTTTAACCAGTGCACTGAGGGAACCCACTTCAGAAACTCTTCATTTTGTTCTTAATTGAATGAAAAGCTCAGAAGTCTTTCAGTTCCATTGCAGCCTCCGAGTTTCATGGCTAGTCACAAGAGAAGTCTGCTTGGGTCTTTAGTGGGTGACTGAGGGTGTGTGAAGTGATACTGCTGAAAGTGCATCTGGCTGGATACCATAAGCTAAGGGGGAAAAAAAATAAAAACTAAAAACTTGCCTTCTTCTTGCAGCTACCTCTTGCTAGACCGTTAGCATCCGCTTTGCAGGATGTTGCTCTGCAGCATGACTTTTACGCCTCTCCCGTTCAGGTTTGGCACCTTGTGCTTGCTACCTACTGCACGAGCCTTCTGCTCCGAGGGTGGACGGGGCTGCCTTCGCCCCGCGCTCTTCTTCTTGCGTGGCTGCCTTATGCCGGGCTCGCAGCGCCGGTGAAGGTTTCCCTTTGAGAGCTCTCAGCGATGAGGGCTTTCCTGGTGTGGCGCGCTGAGAAACGAGCCAAGCGGCAGCCTCAGCCTGGACAAAAGGCAAACTCGACCTACTATTTATGTAGTTACTTAAACATGATTTAACCGAAATAATGCACGCTGCGACTTGGCTGGGGGAGGGGAAAGGGGAGGAGAGGGGCTTGTTTCTAACGAGCCGGGAGACAGCACGATTAATTACGTATGAAGGGCAGATAACAGACAGCAAACTGTCTACAGCGGAGAGAAGCAAAATACCGACGCGAACAATTAAAGCGTCCACGTGACGGAAGGGTCAGCGGTTTCTCATGAAGTGGGAGGTTGGCTGTGGCCCCTGGAGACCCGCACTGGATGCTTTGCTGGGCTGCATCACGGAGGGGAGGAGGCAGGGCCCACGCGGGGCTTCCGGGCCCTACGCGCCTTCACTGCCAAAGTTTTGCTGACGCTTCCGTGGTTGACAGTCTGGGCGTTATTTTCATCACACGTCCTCTCGGACAGCGAGCTCCTAATCTCAGTGACCTGTGAGGCTATGAGAAGTGGTTGAGGTGGGGAGGAGAAGAGCAAAGGCTCTGGAGATGGTTAGATACCTCAAGGTGCTGCAGGCCATCCGGAGGAGAGCCAAGAGAAAAGAAGCTCTTCCCTTTTTTTTTTCCACGTGTTAATTTTCCACACTGTTCTTCCAAACGTGGAAGCCTGAATGCCCCTCACCGGTTCATCAAGCCAATTGACATCTTCTAGGACCTCAAATATGTGCCCCCTCTGCCGTCAAATATTGCAATCTCTGCGTCCGTCATAGGGTTTTTCCACCCCCCTTTTGTCCTCCTCTCCCCTGCAAGCCCCTTCTGTGGTCGGGCCATGGCTGTAAAGCCGTGAAGGTAAAGGCCGATGGATTAGACCGGGGCGGGTCAGAGGTTAAACACGCGGGGCTCGAAGCGTGCAAAGGGCCGCGATTGAAATATTTGCCGAACGCTGACAGGCAACAGAATGGAGGCAGACAAGTGGCAAATTCCTGTTTTCTCCTCTAATTGAGGAAATATTTTGAGCGGCATTCAGTCAGCCTGCGCCAGGAGGCTCTGGGAGAGCCGGCCAGCCGGTCCACGCTGGGAGGGGGATGAGCCGAGGACTCTCGCTGGAACAGCGTTCCGGCTAAACCTGTTCCCAAAAACTTCTCGCTTGTGCTGGTGGAAATCCCTGGAGCCTGGTGTTTACACCTTGCTTGGTCATTTCTTTCTCCTCGGGCAACTGCGATGTCAAAATGCCGCCGTTCTAGTCATAAAATGTGTCCCCCCCAAATCGACATCTACAAGAGCAGAATTTGACCCATTCCTGATGTTTTTGCTTTCAAAGGAGACTTGCTCTACCTTCCTGCATACTTTGTACCACTTGGGAAATTGTCTGTTTTAGAGGGTGCCTTCATTAAAAATGTGTTCTGGGGATCCAGCTATCGTCCGTCCGTCGGGATGTAGACAAGCCGTTGCAGGGCATAACGCGGATGAGATCTAGTTGCGTGCCAGTGAAACGTGACAACTGCTCAACCCTTGGGTATGTCCACTTGTAGTTTAGATAATATTTAGCAGCTTCTCAAGTCAGAATATCAAGGCGTTCTTTAATAACTTAGTCTGAAGTGATGTCAGGTAGGGAAGGAGAGACTGGAAGGCGTGGGCGGCATTTCTCAGCGGGTTGGTTCAAGATGGAGCTGGAGTGACTTGGCACTGGTTCCTGCCCCTCGGTCCTGTCTTTCACCCTCTGCAACGGTGTCTGTTTCGGGTGTTGTTACCCGTGTGCCAGGTCCAAGTTGGTGCCGATGGAGATGTGACCAGACGGGCTTCATGCAGCTGGCCGCGGCGGATCTTGCAGCAGTGCCTCTGCCGTGCCCCCATGCCCCTGTGCCTCCATCGCAGTCATTGCGAAACCGCGGTGTTGGCGGCAGCGGGCAACCGAGCCGAAGCGAGCCGGGCGAAATTTTATCTGTCTGACGCCTCGCAGATGAGCTGCCTGGGTTCCTGGTTCAGCCCCGTCCCGGCGCTGTCTGTCGCCTGCCCTCTGACGTGAGAGGTTTCAGTGGCCCTTGGGAGGAGGAAGTTCCAGCCAGGTGGGGACCTGGTGTGACCGAAAGTGGTTAACTGGGCTTTCGCACCCTGACGTCTTCCAGCAAGGGGTGATTTAATCGTTTGTATCCCCGCTGCCCTCCCCCCTCCCCAAATGCTCCCACTAAAGCTGATAATGCACTGAGAAGGTTTCAATTAACATAATTTCCTTCTTCCTTGGAAATCTGTGGTTAGTTAAGGAGGCTAAGCGAAGGGAAAGAAAGATGTAAAAAGAATCAATTCCTTGAGCCAAAAAGCAGCCCAAGGGTCAGCAGGGTTTACATTTGCTTCTATACGCTCTTGCCATAAAACTCTGAGGCGGGGTTATAAAATGTTTTTTTGGAGAATGCCATAGCTGCCAATACAAGCTGCAGCGGAGGAAGGTTTTGGCAGGGCTGTATCCTATTTACGGCCAGCAAATTGTGTTGCATTTGGCCCCTCAAAGGCCTTTGCTCCTTGAAGATACCCAAGAGAAGTTCAGGAGCATTTTTATGGTCAGTACGGGCTTGGTTAAAGCCATCAGTGTTCATCGACAGGTCCAACAATTGTGGCTGTCGTTAAGCAGAGAGGCAGAGCTTGCCTTATTTTAGGCACCATCTTTAAACGTAGCATGCTGAGGTGTGCCAGGATTGCCTTTGACTAGTCGTGCCTTGCAGCTGGGTGCTGGAAAGTGGTGAGTAGGACGTGGGGGATATTCCTGATGCCGGGACAAGGCAAGTGCCTGCTCTTTTCTGGTTGCACGGCCACGAAGCCGCTGGCGTGTTGGCGGCTCAGTACTGCAGGCTTGGACGTCATTTCGGAAGTGCTTTGTAAGGAGGGCTGTAGTGGGAGCAGACAGCGAGATCATCAACATACAGTGGGGAAACTGAGGCACGGAGGCATTCAAATGCCTCCCTCTGTGTTAAGCTCTATATCAGCAGGAGAGCAGAAAGTGAAGCCCCAGCCCATTCAGCCACCAAACCGTCCTCCTGCCATGAGATCACGTGTCCGTAGTGACCTTCCCGTACCCCACTCCGCTGCTGCTCGGCTTGCACAAGTGAGAACAAAGTGACGCTTGTTTGCCTCGTCCAAAGAGCTCAGTCAAGCAGGTGATTGTCTTGCCTCCTTTTTCAGTCCCAAAACAAAGTGTTGAAAGTATTGTCCTGCGATGTAAGACATCCCGTATATTCCCCCGGGGTTGAGTTTTGCTTTGGCATACCTCTGCTTTCCAAGTGCAAGTGACACTGAAGGGAAGAGAGGTCTGGTTCCCAGGACAGGGGGAGTAATTCCTGAAGTGGCAAAGTTAGGAGAAATACGTGCGCACCACTTCTCTGCGCTCCTCATGGGGTAGGCTTAATAGCTCTGGTTGCAATCGCTAAAGAGCTGATCCTTCATTTGCAACCCTGCCAGAAAAAACGGAGGGAGAGGAAGAGAAGTCAATCAAAATCAGTTAAAAAAACCTCATTGTTTATTTGGCTGGGGGATGCCAAGAGGCCAGCAGATATGAGGCCAATCCGAAGACATCACTTGCAGCAAAGGCCGTAGTTCCCAGCAGCGAACTCGTGCTCTTCTCGAGAACTGAGCTCCCCAAAGCTTGCAGCTTCCTTGCTCAGCGGGGGGGTGGGGTGGGGGGGAGTTGGTTTTATTTAATCAAATGTATTTTCTGAGCAAGGCTGAACGTGCTTCAGTTGTTGCATGAAGGTGCAGGGCTTAAACTCCAAAGGGTCTTGAGCCTCCCAACCCAGGCCTATCTAGTACTGCCAAGGAACTCGAAACACCTTATATTCTTAAAAAGAAAAAGTCCAGCCATTTAAACTGCCTCCGTTTTGATTTCCCTCGCTGTGAATGGGGGATACGACAACATGGGCCCACATCTATGAGAATGGAGGCAGCTTCTCAGGACTGCAAAGCATTTTGAACCCCAAAGTGATATCTCAGCGCCGTTTTGTTTTGTTTGGTCTGCTTTGGTTTCTAGTCAAAACTAGATAAAGGCGGAAGATTTGAAGTCGGCGACGCTTTCAGTTTCCGTTTGAATTTGAAGCCCCAAAAATGAAAGAGGGGGAAGGGAGGCAGGAAATACAAACTGAAACTAAAAAGGAGACCTGAAAAAAACCAAGAGAAATGGAAACTCTGAGTTAACCGAGGTGCCTTCAGCTGTAACGATCTGCAGCTTTAGCTAAGCCCGGAGTGGAAAATCGTACTTCTTCACCTAACGAAGAGGAGAGCTTCCCTCGGGAGCACCAAGTCTGGCCACCTCAAAGGTTTTCGTTTCTAAAATATTACCTGTAACAGCTAGCTCTTTTATTCGGGCTTTCTGTGGGGGGGCCAGGGCGCTTTGGAGAGTCAGTTTTCAGGGGAAACTGAGGCCCAGAGCTGTAACCTGAGTTGCCGGAGGTTGTTCATATGCTAGGTTCAAAAAAGCTGGAATTTCACAACTTCTGGGCTAGGGCTTTATCCTCCAGGCCATAATGTTTCTCCAGGTCTTCAGGGTGTTTGACACGGTGGCTCAGGGTTTTGGGCTGAGAAGAAGCAATTTCCGACCCGAAGTTTTGAAATGTGTCCTGTTCACAAAGCCGTTGTTGTTGTTGTTGTCTCTCTTGCTGCATGTGGTTTCTGGTGGGCTGGTTCTCAGCAGCTTGCTTCTCAGGAAGAGGTTAAAAGAGCATCCCGGCAGCCCCGTGACACACAGTTTCAGTAAAGAGGTGGCCGAAAACACGTCCGAGTAAATGTCGTGTTTGGGTGTTTGTCGTCTGACTCAGCAGCCCGGACCTTGATTTTTATCTTTTCAAACGAGTGGGTGGGAGGGAGAGGCGACAGCAGTTCGTGCAGTTTTTGGTGTCTGAGGCTGAAAGGTGTAACAGTATTTTACAGTAAAGGCTATCAACATTGCGATATTCCTGATTCAGTCACTGGTCCCATTGCTGCAGCATTTCACAGCCAGAATAGTGGCTTATTTAGAAATTTTAGAAATTATTTTATTTTAGAAAATACAGAGAAGCTTAATCCTCCCCTCAAGACTTTGCTGTTTACACTGGAGGCAAATGTGATGGGCAAGTATAGGTGCAAGCGAATGTCTTGAATGCGAAGGAGATGGTGAAGTGACGTGGTGGGGACTGAAGATAGACTGAAGTTTGTTAGAGTTTGGTTGGCAAGGCCTCCCCCAGACTTTGAATGAAAAAAGGGTCACACCCCCCAAAACAGTAATTCTTTTCTACAAAAATGAAATGCTCAAATTTTGAAGTGTTTTTCAGTCTTCAGATAGCTGTAGAAAAATGCTCTGACGTCCTCGATACTTCGTACTAGCAGTGTGGTGGGACTTCCTTACCAGCCTGTCACGCCATCCCTCAGTAGTACAATGTGCTCCTCCTCTTGCCAGCATGATCAGGCATGATGCAGCACTGGGGAAGCTCCTCTCTGAAGGCTGAAGATAACAAAGTCCTCTGCTCTTAGATGGGAGGAAACAATCACTAGAGTTACGCTCCTAGTGGTATTGTAGCTACTGCAAGAGTTCCTGCCTGAGGTTGAGGAATCCACGTCTCAGTGCTAGGTAGGCCTAGATTTGTTCAGCATTGGGATGGGATAGCTTTTGAAAGTCCTAGATTCTGTTGGCCTAAGTCAAGGAGTCATGGTTGAACACCTGGGGTTTACTAGGTTACGTATGACCCTGAAACTGTACGATTTGAAAAACTTCTTTCAGGCCCACTGGAGAGAGAAATCTTGTAATAAAAAGATGTCTTGCCTCTGAAAATGGGAGGAGGGAAAAAGTCACAGAGAATGAAAGTGAATTTCCAGATACACAAAGCTCAGTCTAGGACCCCCAGATTTCTCGGTGTCAGACCAATAATGTAGTCATTCGATGACACTGTCTTCGCTTAGCCCTGTGTGCTGTATTTTGGAACCTCAGGATAGAAATTGGAAATGTGAAATGATGTATTTCTGGCTTGGGGGGTTAAAAACTCTGGATGTGAAAGATGGACCTGCTGCTCTTCGGCCTACCGCAGACCTCCTTTGCGAGAGTGAGCAAATTGCATGGTCTCTTTGGGCTTTCACTGTCAGCTATAAAATGGGGAGCACCCTAATTCTCTTCACAGGATGAATCTGTTGTTTTCTGGGAAGCTAAGAGCTTAGGGGCCTTAAAGTGGTCAGGAGTCAGGCTGGACATCATTAGCTCGGTGTTAGTCACTCCCAACTCCCATACCTCAAAACAAAACAAACAAAAAACAAACAAACCGACCCAAATCCATCTGCCATATCCCTTCCAGTTTTGCAGTCTGCTCCGAGTCCTCCCTTCCCATTGACTTTATTTCAGTTTATTGTTATCACACTGACTGGGGAATTTTGATTTAATGCTGTAATGGATAGATAGTGCTTGACACTGCTCCACTTTCCCTCTACCCTATTTCCGTAGTGTGATGTAATACGATCTTTGGCAAGTTCCCTTCTGTTTGAAAGAAAATCCAAAGGAAGGAATCAGATTGATTGTTGGGTTTGTACGCTTTTCTGTTCACTGGAACATCTTCGCATTGTAGTAACATAAAATGTAAAGATTGAGGAACTTGACCCAGCAGGTGACAACTCTTGGGAATACAAATGTTCAGCTGTAGGAAAAATCTCTGTTGCAGCAGTGCTGTGGAAGCAATTAGGTAGAGGATAATGGATGGGCTGCAGTAAGATATGAGGGAATAATTCCATGGAGGTGCTTAGTGGTGAGATCATAAACCACAAGAGCAGAGCTTGGATCGGTTTATGATGTCAGCAGAAACACTTGGTGGAATTCATCTCCTCAGACAACTGCAGCCCGACTGCAAAAAGACTTTTCTCTAGCTGTAGCTGTTGTTGTTGTTGTTATTGTTGCTGGTTTTAACTAATCAGTTCCCAAAGCTGGAATCCCTGCTGTGGAGTGACAGCAGCAATGTTAAAGTTAGTAATGATGCTACGTTTCAGTTTTAGGAAAATCTGGTTTCTATTTCCACTGCCACTACTGATAAAGTATTTTGCATTCACAAAGCTTTTCTTCCTTTCCAAGGATCCTGCTCCAGGCAGGCTCTTTGGATGGGGAAAGAGTAGTTCTGTGTTAGTAGGAACCATAAGCCCAAACGCGCGAAGAATCAACTCAACCTTTGTTTTGGGGCATCCGTTACCATGCTATGCATGTTGCCTAACTATATCTGCATGCATGTGGAGAGAAAGTTGTAGAAAAATGGGGAGCTTAAGGCAAGTAGCGCTGTCTTTGCTCATTGGCTGCAAGCAGAGGAATGGTAATGGGTGAAAACATTCACCTGGCTTGATTCTGATCTGTCACAGCATCAGGCTAAAACATAACCAAGAATGGCAAGGTACCATCTTCAGGGGGAATATAATCTCTCTTTGCCTTCTCCTCTATGTTTGTTGAGGATTTGGGACTCGGGTGGGGGCACACAGCTGAAGTAAGGGCTCTTTCCTTAATCGTATATGCAACAATACCTACCTTTCTTCTCATCCACCCTTCTCCAAGATTCCCACCTGGGATTTCTGTGTGCACGCATGCAAAACCTGCTGCCTGTGGAAGAGTAGGGTCTGCTCTTCATCCCGGCTGTCTCTCCCCAGAGGGGTTTCCCCACCATGATCTCATGGAGCTCTAATGGTAATTACTGAGTCGTGACTCAGCGGCGTCTGCCTTGAAACGAACTGACTGTAGGTCTTTTGACACCTGTCTCAGTGAAAGGCATGTGTTTTTGTGCACACATACACTTCTATACTGCCCTCAATTTATACCACCCTTTACAGACAAATGCAAGATGAATTCCTCTCCCTTCTCTTTTAGGTAAATACATACACAACTGTGTAAATGGACTGGAATATAGTTAAATTCCGTATCACCATAGGTACCAACCTTTTCATGCATATACAATGTGTAATTACATTTTGTTTTCTTAGGATAAAAAAGCAGTAAAAGGGGTTGATTTAGCTCAAATGACACATTTAGCCCCACTCCAAATGCAGTTTCCTCACCTCCTTTTCATTTTGCTGAATAAATGACTTTGTAGTTGTTCTTTCTTACAATTTACTTTTCAACTAATCTATTTTTAAAACCTAGAGGTTTTAATTTCAGCTTGAAAAACAAACAAAAATTCTGTTATTCCCACAGCTCTGTTCTCCAACTTTGTCCCCAGCCTGACACAAATCTTTAGTGATGGTGGGCCATGTAACCAGCTCTTCCAAGATTATTTGGCTTTCCCCTTCTGCTTTCTCATTCTGTTTTGCAAGGTCAGGAGATTCCTGATAAGCTTTAGCAGCTAGTGTGGATCAAAACCAAGGCAGACCTGCAGACCCCATGCATACCCAGTCATGTCTCTCTTTGCTAGTCTGCTTGTGTTGCTGTAGAAAAAATAAGGTGATCTGGAGAGCGAAGGAAATTTGCAGCCCGGCAGCACAGTCATTGCACTCAGCTGCATCTGGTGGGCTTTCTCCAGCCCTGTTCAGGAGACGAGGATCTCCCCTTCACCTCCTCTTCTCGGTGGGAAGCTCCTTGCTGGAGCGCTGCGCCTCCTTGCCAGGGGAGCAGCACATGAGCTGATCTATCTGAGCAGGTTAAATAAACAGGACTGTGTTTGGGTTAATTGTCACTGGTTCTGCTGCTCTCCATTACTGATCTATCTGGGAGCCTGGCCAAGGAGCAGATGCGAGAGACAGCATCATCACCTCCCTCCTTGTCCTCATTGTGTCTGGCTTTATCCTTCTTCTTCTCCTTCTTCTTCCCCCCTTTTTTTTTTAATTTTTTTTTTTTTTTTTGCCTTCTTTGGCTGAGCAAATAGGCCAGATGGCAGTGAGAGGAACAGACAACAAGTGAGCCATGGCATATGGGCAGCCTGTTTAATTTCGGCTCCTGTTGGGAGGTAGCTTGCAGGGAGATAAGTTACAAAAGCAGAAGAGGAGGAGGTGTGTGTGTTTGAGGGACAGAGGGAAGGGGCGACCCTTCTTTGGGGAAACCAGATTCAATTTGCCATTGTCGGCCACTGGAAGCCCCGTCAGTCCAAAGCCTTTCCATAAAGTCTAACCATTGCCGTGGGCCGCGCCGTGAGGACGACGTGGCCAAGGCAGTAAGGGGCGCAGGGGACCGAGACCCTGCCGCATTCCTGACACAAAGCACTAAATTAGCTGTTTCCGTGTCAGTTTGTGTAGGAAGTCTTGTCAGCTGCAGAAGGGGAGGAAAGATGGAGATGTCTGTCCTCAGACGAGGAGGAGGAGGAGGACACGTCTCCAATTTCCATCTTACCTACCCTCCCCCAGGCACGCTCAGGCCAGACTCACTGTTGTCACAGAGGTGGGATCCTGAGCCCAGCTGCGGGAGAGGAATCATGCTGCCCCTGAAGCTTTTTAGTTGTGCATATGTTTGTGTAGGCTTGCATGTGTGTGTATGCCTCCACATTTGTGTGCATGTGTTTTTGCATATGCATTAATATGTGTGTATTTGAGAGAGAGAGCGATCATTTACTTCTTTGAAGAAAAAGAGATTGGATTTTGGAGTTTTGCTACAAAACTAAGTAAAAAGTAGACACACAACAAAATAGAAGGCAACCTCGTAATAATGTACTTTACAACTATTTCCTTTCTCTTTCCCTTCCCTTTTTCCCATGCGTTTTCTCTCTTTTGTTTTTGCTTTTTGGTTTCAAAACGTTAACTGTGAAGTTCTTGCTAGCTATTCGTTTTGTTCATGCATTTTGGATTTTGCTGAGTGAGACAAAAGTGGGTCTTGCCTTGAGTGTGTCTCAGTGATTTAGGGACAAAGAGTTAATTGCACTAAATTTTTTACTTTTTTATATGTATGTATATATATGTATATGTGAGGCTTACTGGTTTCATTTTGATGAACTGGGACTTTGGAAGAGAGTAGGGGGGTTTAGGTCTGTTCTTACTTTTCACAAATGTGTTAATTTTGCGTCAAAACGTCGTTGAAATACAGTTTCCAAAAATGCCTAAGCAATTTAGAAACTTTAGAAGTTTTAGTCCCATTGACTTTCAGTGAGATTTGAGGCTCCTTGGTACAGGCTCCTTCTCTGGAAACTGTTCTCCTTCACCTGTGAGGTGCTTTTAAAATCTCCCATTTTGGCAAGAAACCTCTATGTTTTTTCTACTCTTTGATGGGAATGAGCACCTGGCATGAATCTGAATACAATTGGTTGCGTAAATCTGGTCCCTTGCCCATGTAGGGCCTTTCAGAGCGGTCTGTAAATATTGTCAGCATCTCGACTGTCGTTGTGGAGCTCAGGCTCTACACGCCTGTAGATGTGATTCAGCTGTGAGCTCCATGCTTGCACTTGGCAGGGTGGGAAAACTCTACAAACCAATTAGCTCTGGAAATCTGAAGTCCTGTTGGCAGAATATATAAGATCCTCGGCCGCAGTTGCGCTCCGTGCCTGCACAAAGAACTTTTCATACAACGTTAATTCTGCAGAGAAGTTTTTATTCACCAGAGAGTCTGGGGAGAAATGATTATGCATCACCGACTTGGTGGAGCAGAATTTTAACTTCCAACTCAGGCATTCCTTCGCTGATTAGTTGTAACATGAAATAGAAACACAAGCCTGTGATTTATTGGTGAAATATTTAAGATAGATTGTTAAATTATTCAAATGGCAGAGTTCAAAGTGTGCAAGCAAGCAAGCAAAAAAAAAAAAGTCATCCAAATAAGAACTCAGTTTTCCTGAATTTCAAAAATTTACATTTGGAATTGCTAGATATGTAAAACAAATTTAGTGATTGCAGGGAGAATAAAAATGTGGTTTAAAGTGAAAGATCTCAGCATTATTATTCTACCAACAGACCTAACCTTGAATCTTCCTCCATCTGATCCCTGCAGGCTGTGTTTCATCTGCATTGCTAGTAATTGTTGCAGCTCTCCATTATTTCCTACCACTCAACTACCACATCTTTGGGCACGCACCCAACCTAGCTGCGGTTCTTCCTCTGTCTATGAATGCTAAGTGATAGGCTTTGGGGCTTGCTGTTGATAAATCAGGCCGGGACCTCCTCAGTCTTCCTGCCTGTGGTATCACCTCATCTGGTCTTGCATGTACAGTTGATCTTCTGTTCTACCTTGTGCTAGGGAAAAAGTCTTTTAGATCTGCTCTACTTGTCTTTGCCCAGTTGCCCTCTGCCATCTGGATTCATGAAGTAGAACCAGAACTGTCTTCTTCTCAGAGGAGGAGATACATAGCATGTCCATGCTCTTTGAGGAGACCACAGCTGTAGCAGTAGTAGTGTAGACTCAGTGAAGTAAAGGGTGGGTAAAGCATAAGGTTTTTTGTGGAAGCCTTAATACTAATTCACCAACTTTCAAGAATAAAGTGTGTTGAAATTGCTAGGTCTTAAGGAACGCTTGTTGTTGTTTTCCATTTCTGTACACCTAAGTTTCTCTAAATCTGAGAGATTACTGGTACCTACAGCCGTATCTATTCTAAGATCAATGGGACACTTTAAAAGCAAAGTTGATTGGATTTTGTCACATCATCAATTAAAATGCCTGGGAAATGTGCATCAAAATCTCTAGACCGCTTTGAAAACTTCAGCCCTTTCACTTCATCTACTCCCGTTTCAACACAAAAAAGAAGTGTTTTTCAAGTCTGACCTCCTAAAGCTAACACTCTGTCTTGTGCAGGGTAGCTGAGAAGAAGAAAACGTGTAAGGTCTGACTCTTTCAGATATGTGGCAGCTGAAAAGAAAATAATTAGGACCGACAAATCCAAACAGCACTTTTGGAAATGGTATTTATCCTTTTTGTGTGCGCCGTCTACTTCTACACCTGCCTTCAAAGGGAAGCTGATAAAGAGGATTTGCTTGGCCTTTTTGTGGCCGTTGCCACATGCGTGGGGGGGAAGGGTCCCATTTGCATGCAGTGCTGCAAGACAGATGCTGCAGGTGAAATTACCCCGGACGGCACAGTCCCACCCGGAGGGGGTGACTGCTTGGACTTCAGCATGGCCAGGAGGGAAGGGGGATCGCTTAGATGCGAAATGCTGCGTTTTTTCCTCGGGAAGACCCCATCCGCGGTCTTTTATGCTTTTCAGGCTGAGAGGGACGAGAGCGAGCGTGCGCTCGTGTTTGTGCCCATGCAGCCGCTTGAGTGGGAAAAACCAGCCTTTGAGGTTCACACAGGAGGAATTTGTGATGAGGACAACGGCGCGGAGCAGAAAGGCACATCCTGATTTCTAAAAGTGAGGCGCGCACCCGCGCACACACGCACACACACAGGCTCGCCGGCCTTTCTGCATAATGTGTGCAAAGCGCTGCCCCTTAATGAATGCAACCTAGGGCGGCTGGGATGCAGCAGGCCAGACCTCACCATTAATAAACTGGGAGCATTCTTCTCCTTTTGAGTCCCTTTCAATGCCAGCCCGGCGGTTTGATCTCCCTTGAATGCTGTTCCCCCTCATTTGGGGCTCCAATTCTGAGAAGATTTGGCGCATTGTTTGAGGTCGCAGGATGTCGGATTGATTTCGAAGCTTTTGTATTGACTCCGGGCTCCTGAATGAAGCTGTCATGTGTGTCTGCGGTTGGCTAGCGGGCTGTCCGGCTGCAAGCTGTGCCTCCCTTTGTTGTTTCGGCCTCATTGAGCTGAGGGAAGAGGCTCATTTCAGGGTGATTTACCACCACCCAAACACCAGCTGTCTGTTGTACTGTGCTT
The DNA here is from genome assembly GCF_036370855.1 of Dromaius novaehollandiae. NCBI lineage: Eukaryota > Metazoa > Chordata > Aves > Casuariiformes > Dromaiidae > Dromaius > Dromaius novaehollandiae. The sequence continues at coordinate 66,206,778 of NC_088130.1, forward strand.
GCCTCCACCTTGGATTCAGCGCGCGTTTCCCTGCGTTCCCCCCTTCGCCTCTCCCGCTCTCCCAAGCCCTTCTGGAGGCACTCGGGCACCGGCTCGTCAAGACTCGTGGAGCATCCTGACCGCAGCAGAACAACATAAACCCTGGATATGTTGTTCTTCTCAACTCTATTTCTACAAGCCCCATTTTTTAGGGTTCACTCTTGGGGTACGTGCACATATCTTCTTCCTGGTGAAAGCTTGTGGATCTAGGAAAAAAAAAAAGATTGTGGTGCTTATGTAGGTATCAGGCTATGCTGATACTATTAACAGCTGAGATGCTATTAAAAGCCTTGGAAAGTCTGCGTTGGAAGCTTTGCGCTTCCACAGATTTCTTCTGAGACGCAGGGCAAGTCAGTCAGCTGTTTGGCACTCCAGGTTTTCATCTGGTGGTGTGGGATATTAGCAGGATATTGCAAAACGGGAGGGATGGAGATAGGTCAGACACCTCTGATAGCCAAAGGGGAGGGGGAGCAGCATCTGCTAATTTAGAGGAAAGGCTGCGACAAGCTGGAGGGGGATATTGGTTGCTGACATAATCACGCTTTTGGCAGGATTCGCAGCTTTGTTACTGAGAGGTCTTTGGAGCTGCATGAATTTTGGAGGTGCAAGAAAAGGCTTGTGCCAGGTTCTCAGGGATAAGAATATTCCCAGTATTTTTGGTGGGCATTGCTCACTAGCAAGCAAAGGTGACCTGAATCACCAAAGTCAGATCCTAGCTAAACTTGGTGGCAGCTCAGAGATGTTTGGCCCAGCACAGTTGATCTGGACCCATCTCTCCATCCAATCTTCCCAGCTGGCAGAGGTAGACCCTCATGCAGCTCACTTAACCATGTGGACGGGAAGGAACCAGCTTTGGGTGGTGAGCGTCAGCACTGAAGGCTTGTGGCACTGTTGAAGAGCGCGCTGGCCCGGCAAGGAGTGAATGCACATGCACGCGGCGCGGGGGACCGCGCTGGAAGAGGCGGCGACGGCCGGGCTCGCGGCCACCTCCGGGGCTGCCCTGCCCGGGGTGGTTTGTGTGTGCTGGCACGCCTCTCTCCAGAGCCGCTCGGGTGAAGTGAGCTGTGACCGGCTCTCGTCTGACTGCTGCTTTGACGCAGTTTGGGGTTTTCTTGACCACGGGGCCAGGCTGTTAAAATTGGCAACGGATCAGCTCCCATCTCCCGTGCAGCTGAGATAATTAAGCCTGTTATTATTATTTTTTTTTTCTGCACACTTTGTCCAGCTGCTGGAGCCCACGGGGTGGTGGTGGCGCGAGAAGGAGGATGCTGTAGTGACTCCTCCCTGGCATGATTAGAAGCAGTGGGATAACAAGCTACGTGTGCTTTGCTCTTCTACGCCCACAGAGGAACCTTCTCACTTTTTGTTTTGGGGATAGGGATTGGTGATGGGGATGGGAGGCAGCAGAAGGCAAAGCAAGCTCCTCTTTTTACAGGGACTTCATAGCTCCTACTGGCTTGCAACCCGGAGCATTGCCTCCAAAGCAAATGGCACGCGAGCATTCAGAAACTATATGTCTGCACGCCTGCATGATCGCTACTCCCAAACTTCTCCTCCCCAGTCCGGTTAGTAAAGGGCCCCAAAAATGAGGCTCCGTAAATTAAGACTGAATATCCGTAGCCCCCGGTGACTTTCTTTGCAAAGTTCCCCCCTGCCCTGAAATTGCCAGGAGCACGGGGCCGTGCTGCCGGACAGAGGACAGAGGGATATATTAGGAGGCAGCAACCTCAGCATGATAGTCCCAGCGAGGTGTTTTAAATTTCCTAACCAACTCCTTGGGCCCCAGCAACTGTAAAATAACACACAAATAAACAAACCCAAACTCGCTGACCCTTAGCACCCCGGAGGGCTCCGTTTCAGATCTCTGAATACAAGCTGAAGTCGCATACGCATGTTTAATGTAACACAAGGCGTGTGCTGCGGGAAGCGTGCTTTCGTCTAATCTGGTTCCAGACAGAAGCATCCAAACAGAAGCCCCTTTCTGTATCCCCACTGCACTGCCTGGTGTATGTGAGGAAACCCCAGAATGACAAGGCCTCCATCTGCTCTTAAACGGAGCTGCGACTGGCTGCAAATGTTGTCCATATGCTTTTTTTTTTTTTTACTCCCCTTTCAACTTCGCTGCCTAATGGTAGACACCTATCCCCAAATTAGGCATCTGTTCATAAAAGGACTTTTCCTAAAAAGTAGGTGAAGGTAGTAGCTAATGCAGGCGACGCACATTAAAAGAGGTGGATATGCAATTGGAGAGGGAGACGGGATTATTTGTTGAGTGCTTCGTTTTCATTTGTTTTTCTAGGGAAAGGAAATGCCCACCCCCCCACCCCCCGAAATGCTTTCTTGTACTGTCAAGGGAAAAAAGAAACTATCAAGGTTTGGGTTCAGATTCCTCCTCTACTCTTGATTTTCCAAGCGATTATGGCCAACATCTTGCAATTTCTCTCTGTTAAACAAAGCTAATAATACTTCCCTCTTTCATGTGAGAACGTTGCCCTTTCTTGCCATGAGCTTAGTTTGCTTGGGAGTGTATCCAAGAAGTGAGAAGCCAGAGAAGGGTCTAAAATGGCAGCTCCTCCTCAGTTTGTGGGGTAAAAAAAGGCTGAAGTATCTTTTCCCACAGGATGACTCTGCAGCAGATACTGGGACAAGTGACCACCAGAAAGTCATGTATGGATCCAGTTGCCTAAACACAGGCAATTGTTGCCACTATAGACACCCTTGTCTAGGTATCATGCCCGTCCGTCCATCAGCTGCCCATCAGGAACTGTGTGGATTTCCCTTAGGTCCTCCTGTATCTCAGACTTGCCGTATCTCAGATACCCTGGAGTGTCTAAAAAAGCTCCTTTGGTTAGACAGATGAGTCACTCCCTACAGCTCAGTTTCTCATCTTTAAAATAATAATTTAATGTGATTACTCTACATTTTATTTTAATCAGTCATTTCTGGGGAATGGTTTTAGAATTTAAGATATTACACATTGAATCACTAAGGGATTGTAGTAAGGGGGCAAGAGCAAAGTACCTTCGATAAACAGGAGCTGCAGAGGCTGCCAGCATAAAGTAGTCCCCTGAAAACATTGAATTTTGACGGGGTGTGATCAGCGGCCCGAGCATTGGGGCATTTTGATGAGGTATCAGATCAGGGTACAGTCTTTTCAGTGTGCATTTGGAAAGAGCAGAAAGAGTATTTTTTGCATGTTACCTGGCCTTGCTGGAACTTTTGAGATGTTGGGGGTCACAAAATAAGAGACCTCACCACACCTGGCAGGTTGCAGACTCCCGAGGTGATCAGAAGTTTATCTTCCTGTTTGTAATTCCTGCCACCAAGGGTCATCTCTCTGCTGTGGCCTGACATTGAAGAATGGCTGCAATTCCTTTTAATCGTGCCCTTTCCCTTCCTCATCATTTAGGGCAGATTGTTTCCACTTTGCTAAAGTCATTAACTGCTCTAATGTTGTAGTCCCCTTTTCCATATAAATCCATCCAGCTGAAATCTTGCTACTCTCCAAAGCTGCACACAAGTAGATTCTCCTTCTGTTGCCCAGCAAATGCTGAAAGTGTTTATTTTTCAGCTGGAGACTGCAGAAGTCTGGAAAAAGGCAATGTCTTTGTGTGTCTCTGAGGGAGAACATGTAAATATGATGGGTTTAGGGGGACTTAATTGACTGCGTTACTATTTGAGCTCAAGGAGTTTTTGAGCAAATCTGGAATCTGAGCCCCTTTCTACCATGGTGATTTATGAAGACGTCCAATTTGATAAGCTCCAGACATGCTTTGGTGAAGAACCAAAGTGATCCAAAACATCCTCAGAACTGAATCAGATTAATGTGAGGCACCCTGCTGCTTGGATTATGCTCGGTCAACCTTATGGGTTGTGAGTGAAAAGGAGTTTATTGAGCTCAGGTTATTTCTCAGACTGTTGGCTATAGGCAGAGGGAGCGTGAGGGGACTGTTTCTTTTGAAATCTCCATTCGCCCTAGCATTTTAATGATGATGTAGGGTATACTTAAGCAGACTGCAGCGTTTGGTGAATATAGGCTGTTGAATTCATGGCAAGGACTTGCCAGCAGAGATATGGACCAGTTCTCCAAACGTGGCTAAGTCACAGCTGTAGGTCTGTCTTTAGCTAAACCTAGCTATCCGACAAGCAAATAAGCACTAGCTTGGTAATGGTGCACATTAATGCTGGCATAATAGCTTTTACTTCAAGTCACTCGAGCTTGGTCATGGCACTCCCTGACTGTGATAGACTTGTTCCTGTTCATGTGGGTGTATGAAGATATTGGGTTGTTTTGGTTCCTTTTCAGCTTGGCTTGCCCATATTTCCTCTGTGTACGTCTGCACACCTTGCTTTCCTTCTGCCCCTCTCCCTGTCTATGTGACCTCCCTGGTGCTGCTTCTGGCCTTTGAGGAAGTCTCCTTGGCCGCACGCAAGCTACTCCTCTGGGACAGGGCATCTCCCGGCAATGCAGGATGAGTCTGCAGCTTCCCGAATGCCCTCTCTTCGCCTGCCACCTGTCATAAATAAAAGCATCTTGGACTTTGATGGTTGAGACTGTGCTGATGTTTTTCTTGAATTATCTCTTGTAGGGAAAAGTCATTGGAGATGCAAAACTGCTCATGAGTTGTGGTTGCAGAAAAGGGAAAAACGCTCCAGTAAAAGACTCAGATCAGGTCAGTCAATATGTACCTTAACTGGTGGAAATAAAAGAATGTGTTAACATTTGATTGATTTGAACTGTGCTGTTGCATATCTGAGTTCCTGGACACAAATGGAGTCTTTGGCATGTCTGACAAAGATACTACATTAATGCTTTTAAATTTGTCATTCGTAGAAAAACCCTCAAGCAAGATCAAGGATTCATTGCACTAGGAGCTGTTAATGCCCTGGCCTAACTTATTCCCATCTGGTTTATTTATTCATGAATTCTGTTTCCTAATAATAATCCACTCTGGGCAATGCCTTTCTTAAAGAATATTGCACTTCATTGCTGGCTAAATGCTTGCAACCTTTGGTCTCATACTGTAGCTGTCTGGATGTGTGATAGTCAGAGAAATGCACCATTCATTACATGCTTTTGTTCAAAAATGGCACCACCAAAAAGAACATTCTTTATTGAGGCTGCTAATTATAAGCACATAAAAACTTTTTCACAAACAGAAAACTGATGGCCAGGTTTCAATATTCATTAATCAGAAGGAACATCACCTTCTTCTAAAATTGGTCAAATTGGTGTCACTGTAGAGTTTTGCTGGTAGAGTTGAGCAAGTGCAAGTGACGTGGCCTGCACAAAGACCCAGAGCCAGCCGGAGGTCTGCTCAATTCCTGGCTTTGGAGCTAAGCAGTGTTTGAATCCAGAGATCATTCATTCTTAAAATGGAACAAAATTTGATTTCCATTTTATGAAATGGAAACATTTTGTAAGTATTGGGTCAACCACTATGAAACTTGGAGGTGTGAGGCAGTTGATTTCAAATGTCAAACCACTGGCTGGCTGTTCGCTAGTACAGCTTGTGAACAACCCATCGGAGCAAGTATGGCCCTCAAACTGATTCGAGCAGTGTCCACAAAGCTCCAGGAACTCCAGATAATATACTGATGGGGCAAAGGGCTGAATTCTTGGGAGGAAGAATGTTTTTTTTGTTTTCAGCATGTGTGTTCATAAGCCATAACTAATCATGATGTCTCTGAGCCTCATTTTGTTACGATCTAAGAAGATCTGAGTGGCTTCAATCGTGCAAACAGATCTGTTTATCCTGCAGTGGGCTCTGTTGTGAGGAATGCTAGTCGCATTTATCAATGCTTTGTAAGACTGAGTCCTTCAATTATTTTTTAAAATTAGTATCTTTAAAATAACCAATTCATTGTCATGGGTCATACTACCAGTTCACCATTGAGACAAGGATTCATGTTACTTTTCTTTAAAGAATAGTTTTCCATTGTGTCAAATACAATCTTAATTTTCTCATGTTGAGGTTCTAATGCATCAGGAGAAAGCTCATTAAAAAAAAAAAATCTTTTACCAGTTTTACACTTCTGTATTTTGTTGTATGCTGGTTGAATTGCCCTTGATTTACAAGAGGGCTAGAGCAGGGTCAGACCACTGATCCTGTGTAGTGGAGATTAAAAATAAAATGGGAACATTTGGACTGGAGAGAGGTTTTACAAAACGCTGCGTGTTGGACATAAAACTAATTGATGGCAATACTTTAATTATACAGCAGGCAGTAGTTTTTGGAGAAAAAAAATACCGTTCTGTTTAATATTTTCTGGGACCATGATAAATTATTCTTTGCATTCAGTTGCTTTCTGAAATCTAATTTTTGGTATCTGGTGATGTGTTGACCATCTAAGTATCTGTTTTTTGCTGAATCAGCTTAAGCTACCGTGCGAATGCTGGATCCAGAGGCTATAAAGAGCATTTATCATGCCTCTGATGGGATCCTGTCAGTATTTCAGGGGACTGGACATAGATGGAGAAGTTAGGGCAGGAGGGTGGGTGGCAAGAGTGGAACATCTGCCTGTGAACGCGGGAGCTCAGCGCAGCTTATAAATTATCCCCTGGGCCTTGTAGGTAAACACAGACTTCTATGGTGACATCGGCTGGGAAAGGCAAACACTCGCCTATGATTGTAGGCTAATCCTTCAGAACACTAATTGCCAGAAAACCAAGGAAGCATTATTTTAGGAGCAGCTTGTTTCACTTTGTGAAGGGGAAAAACAGTGCACTGGATTTAGTTTTGTTTGCTGAGGTCTTTTTTCTTTCTCCCCCGCTCTTGTTTTAAAGATTTACCTTCATTATTGTTGTCGGGACTTTTTTTTCTTTTTTTGGTCTTGTTTTGTGTTTTCCCTCTGTGCAAATGCAACTTAGTTTGTTGTCATTTTCTTGAATGTGGTTGTAAATGGGTATGTGCTTTTATGTCATTGACTATTTAAAGGTTTAGGACTAACCATCTACATTTCAGTGAAAGATGATGGTTTGCAAAGGTTTTAATTTTTTTCTTGTAATTTACTTTTCAAATGAATTTGGAGGCTTGCAAAATGTCCTAGAAACACTACCCTGACAAAAAAAGAATCCTTAGTTAAACCAAGTCATGATTCCATGGCTGAGGGTTTCATTTATTGGCGTTTCTCCAGCGTGCCTCTGGAAGAGAAGGCACTTTAACCTCCTCGACCTGTGATCTTTCCCCTGAGACTGGCATCCAGAGGCACCTATCTGGCTGGATATTTTCCACGGTGCAGTAACCTTGGGAGATATACAGCCTAGTGTACCGAAGGCCTAGGCCTCTGTCCTCCGTCTTCTTCCTCTGCTGTGGATAGTCCTGACAAAGCTTTGGTTTGGTAGAGAGAGATGTCTAAGAGGAGTCCCAAAATGCGGCCACCTCCTGGCAGCAGCACGAAGCCTCTGCACCGCAAACGGCCTACTGTAATTGCAAGGTTCATATATGCCCTTCAGAGTGGTTATTAGTTTCCCAGTAATTTATGCCTCCCCGTAAATTATTATACCGTTGCTTATTATTTGTAGCGCCTTGTTGCATAAGAATGGCAATCGGGGACTAAGATTTCCTTGTGCGAGGTAGTATATTAACATAAAGCCGGGAAGATGGTTCCCAGGGAGCAATTTCAGCTGTGTCATTTCGGTACTTTCTGAGGAAGGCAAAATGTCATTTTAAAATAGGGAAAAAACGTGTGGGATGACAAATAATGTGTATATTGGAGGTGTGTTTAAGGTTGAGAACTAGAAGTAGCAAAGAGCTCCATATTCTCAACAGATGCGGCTCTGCCTGCTCAGGGTTTAGCTTTATTTGTTTTTCCCTGCTTCTCCCAAAAGGTAGGCAGCTCATCAATGTTTAACTGCTCTTTTCCTTTGCTTTTTTTTTTTTTTTTTCTTTTCGCTTAGCTTTTCTGGTGGCTTGTGTCAATTCAAGTGTTACTAAGAGCTCAGGTCCTCCTGTCCTTCCTTGTGTTTGTTTTTGGTTTTAATATGATAAATGAATGCCTCCTCTGGAAATGGTATCCACGCTGCAAAGTAATTATTTAGTGAATGGTGGATCCAGTTCATGTGGGCAAGGATCAGATTAATCATTATTAATCATGACCCCTCCGACAGTAACCTCATCCCTTGCCTAAGTGCTGCTCTTTATTAAGAAGTAATAGCTATTAGGGAATGGTTGGGCCACTGCTCCCGTTACACCATCAGAGTGCTCAGGACTTCTGGCAGGAGGCAGAGGAACTTGGTTCAAAATTAAAAATAGACGCACATGGTCCACGTTCCAAAAATGAAATAGGCAGCTTCCCTTGTGGGCTTCTTCGGCCTCATCTAACATCCTCCTTTCCCCTGAAGCCTCCTGAGAGCTTTCCTTCTTCAGAAGATTGAATTCAGTGTTGGAGTGACGTAACATCTCAGATGCTTTTTTATTTGTCTGCTTTGTTTTTTGAATTTGGGTAGATCCCACTGCAACCTGATACACTTTGAGGCCAGAGCCTTGCAGTCCTTACTAGGACAAGATTATCATGTCCAGTGCAGTGGCTCCACCAGATTTCAGCAGCTGAAGAGACTTGATTTGGGTTTGGCTCTCTGAGACTACAGATGTCCCCCAAATCAAACACCTTTATCAGGACTTCATGATTTATTGAAAAAACCTGGTGCTCAGGTGAGAAATGCAGCAGTGTTTGCTTCATGCACCAAGCTGTGAGAAGTCCAGCTTCTCTCTCCCCATCACCGGACTTGGCATTGCAGGCCTGTGTATATACCCTGACCACTTGTGACACCAGAGATCTGCTGACAGCAGACAGTAATTTAATTCAGATATATTGTAGTTTTCCTAGTCTTACAAGCTCTTTTTTTAGAAGGTAAGACCCCGCTGCTAATGGACGTCATCATTATTTCAGCAAAAGCACAATGACTTAAGTGCTGGATTGAAACTGGTCTCCCCAACCCCCACCTCAAAAAAGCCACCTTAATTACTTTTTAAAATGTTTTCCTTGACTGTATGGAAATCCAGGAAAAAACCTTCTAGAACAGAGCAAAGGAAAGAAAAACCTCTTTTGTCTCCATCTAGTTCTTCAGTACCTGGAGGGTAGCAATAGAAATTTGGAGCAAACCTGCCACACTCCTTTGATCTCTGCCAAAGTTGTTGTGGGAGTAACATTGTTTAATGGTTGAAGGAGTTTATTGAAGAATAAAAGTAACAGCAAAGACAAAGGGCCCAATACAAATTATCTGGTAAACCGCTGTCAAATTTTACGTGCTCTGGGCTACTGGTAATTTCCCGTCTTAGAAAAAGGGGGAGGGAATATGGGGGAGGGAAGGAGGGTAAAAAGTATATAAATAAACCCACCTCTTTAAATAGCTAACTGGCCTGGACTGAACTGTGTCGGAGCTAAGTTCCCTTGGCAGCCAGCGCTGCAACATCAGCAAGCCTGGATTGCACCCCCACGATGTTAATGTTTCTCTCTGTTAAAAGAAATAACAGGAGTAAAAATAAATGGAAGCATTGGCTAACCATTAGAAATACACAGGTGGAAGAAAGCAGCAGGAAAGAATGAGGGGAGAGAAGGAGTCAATATATTGTCATCTGCTGTCTCCTGCTCTGAGTTTATGGCAGAGTTTCACTCTCTGCTTGCTCAAAAATCATTGGATTCTGCACAGGTTATGAAAAGCTGAAGCAATAAGTAAAATACAAAGAGAGAGGGCATGAATTGAGGTGTCCAGGCAGTAAGCACCCTTAAAAATGCTTCTCTCATTGAATGAAGCACGTTAGATGATCATGCAAGGAACTCAGGATCATAGGGGACTTTCCTGAGTCACCCAGCCTAGTCCTCTGAGATCTTAGGCAGCAATTCCATATAGCGTCACTCATAAACGCATCCCTTTTTGGCACTAGCACCTATTAAAAGCAGCCCTTGTAGCTCTGTCATTACACTGATGCCACTGTTTGTCTTTTGCTCTGCAAAATCCTCAGTCACATAATACTTCTGCATCTTGCTCCTGCTGTCAGGAGAAAGCTTCTTCCACCCACGACATGAGCGCTGGTCTCCATGAAGTGGATCCCTTTTGCTTATCCATACACCCACCACAATTCACTTGCCACTGGTGGTGCCACATGAGGAAAACAATCCCCCCGGTGAACCAAAGCACTGTAGAATATTTAATCTGCAAAAACTTTTTTTTTGCAAACTTGAAATTGCTTCCTCTCAGTGGTATTTGACTTTGGGACAAGACGTGTTTGAAGGGTAGGTTCACCAGTTAGCTTTTCTCTGGACCTCCCAAATTCCCAGAGCAGCTGTACCCTGGTAATCATTGAAAATAGTGCTAAGCATCTGTGTTGATGATGGTTTGGGGAGTTTTTTGGTTTTGTTCATTTGTTTTGTGGAATTGAAGGAGTTGTGAAATGGAGGTTGTATGGAGAAGTCCCCATTCTTCAGATTTATGTAAGTTTTTGAGGTATCATGTTATGAAAGAAACTTCCCAGATGTAGGCCTCTGAATGAAAGAGACAGAGGTTACGGGTGTCCTTTGCAAGTTCAGCTGTAATGGCTGTGTGTTGAGGTGGGTTACACTTCTGTTCATACAATGCCATTGGAAATCTGACATTTCTAATGACCTTTTATAATTGCCTATTTCCTTTTCTCACTCAGTTTATGAATAGTCTTCTACTCACTTAAAGAGCTTCCCGCCTTGTGGTCTCCTCTTACAGTTCATATTCATTTCCAGATGGGTTGGGCTTCCTGTGCAGTGCAGACTGAAGTTAAATAGACTCTTTCCTTTCTACAGGAAGGGGGTGGTTGGGAAAAAGAACCACCAAAAAACTCACAGTGCCCTTTTGCAGGAACAGCTCCAGAAATGGAGGTCAGTAAATTGTTTTTTCTTCAGAGTCGGTTCTGAACGTCTGCCCCAGCATGGTGTTCTGCCCCTGCTAGAGAGGTAGGACTTAGGGCTCTGACTTTTTGTAGTGAGGCATGATCCCATGACACTTTCCCTCCTGAGTTGGAGTACGCGGCTTTTGGCGATGGATATTTTGTTGAGATTCTAATTCAGGAAATGTATTCTGCCAACTTGACTTGACCCCGCGCGTTCAGCGGGATACATTATTCTTCGCTTCCTGCTCTAAATTGCTGTGTACAGCCACCTTATATTGATAGGTCCTTTGTTCCATCTCGGAGGTAGTTTCATTTCAGTGCTGGATGAAGTGAATCCGGCCGGTTTTAAAAAGCAATTTGAGAGCCATCTGAATGAAAAGTGCTTCACACATGAAAAAATTAGTGTTATCAATTGTCATCGTCAGCCTCAAGTCCTGACTTTGAAAGGGTCATTTATACTTGTCAAAGGCAAACACCCGTGAGCGTGGTAAAAGAGAGCTAAAGCAGCCGAAGAAAATGCTGTCTCATGTCATTTCAGGCTCTGGAATCCAAGGGAGTATTAATAACTATTTTGTTGTCTTCATTGATCTCTCTGTACGGACGGAGGGAGAGCGAATCGGAGGCGAGAGGCTGTGCGCTGCCGAGCCGCCCCGAGCGGTTTTGCGTTAGCAGCTTACCTGCTCCTGCAAGACTCAGAGCAGAGACAACGTGCGTATGAGTGGTTGCGATAGAAAGGCAACGGCATGGGCAAAAAAGCTTTGGACATTAAGATTTGGACTGGTCCCTTTGAGAAAATGCTGGGCCCCAGTTCTTGGGAGGAAGATATTAGCAGGGAGGACTCCTCATAACGCACAATTTGTGAGGGTGGGGAGATGCTAGCACCTCTACTCAGGCTTCTGGTCTGTACCTGGCTGAATAAAGATCATCTTTTCCCATCGCTCTCTGCAACTCTTGCTGTGTTTGCTGCCTTTGCATCTCCTTCTTGTTCTACTTTCCCCTCTTCGCAGATGCCAAAGTGTGAAAACATCATGGCAGGGTTAATATCAGTCAGCCACCTTTTAGACAACAGATGCCACATGAATCCAGCTCTCATCTGCTCTGAGGTTCATGCAAGCTGAATGGCCTGCTCCAAGCAGTGATGATGTGAGGTGCAAGAAAATGGCAAAGGTCTCGTGGAGGATGGCAGATGGTAGGGAAGGACCAGCTCATTGCTTGGAGAGTCATGCTTGCAGCTTTGTGAAGCACTTCACGGTCATCTCTGCGTGGGTGTAAAATGTGACCCAGGCAGAGTGGAGATAGTTTGCACCCATCTTTTACTCACATTATCCCAGATTAAGTGTCAAGATAAGATGAAATTCAGGTCTTGAATCTCAGCAGGTCACCTGTCAGGTATTGCATCCTATATAGTTGGTCTGCATTCAGAAGATGTCCCATTAAAACATTAGTTATTCATGGAAAAGAATTTGATTTTCTAAGCAAAGGCCTGGGTGGTGCAAGGATATTCCACATAGTCCAAGTATTTTCTGGGTCTTTGTTCATTTGAGCTTTCTTGCAACTCAGGTGATGATTCTTGCTGACTTTCTCATGGGAGCCTGCTCTGCTGTTGAATTGACCATGCAGATAAGAGTATTTCTGCGTCTCTCCATCTAAACAGTCCTTTGTTAATTATATCTCTTTACTCTTTGTTATATCCTACTTGGTGAATTTCTTATTTGTGTCTACAAGTCTGAATTGGCAAGAGATTAGTGGCAAAGACGCATGTGTACCTTGGGTTTAAAATCTGACTATAGGGTCAACGTCAGTTTTTAAACCATTACCTCCTGGAAGCCACTTAGAAAGCTCTGCGGGGAAAAAAACAAAAACAAAACCAAAAAACCTCTAACTAAAGCAGTCTTTGAGAGGAAAAAAAAATGGTGTGGGGAGAAAATGTTCAATCTGTAATTTGAAAGTCAGTATAGCAGGACAATTTTCTTCTATAAGGCTCAGTGAGAGAAGAAGTCATTCAGCATATACTGAGTCAGTGTACCCGTCAGTGCTTCAGTCTGCCACAGGTTTCCTACACAACTAGACATGTGATTTAATTCCTGTAAGACCTCAGCTCTCTATTTGTAAAACAGTGGAATCAGCACAGATATCCTTCACGTTAAAGAAGGGGGAGTACTCAGATATTAGGATGGTGTAGGCCTTGCCTGAGGTAGGTTAACGCCGTCTTGAAATATAGCATAGTTCCTAACAGCATCTTGACAGAGTGATGTTTTATTCTTTCTTTATGTCATATCTTAAAAAGAACCAGGCAAAAATCTGATCTAACGTAGGAGAAAATGCCATATGTTCGCTGCAGGACTAAATCCCCTCTGCAACTGGTTCCAGCCTGCAGAATATATTTACAGCTGGGTTATAAACCCTCAAAACCAGTCAACATAACCTTAACTAACACAACACTACTAAGGCACTGCTATAATGGGATCATTCTGCTATGGCTCATGGGCACATTTTAAGTGTCATCAATTTAGCCTACAACTGGAGGCTGTTAAGTGCAAACTGTTATAGCAACTGTATCTTACATGCAGGAATGATCGAATATTAATGTCTTTTTTGTTGGGAGAAAATATGGAGAGGAAAATGAAAAGCCACAGGAAACCACCCTGTCCTTCCTCAAGTAATTATGTATTTTTGGAGGGCAGCAGAATCAGCCTAGCAGCTGTGCATTGGTGCGGGACGCGGGGAAGTCGGCTCTCCTTCTCTGACGCTGATCTGTCCTAGAAATTTAGCTTATTTCATCTGAGTTTTCCCTCCTAGTCTTATCTTTTTTAAGAAAGTGAGTTCTTTCTCACAGTGGTTGTTTCACTCTGTTGTTGGGACGCGTTAGACTGTACCTGTGAGATGTTGTCACTTAGCAAATAGGGAAAAGCTCTGAGGGATCAGGGTCTGTGCTTTGTTCCACCAAAGATACCCGTTGTGAACATTTTGGTAGTTGGTGTCAAGCCCTTTAAAAAGAGCTCAAAATGTTTTGCAAAATCAAATCTCAGGTAGGAAGTGTGACTGCCTTACCCCAAAGCTGGGGTCAGGAGAGGCAATAAAATTAGCCTCTCCAGTTCGCCATCCTTCTCGCTATGCCCTGGGTTGCAAGGTGATGAGGTGGTATGAAAGTTTCCATTTGGTTTCAGACACTTGTGGTGTCTATAGAAGTTATGGGTCAGGTCTTGAATAAGTGTCCTGAGGCTGCCGAAGTTGCTGTGCGCACAGGAGGACCCTGGCCTGCTGGCTGGCTTTCCCGAGCTCTGCGTTCCCCCGTGCTGCAAGATCCAAGCTGCTAGACTTAGAAAACAAGGGAATAATTCCTGCTGAGTAACAGCCTGCGAAAGCTTTTACATGCCCTTTCTATCATTATCAAATCCTGCTGAAGAGGCTGCTAGGTGAAGAAACTCTCTCAAGCTTCGTTTTCGAGGAGGTGCTAGGATGAAGACAGGGCATTTCAAAATCAATACTGAAGCTCGTATACCAAAGAGCAAATGGGAGAGTCATTATAAGCTGCTTTACTTCTCATCTCTAATTCCCCATATTCATAACTTAAGCCCTGTCATTTGGATTTATCCTCCGTGGCCTGCAGTGACACTGGGAAAAGTCCTTCTTTTTAATTCTACAGCAAAAAAATAACAACACTGCAGGGTAGGATCATATTCCCACAGAAGTTTAGGGCTTAAATGTTTCATGTTGGGCACCAGATTTTGCTGTCTTCTCCCCCTCTCGTCTGTCCCCCTCCTCCTTCCTCTGCTGTTATACATCAATCATCCTCTTTCCTAGAGGCTAGGTCACAAATGGTGTAATCCCAGAGTGAGCGGTTAGTGATACAGCCAATGCTACATATTACTGTTCTGCTGTCCTTCTAGATGCCGTCGCTAAACATAACGAAAGGCTTTTGCTGATGGGAGTGCTTCAGCCAGAGGGGACGAAGCGATGGGAAGGGCAGTCTAAGAAAGAACTCAGCTTTGGGGTGTTCAGCTGATCTGCTGTATCTTCGTCTACTTCTTGTATTTTTAGGTGGCTTTCTAAACTTCTCTTTCCTTTATTACTTATTGATTTGTGTTATATTGCCAGTTAGAGCATCATAAATACAGTTTCCTCACCAGCCATATCTTTAATAGTGACCTGGAAATGAACCTTAGACCTGACGCAGCCAACCCAGCCAAACTTTTCATAGCATATGAAGGATCGGTGTTGAATTAAGTAATGACTCTGAAACAAGGAAGGCTTCCAGTATAGACTGCTTTTTAGAGAAAATACCACAAGCTCAAATGCTATTCTGTTAGGCAGGCTTCATAAGAGATTTTGGGGTTTGTTGGTTCTTTTGTTTTGGAAGTCAAGAGCATGGTCAGAGGAGGTGGTGTTACGCACCTGCAGAAAAATCCCACAACAGTATGTTCAGGAGAAGCTGATGAACAACAGGTGACTTCTGGCAGGCCCAGACAGTGACAGCTTCTTCTAGGAGCACCGTCTCCCTGCTCCTATGTTTACTGAACCGGACTGGAGATCTCATGATATTCTGCTGGCAAGTTGGGAAGGAGCTCTGCTGGGAACTCAGTACTTTCTGTCATCTGTTAAGCCCTTATTAAACCCCACTATTACTTCTTCTAACTCCCCTCTGGACTTTGAATTACATTGTAGTGAACAGAGCACACGTGAGTAAGAGCTTAAGGTCTCACTCGCTTGGGTGGTCCCATTAAAATGACCAGGTTCGCTGTCTTGGCTCCAGAGCCATTCTAAACATTGCTGCTATTTTTCTTCCCCCAGCATTTCTCACCTGCCCTTTTTTTTTTTTTTTCATGCCCAGTCTATTAATATGTGTTTTAACCAGTTAACTTTGGAACCAAAGTATTAACTGCAGAGGAGGCAGCTTTTCTGAAGGTTCATAAAATATGTATCGGAGCTGGGAATATAAAATGCTCCCATTTTGCAGCGGACAAAATGTATAAAGTGCTGAGTGAAAATTGAGAGGGACCCAACTTAAACCTTTGAAAATAGCTGCCAGCTCCAATGTGCCGTATTTATTTTGCCTCGGAGCGCTCAATCCGGTCCAGATGAGGTCATTTGGTTTGAGGCACACGTGTTCGCCGGGAGGCTGGGGAAGCCTGCAGGATGCTCCGGCCCCTCGGTGTTGAGCTGCCAGGGAGCAGCGGTGGGAGCGGAGTTGGCAGCCCGGCTCCGTGTTGATCCTGGCGCCGGAGCGTAACTGCGGGGTGGAGGTGTTGTAATGTTTAGGTTAAATTCTTTTAAGGCAGGCGGGACAGTGTAGCTTTTGTGACCTCAGCCATATGCTGGGTAGGGTAAGTGGAGGCAATGCTCGACATGCTCTAAGATTTTGGGGAGGGGGGTCTGTGTACAGATGGGGGTGTCTGCAGTGATATGGCTCCATGCAGCAGAGAGCCTGTATTTCATTAGCTCTGCTCTATCTTCCACCTTGCCCTCTTTAACCCTTCCTTCTCAGCACCTGATACCTGCTCAGCACCGTTGTCCTTTCCCCTCCTTCTGCTCCTGCGTCTTCACTTCTCCTCTCGTCGACAAGATTAATAGCTTGGCCGTGTGTGTCTCTGAAATTTCACTTTTCTCCTCCTGGAGCGCCATCGCCGTCTCTCATTGCTCCATCCCGGCAGGTGGGAAAGGTTTCTGTGCCCTCCGTAAGGAGCCCCAGCCTCCCCTCTCCCCCCCTCCCCGCCTCCCTGCCAGCAGCGTGTTTGCCAACACTTTGCACGAGGAAGCCGCCTCTATAAAAATAAACCCTGTTGAAATCTGAGAGACAGAAACCACGCCAACCTCACACTTCATTATTGGTAATGGCAACCTATTTGATTTCCATTTGCAAACAGTAGCCTGCATATGTTCCTCACCGGGTAGCCCTTATCCCTGCGCAGTTTTCAGCACAACTTCAGGTTCTCCTCGCCTGTTGCTGCGTCTGCTTTGTGGTTTGCTTGCCGTAAGCCACAGGCACCCTGGGCCATGGGGGCAGATGCCTGCTTCACAATTAAAGCATGGAAAAAGCCTGTTAAGTCACTGCCTTAATTGCCTGGTTGCTCCCTGCCAGCGCAAGGTTGCCATCTGCAACCAGCCTGAGTCTCTTCTCACACCAGTTTTACCTTTGTAAGATTTTGTTCCTTATAGCCTGCTTTTATTCCTGATTTCCACCAGAGAAAGCCAGAAGAGGAACAAGTCCTGTATTTCTTTCTCTTATTCTCAGAGGACACTGCCACGTGGGCATTGCCAGGAGTCAGCAGGCTGTGCCCATGCAGCACCTCCAAAACTGGCAGGTCCTCACGGTGCAATCCTGGCTTGAGGTCTTTAGGAAAAAACTGGATTTCCTGGGAGATGTCTCTGTTAAAAAAAAAGGAAGAACGGTGAAGGGGGCAAAGGAAGAGAAAGAATGCTTTTTTATCAGCAGGACGAATGCTGCGTTTCCACGTTCTTGGAGGGACCTCAGCTGCTTTGCGGTGATTGCTCAACTCCAAGCCCACGCTAGCTGCATGCAGTTACCCGGGGTCTCAGCTGGTTGCTGCAGGAGGTTGAGGCAGTGAGGGGCCCCCATGAGGGCTTGGGGAGGGGGGACGCACACAAGGCCTGAGCAGGAGCTGCCTGTATTGACTTTCACTCGATTTACTGGAGCAATTGAGTTTGTCAGTGAAATGGGAGATGGGCTCAATCAGCTGTCACGCTGAGACACTCCTGTCACTACTGTCAATAGCTTCGAGTTTCTGATCCTTTCTCAGATTAGCTCTGTGCCAGAACATCAAATGAAAAGCTGTTTGGAGTACGGGGAGGGGAGAAACTCTAGGCAGTTACCTAGGAATCAGTTTACAGACTTCAAAGCACTGTCAGTTTTATTCTGATGGCATATAGCAATGCGCAAGGAGCAATAATGCGTTCGGAGTGTAATTTAGACTCTCCTCTTGAGCCCCAAGTTCACTTACAAACTGGTAGGCAGGGCCTGGAGAAGAATAGAAGCATCTCTCCTGGAGCACCAGAACGACAAACTGCGTGAATGCAAATGGTCATCTTCCCCTGGAAGACCTGCACTTTAACTTGATGGAATAACTTGCTATTCTTACCTTACCTTTCATCCCGAAGGACTCTTCTACATTTCTCTTGGCACTGAAATGAAGCCACTTCTGGTAGCAATGGGTCACAGGAAAGCAACACCCACCACAATAGAACAGGAATAAAAAGAAAGGGGATGGGTTTGTTGTGCAGAACTGATAAAAAGTGGTGTGGCAGGGAGTTTCCAGCCGGTCCATCTGAGGAGTTTTCTGCAAGTGCTGAGTCTTGAGGGTGGTTTTTTTTGAATAGCAAGGCAAGAGCTATGTGTCCCATTAAGTCCTTCCAAAACCTTTTACTTGAAGTTTAACTACTTGGATCTGGAACAGCCTTTATCAAGAATGTTCCCATCATCAGGGATGCCAATACGAATATTTTATTTTTGGAAAGATTAATCCATCAGGAGACTTTTTCTTTTTTTTTTTTTTTTTTTAAACCTCAAGGATCTGAGCAGTCTCGTCTCTTTCTTCCAGCTGAAACAGTTTATGGCAAGGTGAATTCACCCATTTACACAGAAGCCAAGAGGGTAATGTTAATCCTATTAGAAAAATAATCTACCACCAGAGAAAAAATAATAAGAATAGGGATGGGGAGGGAATCCTTTTGAGGCAAATTCACTGGGTAATTCTTGTGAATTTACTCTTTTCTCCTCAGGGTTGAGATGATAAGCCTTTTGCTATAAATATGTGAATTACAAAGATTACTATTTTCCTTCCACTTTTATAAAGAAATTAAGCAAGGGGAAGGCCACATTCTGCCTTCGTGCTCATCTGTGTAACTCCTGCAGGGTTATGTCCTTTAGAGACTGCTCCACTTTTTCAACCATCTCCATCTCAAAGGCAGGGACAGTGTCCTTAGTGAGGACTGACCTGCGCAGGTCTGATCTAGAGTCTTTTCCTGGATTGCAATTTTAAGATGACTGATTTTCTCCGCATTACCTGATTCTACTATTAGTTGGTTTTGACCTCAAAATATCAAAAGATTTGATCTCATTCAGAATTGCCACTATCTGTCCCAAGTAATGGCTGCAATTGTTTTTACCTAATCAGAAGTATTTAAGCAACTCACTACTCCAAACAAATGCTTTGCCTATACTTCCCCGCCACACACCTCAATTGCTCCAAAATGCAGTTCAAAGGACTATATCAAAGAAGTTTAACATCAGAGGCAGCCCTATTTGAGTCTCTTGGTGGCCTGAGTGTGAAAGGCACATGAGGAAATAAGGGTGAGAACCGAAAGGAAATAAATAAAAAAAAATCTCCATATAGAGTATTTCAAAGCAAACGCTGGATACGTCCCTTTCTTTGACCCTTTCCTTGGATTAGTGGTATAGGCAGCTGGTGTGCTAGGATTACACGTCCCGGCACGGGGCCTGCCTCGCGAGCAAGGTGGGGTGTACACTGGTGTGCACGCGCAGGTGTTTGTTATTCAACCTGGCAGCCAAAGGCCTTCGATGCTGCTGCTGGGTAAAGACCCTCGAAGTTGGAAAACGATGTTATTGAAGCTCATGCTGGATTAGGTATTTTATTCAGATAGGACCATGGCCAGGGTATGTGCCAGCCCTGCCCATGCTTGACCTCGCTTGCTTGGGAAGGCAGACGGGCAATGGTTGGCCCAAGGCAGTGTTGCTGACAGCGCAGACATGGGAAGAGTTTAACCCATTATTTATATTAATATTATTGCCTTAATATAAATAATGAGGTTGAAAGCCTCTGTTCTTGAGGGGAGGTGAAAAGGGAGCGGAAGCAGAGGTGCTACTCAGCTTCCTGGCTTTTCCTGGAGTCGCAAAGAGCGTGCAAAGGGTATTGCAGGATATGTCGGATTATTTAGGCTTGATTCATTTGCCATCCTGTTTTTATTCCCTCGCAGATATATTTCAAAGAAAGTGTTTAGATGGGGCTGATGACCTCACTTACAGTTAAGGTGGCCTGTCACTTCCCATGATGAGTCCCTGATCCAGTTGTTTGGGCTGTGGCAACTTGCACGGTTGGAGCTGAAAGTTCCCTGGCTGCGTGTCTGACTTGGACCGAATTCATTTCAGAGAAGGGGGATTTTCAGTATATCTATAAAACTTTTTTTTTTTCTTAATGATTTGCAAAGGTGATTCCCACTTTTTCTGCTTAGTCCTTAAAATGCCCAAACTATTCCGGTTATATCATTATGCACCAGCCCTTGAAAAAGTTCTGAGATGAAATGAATTGGCGTGCTGAGTACTATCCAGCACTTTACTCAGTTTTCTCCTTGACAGGAGTTTTCCCCAGAGTTGCACTGGTAGTCTAGTCATTTTTCCAGTGCCAGAACTAGCATGGAAAGAAAATGAATGTACAGGGGAAGACGACAGCAAGCAAGCTACAATGCGAGGACGTCGGGGAGATGAAAGTGTCACCTTCGTGTGTCATGCGGTTAATAGAGCCAGTACTTAAAGCAGGTCTTTCCTGGACAACTGAAAGGCATGTTTGAACTCCGTTGATCTCCAGCCTTACTTTGGTTAGCTTTGGACCTTGTGTCTATCTCAGTTGTTGCATCTGAAAAAAAGGGGTACTAGAACTGCCTTACCACTGAGACTGGTGCCAGGAGAAATACATTAACGAGCAGGTTCACAGATTACAGTTATTCCAGTAAGACAGGGCATGTAATGATTGAAGATAAAGTCTGTGTGTATGTGTGTGTGTACATATGTACATGGGTGTTTGGGTTTATGAGATGTAAGACCAAAGATATTTCGATTTAGATCTTTCTCTTAAATAACATAGTTGCTCTTGAATCTGCATGAATGAGGCTGAATTTCTAAAACCCTGAAAACTCAAAAGCCACATAAATAGTATCTGAATTGTATGATTTTTGAGCCAGTCCTGTATTTTTAAGGAGCCTGGCCCATGCTCTTCAAATATTTTGACTTTAGTAGTATTAGCAACTCCAATTATAACTCTGTTAATAGTGGCTCGCATATAGGTATGAACTTTAATCCTAAAGGGGATGTGATTCACCACCAAATAACTATTACTTCCATGTTGGCAGCTGCAGCACACTTTCCCTGTAACGGTTGGATCCTCTTTGTAAATACAATAGATAGATTGGCCCATTTCTCTGTTTCCTTACCCGGTTCCCAAGACTAAATTTCTAAAAACTGAACTACAGACTTTTAGGCTTACTGGTTTTGAGAGCCCCACCTGCTCTTTCATATTACAATACAAATGGGGTGTTTTACACTATGCGAGTGTAAAAAAGGACATAAAAAAAGACAGCTACGATTTTCAGTTTTACAATCTAAAATAACTGTAAAAAAGGAACATTAGGATCTAAGACATGATTTACAGTAGGAGTGACTCCAAACTTTCAAACTCTTTTAGTCCACTAGCTCCAAAACTACTGCTCTGATTTTAAAATTAGACTGAAATTTTGAATTGATAATAGGTCTTTCAGTTTGCCTTCTGACTTCGGAAGCTGTAAAAAACACTGGAGTCATATTTTAAAGATTTTATCTTCAGCAGCAAAGTTTAGAAATTATCATTCGACTCGGACAATGGAACTGGAGAAACAAAAATTGAAAATTCACAGGAATCATGTTACGTTTGTCACTTGGATGACATAGGTGATGGAGAATCAGTGACAATATTATTTCTAAAAAAATCCCATCAAGATGATGCACATCTAGTAGGCATTGCACTGTCTGGGGAGAAAAACTTTAGGCAATGCAGTCTGATATCAGGAAGATGGGTTTGTGCCGACCTGAAATTTGTCTGGGAAGGTCACCGAGTCCCTTCGTAACCAGAAGATTATCCCGTGCATCTTAAATACTGCTATTCAAGGAGGCTTTAGTATTGTGTAGAGCATCACCTGATCTCCAGGACAGCCTTCGCTAGATCGCAGAGCCCTCTTCCCCTGTTTCACCGTGCGTTAAGCAGGTACCACCGACTCCTCCAAGCGTGACGCTGTGGCATTAAGCCAGGTGCTGACAAGGCTCTCAGTGATCCCACCGTGGCCGCTGTAGCAGAAGGTGAGCTGCCAAGAGGACTTAGCTGGGATGGGGGAAGACTCATCTTTTATCAGGAGGATGTTTGCGTGGTGAGAGACAGCGTCTTCATAGAAAGTCAGCTGAGCCTTTCTGCACAAACATTCAGAGGACTCGACTCTTTTTTCCTCTCTCTCTCTCTCTCTCTCTGAAGAACCCTTTGCCCATATTTACTTGGAGTTTTTTTCTTTTTTTTTCTGAAAGCTGAGAAATGCCTCTGGAATGCACTTGCTCACTCTCCTCTCTCAGGCTGGCTCTCCTGGTGATGTATTAATTAGCCGGAGCACTGCACACTAACGAGCAACTGCAGGCTGGTCTCGTTAAACATTAATGCTTAACTAGAAAAGCAAGAGCTGTTAAAGATACGCCACTCAATGTCATCCTTGTCCGAATGTAAAAGAAGTCAGTCGCTGAGCTGCTAGTGCTTGCGTTTCCAAAAGGAATGAGAAAGACGGAGCAAAGAAGATCCATTTTGCAGAGTCTGCTGGAAATACCTCAACCACAGATGGCTTCCATGTTGCTCTGATTGACATTAGCATTGATCACAGTCCGTTCCCGCCCAGCAGCCTACTCTCAAGGATATGGATGTGCAAATTCGTGCACCCACTTTTGGTTTTTGGCTTTCTTTCGTGCCTTGTTTTAGTGGTTAGGTCTGAAAACCAGCACAGGTCTGCTCCCTATCCGCTCTTTAACCACGAGCAAATGGTTAAGGCCAACGTTTTCAAACATAAAAGTTTCAAGTCTTGTAGTTACACCCCAATGGAGTCATCCAAATTAGTGCCTGTCTTGATTATTATTGACTTTGCTGGGTATTTTA
This sequence comes from Dromaius novaehollandiae, assembly GCF_036370855.1. NCBI lineage: Eukaryota > Metazoa > Chordata > Aves > Casuariiformes > Dromaiidae > Dromaius > Dromaius novaehollandiae. Next base: position 66,229,591 of record NC_088130.1, read on the forward strand.
GGTAACTCCGTTTGAAAATATTGACCTTATCACCACTTTGCTTCAATTTACCCTTGGGGGAACTTGTTAGGAGAACTCTTTATATATATATCATGAGGCTTGACTGTTATTAGTAAAAATATCTTGACAACCTCCTGAGAAAGTTTCAGAGTATTTATTTGTTCATTAACCAGCTGGAAATTCCAGCGCTGAATGTGGATGGAGCGAGAGCCTTGTGCTCGAGAAGCGCAGCTCCTACTTTCTTCAAGCCTGTGCAATTACAGCCTGGCTTTGTATGAGCAGTTGCCGTGATAGCCTATCTGCCCCCTTCATTTGCATGGGCAAGAGATAGGGTTTTTGTATGCACAATCTTCACAACTGTCTACATGCAAATCGAGCACACCGTTTTGCATGAGTTTTTATGCTCTAGTTTCCAAAGAGTTACCCAGCACAGCCAGTGTGTCATAGGGTACATTTTAGGACCTGTTGTAGACATGCCACCTTTCTGACTTATTTTCTGCTTCCACCTGCTCTCCAATACAATAATGAGGATACAGCAGCCAGTACTTTTCCTTACCCACCAACTGTTTGCATTATGCAATTGGATCACAATTGATAATTCATTAATCATTTCCTATCATGGTTAATATTTACCCTGCTTTCTACTTGCTACTGTGTAGCAAGGGTGCTGGGAGGGGCAGGAGCAGGGAGGAGAAAGATATAGTCAGAGAAGTGCAAAATGTATGGGAACGCCAAGTCTTCAGCAGCGGTCTCTGGGTTTTTTTTTTTTCTTTTCTTTTTTTTTTTTAAGGTAGATATTTCTGTGGTGCTGCCACCAGCAGTTCTGCAGAGGTCGTCTTGGGTTTTTCAAAGCCAAACGCTTCTTGGTTGCCATCGTGGCAGCCTCAGCTCTACAAAAAAAAAAAAAAAAAAGATTTTTCCTGTTCTTTTTCCAGAATTCCAAGTGTTGGCTACCGCTTTTTGGGGAAATGAAAATGAAAGGGTTACTGCTGCCCGTTGGGGATTTTTATTTTTATTTTCATTTTTTTGGTCTCTTAGCATGATGCGTCCTCTGACTGTATTTAAAAGCCACCGTGCTTGATTTCCCCTCTAGTGGCTTGAAGGCTGGAAGTAGCGCTGCCTTTGCTGCCTGGTCCTCCTCCTGCCCATCCCTTCAGACGTTATGTCACAGTTCCCAGGGTTGCTTGCTGACTCCAGCCAACGTCCCAGTGGGACTAAAACCAGGTTCCCTTCGCTGTGGCAGCAGTGCCCACATTTGAGAGGCTGCAGTGCTGAGCCGTGACTGCATTAGTTCTGCTACATTAGAACAGAAGCAAAGAGCTTAATTTAATTCGCTGGCCTGTATACTGACACCTGAGGGCCACTAATTCACTGTCACGTATTCTCAGTGAAACCAAGCTCTTTAGTGTGCTGATTTTTTTTTTCCTTTTTTTTTAAGAGCAGAGTCTTGCAAGGGAAATGCTGATTTCCTATGGCTGGAAAAAAAAATCTCATTGCAAGGTTCACGGTAGGTCAGGATGACTCACTTTTGCCAGTGTCCACAAGAGATGGAATATCACATCTCTTTTTTTCTTTTAAACGTATAAATTGGTCTCTGTTCTCTCATTTTATGATTAGCAACATCAGTAAAAGAGTTGATTCAGAGTAACACATGACTAGCCATAAAACATTTATTCATCACAAGCAGTATTTGGAAATATTTCAAGGGCTTTGAGCCTATTAGATGCTTCAATCTGCTGTGTCTTAGCGAGTGACAGGATCAAGTCCTGTAGTAGTATTTTCTGTTTTATAACTTCCAAGGACCAAATCTTGCCTGTGTTGTTTGTGCATGAAGACCTATTAAGCTAAATTAATCCCTAAGGAAAACCTACAGACTTCAACAGAATGTTACCAGGGATAAATTAGGCCTATTGATTTTTAATGAGGCTCTTACCTGAAAAAAGAAAATAGAATTTCTGTTCTTTTCTGCTCCGTTCTATTGTTCTTCTGCTGTGAACATTACCATAAGCACCTGCTTTGGCCCTGAATTTTTAAGCCTGGAAATTCTGCACCTCTTAAATGATTAGAAAACTCTCTTTCCCCTGCCCGTAATTTATGGTCAGCACCATTATATAATGGGAAATGCTTCCTAAAATTTCCACAGCTCCAAAAACCTTTTTTTTTTTTTTTTTTATAGTGATTGGATTGCCAGTAAAATTACAGGCTTCCCACCTTTTAAGACTGATCTCCTCCTCCAGACAGCATCTGGGCACAATGGGCTTTCTCCACGCTTTCTGGAGAAATCATTTGCAGCAGTGAGGACTTGCTCGGTTTTCTGAGCTAATCTAGCTGAGATCATCTTTGCCTCGCTTTTTCATATTAAGGATTTCTCAGCCCAGCTCACTCCTGCTGGCTTCACCCCACCCTCCGAGCCCTCAGGTGGGTCATTTAGAGGCGCCCTACCTCCCCAGGAGGCATGTGCATGGACCAGTTGGTTGGATGCATGACTGTTGAGGAAAAGGTGGTGCGAACCTGGTGCGTAGCTGCTCCGAGGCACAGAGAGACATAGCTGGGAATTTGTCACCGCAGATGGCTTCTCCCCATCATCTTGGTGCTGCTGATGACCATGGGAGGAGAGGGAAACGCAAGCCTTTAGGGAGAAGACTCTACACCTTGGGGTTTGAGAAGAAGTCAGGGACCTCAGGCAGTGCCTGGTATTCATTGTGGAGTCAGTGCATTGCTTAGTTGACATTCATGTCATGTTTTCACCTCCTTGCTTTTATTCCTTCCTGACCCTTGCAAGTGACAGCCCACCTGAGGCTTCTCTGGAGCTTCTCTAGTCTCAAGCAGTGATGCTTTGGAGTGCTTTGTCCCCATGTCTTTATAAAGAGCAAACGTTGCTTGTCAGAGGTCAATTTTTTGGCTTTTACCATGGCATGTAACGCTTCAGGGACTGGATAGTTTTAGCATGACTCCTAGAGAGTGCTCCTCTATCAGCTGCATGCTGAGGTCTGGGCTCTGCTCGCGGTGGGACATACCTCCTCGGCCCATCGATAGCATTCAAAACTGAGTGTGACCTGCTGTGTCAGAGCACTGTGGTATCAGATATGCTGCTGAGGAGGGTGCACATGAATGTCAGAGCACCCTGACTGTCATGTCCTTTTGGGTTTCACAGATGGCTTATTCCCCAAGGCCCTCAATCACTTCGCTCTCCATGGCTCACACCAGTGTGACCAGAGATGTTTGTATTCAGGACTGCATCGTCAATGAAACTTTGAATGTGCTGAATCCTGGTTAATTTGCATCCTTTATAGCATTTGGTTTTGACTGTCATATTTAGAAATTAATAAGCACTCATTCACTCCTTAAAAGCCATTAGATAGGTATCAGTAGGTAATAAACTTTGGTTAATACTGGCTGGCTGAGATTTAACCACTGATCTAAATGGCAGCATGTCTGCAGACTCCTGAGTCATCATTTTGTGTTTCTGAACGTACATTGCTATTGGAAGAAACATTTATATTTACTTATAAATGCTAATAGAAGTTCATGGTTCTTTGTGCCCTTTTAACACATCTGATGGAGGTCGAGAGGACTGAACGTAGGCAGTACTAACTTGAGGTCTCAACCTGCAATACTTGAACATTTCTTGAAATGTGTTTATTTTAGAGCACTCTTTATTTATCTGTTTTAAGGTATTTTTGTCATTTTGACTAAAGTGATAAATGGTGTAAATAATCATACAGATGAATAGATGGATCCTTTTGAGCTGATAGCCTGTGTGAGATTTTTTTTCCATGTCCGTGTTTTCAGAACGGTGCCTTTAACTTTTGTTTGCTTTGGTAATTACTTTAATTCCTGCCCTTCTCTGAGCCGTGGTAGTGAACCATGATTCTCCAGTGCTTTATCATTGCAATGCCATCTGCGGTGTTTCATAGAGAGACTGAAAGGAAACTAAAACTCTTTGAACTGGAGTCTTATTTTGGAAAAGCGATCAAATATGCATATTCATATGACACATAGTGAAAGCCCTTATTTAAGTAATACAAAACACAAGATGTAAACTTCTTAAATGCTTAAACATCGCGTTTCCAACATAATCATTCTGTTCTGTAGATGCATCTTTCTTCCCAGAAAATGCTACAAAATCCTCCACAGAATCCATCCGTGGCAGGAGAGATAAGGAATGCGCCAATGCAGAAACATACCCTAAAAAGGGAAAGGCCCATATTTACTTGCAGGGAAGCTTAAGGCCTTTAAACTAGCCCCTAGACAAGAAGAATCAATGTCTCTTTTAAAAATGCCGCGCTGTTATATAGCAGACGGTTAAACTATGCTAACAGTCATATATTTTCTATTCAAAACTGTGCCCCTTTGTATATAAACACGTGGAGGTTTTGTAGCTGTATATGTCCAGATTTTTGACACGAGGAGGTGGAGTTTCTGTAGGCAAGCCTATTCAGGAGTTAGTAGCAGCTGCCCTAATGGGATACTATTGACTTTAGTTACATCAGGGACTAAATATAGATCGGCAAGTAATGTACACAGGGTTGGGTCTGACAGCCAGGACAGAATGTGCCGTCTGGCTGGACGGACTTCGGACATTGTTTCTCTGCAGATGCTCCTTTTAGGTCCCTGCTCTTTTACCCGTCCGCCCCTTTGCAAGCCTTGCGCCAGCGGGAGCTGCTAGCGAGCCGTGGTGGCCAGCAGAAATCCTGCTGTCGGCTGTGGATCGGGCCGCTAAGAGGAGATCGAGGCTGCTCCACATGCGGACGGGTCTGCCGGCGCCTGTTGACATCGCTGCCTTGAAGTCAGTGACGTTGCACTGATCTGTACTAGATGAGGGGCTGATCCCTGGAGTCTCTCAGTTGTGAGGAATATTTATACTTCAGATATTTCACTGCTGTCCTTCCTCCATTGCCATTACCTTTACAGTTCCACTTTCTTATGCGCTATTTTAAAGTTGGGCGTGGGAGAAGGGATGATATGTTGGGTCTGTTTTCCCTCGAAGCCACATACAACCGACGCAGAAAAAGCAGGAGCATAGAAACCTTGTGAAGCCTGCTTGAGACCTATCTGTGGAAGTTATGGACTTGCCCGTGGTGAGGAAGAGGGGACCAAAGTGCAGCCCTTCCCCGAAGCCATGGGGCATGTATGACCCCCCTCCCAGCTCCTCCTCGCCTGACCTCGCACTCTCCCCAGAGGCAGGCTTTTGAAGAAGTTTGCGTTTCCAGCAGCACAGCCTTCCCAACAGAGCCTTTCACAGCCCCAGCCACGACGAGACGGTCCATGTGTGCCACGTCTGTGTGCCCAACAGGAGCGTCTGTCCCTCTTGTCACCGTTACGAAGACAGAGGGATCCCCTCTGAGAAATTTCCTCCAATCTCGGGCGCTGGAAAGGCCCATCTTGAGAGCCCTGCTTAGAACAGAGCTCTTTCGTTTTTCTTATTGTGAATGAGGATGAAGCCTTCCAAGGTAATTGGATCTGAATCTCTCTTTTTTTTCCCCCTTCCCAGCCTTGACTGCTATTTTTAAGCTAGTAGAGCACCGGCGTTGAAAGGAATGTGCTCATCCTGACAGGCTCTATCTAAAAGCGCAGCCAGGTTACAGCGGATCTCAGAGCAGAGACGTTAAGGAACTCTGAAGACTTGGCAAGCCACAAGGCTGCCGAAGGCAATGCCCAAGGTGCCCACAAGTTCAGACAGCCTTTTATTTTCCTTCCTGGGAAGTAAAGCCCAAGGCTCTTGTATCACACTAAGTGACAGTTTTGAAGTGAAGCAGGCTTGATAGTCCAAATGCGCCGGATTTGTTATTCTTTGGGAGACTGGAGTGTGCGTATCCCCTTGTAGCTGTGTGCTTCTGTGGATTTAAATGCGGACTGTGTCTACTGTGCACAGAGGGGGCCTTCACGTGTCCCAGGTGATTTCCGTATGCACAAACCATCAAGTCCAGACTTTCTCATAGTCTAAGCTAATTTTGTTCCTAACACAAGCTACGGGGAGTCATCTAATCATACCTGCAATGGTGAATGATGAAAAACACCCGTTTAAAGGCTTTGGGGTCATAGTGATAGGCAAGGCAGAGAATGGTCCTGGTTCTAGGACTGTATTTGCTTTCTCCTTTATCATCTGTAATATATCTAGAATATTGTCCCTTTGCTTCCTGTCATATTTCTGCTCCATCCATATTTACTGAACACAGACACAATCAAACAAATCCTGACTATGTGGGAAAGGACTGTATGTGTTCTTCCATTTGGTAAATTCTAGCTGCAGCCCATTTATGATGCCCTGAGCATTATAGATTATATATTTTTGGCACCTGTTTCTCATTGCTTGCACAGATAAAGCGCACTTTCACTTCCCATTCAGTCTTTGGACAATCATTTTTGGTTTAGAGTATGAGGAGCAAAGTAGAATGAGTATATTGTCCTTGTAGATTTATAGTCCAGGAGATGGGTCACAACCCTTAGCTACTCTAAAAATGATCTATACTTCAGAGGCCAGGGGGACAAACCTGAAATATATATTTTAGTATGTCTGAAGCCACACTGTGAGCTGTGAACGTGGTGCAAGCCCTAGTCAGTCATTAAGCAGTGGTGTTGCGCAATGCGTTAGTGCGCGCATGAGCAGGAGGGATGTCACCTCTTGGAATCTGATACTGCGCCGACAGCAGGGATTGATGATCCCACATCCTCGCGATTCCATCGGGAACATCTGCCCCTCCCTATAATGAGTTTTAGAAGATTAGGAGGACATTTGCTTGTGCGTGTGGCTCCTACAGCAGTGTTGCTGTCACTTAATGCTGTTTCAGTGATGCGCGGCGGGAGTAGGAAGCTCCCCCGTGCGATGCACCATGCCGTCCACCACCACAGCATCACCAGAGCCTTGCCTCCAGCTCCACCACAAAGGCTGGGCTCCTGGCTGGGCCTCACAAGTGAAGCTGTTTCACTCCCAACCCAATTTTTTTCCTACCCGCTCAGTCGGCTGCAGTGAGGCCCACTTTGAACCGCCAAGTGTGGAGTTTGCACTACTCTGTTCAGAGGCGAAATCCGCTCTTCCTCCTCCTCCGAGTGCTAAAGTCGGACTCTGGGAAGCCCTGCTGTGACTCTGTAGTCAGAGACTGCAGGGAGAGAGCTAGCCCAGCACTGTGTTGGGGAGGTCCCCTCGAGTCCTGTGGTCCATGAGCAAGTCCTCAGCAGTCGGGCAGCGGCAGCCACCCAGCCTGCTCATTGTTTTTGGGAGTGACTGCAGGAAAAGGCTGATCTGTCCCTCTGAGAACATCTTTTCCTTTTGCTTCTGTGCCTGCCCACAGGAGTTGTGCAGATCTATCTGAAAGGAGCTTAAAAGCCTTGACTGTGTCAAACATGCCTACAGGGTATCAAGCATCTTCAGCTCCTACTGACATCTTTTGACACACTTGCAAGCACTTAGCCCCGGACAGGACTGACTCTTGCATGCCTCTTCCCAGTGTATTGTGGGGGGGACCCTGATAACCTCTGAACTGGACTTTATTTTTTTTCTTTTTAAAGCAGGGAGAATGCTAGTCAGATTGGAGGAAACCAGAGGTGAAAAGTTTGTATTCTTTCCTAGGTAAGGAGTGATTTTTCGCTTGCTCTTGTCAGATGTCCTGCGCCATGAGCAAGTATTACAAAGAGTCCTTTCCTTGCAGAAGTTGTGCTTATCCTGTGATCTCTATTTCGTTCCTCTTCTCTCTAATGCTGCTCTTATCATTTGGTTATCAAAGAGCTTCAAAGGAGACCAGCAGAGCTAGGTTCTCATATCCTCTTGAATTTCAGTGAAAGGGTTACACTGGGTTTCTAAGAATGCCAGAGAAGGTTTAAGTCTGAAATAAACCATTAAGGTTCTTTTTTTCTGTAATCTTCTAAGGTTTTTTTCTGTATACACGGAGCGAGATTTTTCAGAAGTGCTTGGCATTGTCTGCTGTTATTCAAGGAAGTAGTAAAGCTCACATATTCTCTGGCTAGGGGAGTAGGCTAGTGTGGAGCACTTCTGAAAATCCCATTCTTTTCTTCCTCTTCCAAAACCTAACCCTTGGGCAAGATTATCTAATAGTGCCTTCTTAACTTGCATCAACACCCTTCACCACACTGATGACTATATATAAACCTCATAGTTACGCCCTCCACAGCGTGCACACACAGTTTTTCTCCTGTTCTCCCTTATTCATTCATGTCTGCTCCCCAAGCTGCAGGCCACGTGCCCTTTGGAAAGAAAAATGGAGGAAGGATTTGGCTACAGATCGTAAGCTAGAAGAAGAGGAACAAGCAAGTGGCTTGAGCAGGGACCCACGGATGCTGGTGGTGTCACCAGGATTCTCTTGTGGTTTAGCTCTGACTGTTCTCCTTTGCCACATCCTTCTTTTTGTCTTCCTCTCCCTCTAATCTCCTCCTTAGACAACACCACTGTTAAACTGGACTGAATAGGACCAAGATGCCAGGGAATAACATTTTTTTTCCAGAAATCACCATGTTCATTTTACTTGCATGCTGTATCTCAGCCCTACCTTATCCGCTTTATCCGTTCAGTGTCTTTGTAAGATGACCTGTCAGCTTTTATAGCACCTTGCCCAAAAGGACTTTTTATTGACTTTAGGCACCTGTGTTAGTAAGAATTAAGTTATAATCTTATTGTTTTGTCACGGGTTACTCCCCTTTGCTAAGACTGCAGGTTACACGCTGAAAATCATTCACCGACAATCTTGAAACGTTGACGGTTTGCAAGGGCTTTCCCAGTCTTAAGCGAATTTTGAGATGTTCCAGATGCCCCTTAGTAGTTAGAGCACCCTTAATGTCCTGCAGCTGCTGCGTTTTGGAATAGCTCTGCTGCCGAATTCCTTCATGGGTTAAAAGGGAGGGTTTTCGGCTAATGGACAGAGAGGAACTAAGCACTGCGAGTGACAGTATGAAAAGGACGGGGCTGTGAATCACAGTCTACTTTTACTTAATATTTGATTCTTTTCTCTTTCTTTCCAATGTGCCTGTCTTTCTAAAGCAATGCTCATGCTTCTCCCCTGCTCAGAATTAAACAAACACTGCAGACCCCCCCGATGCTCCACAACTGTGAGTTCCCCCTTCAAAAAAGTTTCAAAGCATTAACACTTTTAACTCTGGGTATGGGCTGTGGGTGCATGTTTGCCATCCTTCCCACTTGCCCTGTTTGGCTCAGTCCAGATAAAATATCTGTTGCCAGGATTGCTGTTGGCCGAAACAGGGGTGCAGTTCTGGCCTGATTGAAATCAATGGCAAGGCTCCCAGTGACAAGTAGGAGAGCGGTCTGTGATCTGGAGCACTTGGAGAACATGCACAAAGCAATCATACATGGAGATATAATTGTGGCTGTTCTGCAGCTGCTAAAGTTAAAGATCAACAAGCTGGTGGCTATGAATAGAAGCCATCCCTCCTGATTCCTATTTCTGTTATTTTAACCGCTATTGAAAATCAGTTCCATTCCTGCCTTTCAGGATAGGTAAAAACACGTAGCCTGCCCTGCTGTAGTAAAACTTGGACATTTTCTTATATGAGCATAAATATCATCCTCCTCATGGTGCCGTTGTGCTTGTGTTTTTAGTATTTCCCACACGTAGCCTCCAAACCTTTTAACGCGTTAATGGATTCGTTTGCTTGTCAAGGAAGATTTTGCCCCCTGCAATGACAGTTTCAAACTCTCGCTGCAAAAGGGCAGGGCAAGCAGCCGCTCAACGGACAGGCACAACAAGCTTCTCCCATCACTAACGGCTCCAGACTCGAGTCAAGTTCCTTGCCACTCTGCTCCAAAGCGCTGGTTTAATCATGTTAATGCGCTGTCTAATTATGGTAAACACTGCATATTATTCAAATTAAAAATGTATATTGCCATGCACGTAGTCAGTCGGCAGACGTTTTTGCGCATTAGTGTTTTCCAAGCTGAATGCCCTCTGGTAGGAACTGGAGGCTTTGTAGCACTCCATTAGCTAAAATGGGAGATAGAAGATCATGTACAGTAGCAGCCTGACTCAAACAGTGTTTAACTCAGCATGCTGTTGAGACACAGACGGTTTCTCTGAAGCAATTCAGTGCAAAATCCTCAGCAAGTTACAAGTTTGCAAGCAGCTCCACCACCTTCCTCATTAGTAGGGCAATCGCGACGCATGTAGTTCTGGTTGTTTGAGTTTACGTACCCAAGGATACCTCCCACCTTGAGAAAAGCTAGGGTTTCCTGTGTCAACAGCTGAGCAAGGGGCTACGGGCTGCCTGTTTTAATGATTCAGGCTTTGATCCTTCCGCTCATTGTGTTTGTCCATTCCCGCGTCCTCAAAAGTTGCCTTTGCTTGGTGGCACCTCCGATGGCAGGCGCCCAGCCCTTAGGTGCATTGCATCAGAAACAAGAGGCTGCTCTTGTAGTTGAAAGCAATCCCACCCTGAGTTACTGTGCTGACGGACCTGCAATTACTTATTAAGGATGCCTAATTAGACCCAGAAGTTTTTGACACAGGTCCAAGCTGGAAAGTATTTACCTACATCTAGATTTGCAGTTCCTCTCTGTGGGGGATCCTTGGGATCATGCGTTGGATCTAGCGACAGCATCAATAAATAGTGCCTTGATTTTGTGATTTTTGTCGATGGTAAGAAAGGAAATGAACGTCATATATATATATAAAAAAAATGCTGTATTACCCATCTGTGCTATCAGATATCCAGTGTGGCTTCTCCTGTAGGATTAGGATCATGTTCAGAGTATTCCTTATGCCTATATACAGTAAAAATATATATACTCAGATATTTCAGTGCATGCTGCATTTTTATACCACAGTTGTGGGTTATAGAGCAAACTGCTAGGCTGCGTGAAAACATGAGAGTACTTTACAGAGCTGCTTAACAAGTGGACAGTCAAGAAAAAGCTGGATGGGACAGTGCAACATATATTAGTAGGCAGCTGGATTGTGCTTAGCAGGCTGTTTTTTTTTGTTTGTTTGCTTTGTTAGGAAATGGGAATCTCGCATGCACTTGGCTCCACAATTATGTAATTGAACCCATAAAATTCTATCTTTCTCATTGTATTAGGCATTTATAGTTTCCCTTTGAGGAGGTTCCTTTCTTCTTCTTTTCTCTGGGATGCAAGGGTAGATGCTTAGACTTGTATATTTAGTGTGCTCTATTATTCTTTTGATTGCCTCCCCATGCTTCATTCACTATGGTTCAAGCTGGAAAATTACAGTGGAAAGGACTTCTGTGCCTTGGGATTTAATTCTTTTAGGGAAGAGAAAGAGTTCCTTGAGACAAATTATATTGTGCTTCAACTGTCCCAGGTCATTTGTTTGTTTGTTTTCTCCCTGTTTGATTTGTTTCAGCTTCTGGGAATGGTTCCCAGTCACCATCGTCTTGTAGAGCTGGGCTAGACGGGGGGAGCTGGAGAAAGAAGGATTTTCAGACCTACTAACACATTCTGAATTTTAGCTCAGCAATTATCCTCTTCTGGTTTTTGAATATTTTGGGATTGAATTTTATGTCTAAGTGAATATGAGGAATTGGATGTTCTTTAAGGTAACAGAAGTCATACATAGGTGGTAACACATACTCGTTTGTATACAAAGAGGTTCAGGAAGAGAGAGGGGAAAAAAAGTCTGGGTGGTTTTGCATGATCATTTGCCATAGATAATCAAAGTCAGAGCAAGTAGCTTGCAAGGAGCCTGCTGGCTGGTGTATTTATGTCCTGGTTGAATGTTAGAGATATTGAACACATTGATAAATCGTTTATTTGGTCATAATTTACAGATGGATTTCCATGCATAGCTAGCTCATTGATAGCAGTTCTGCCTAAGCCTGTGCCCCACTCCAGCTGAATCAGCGTGGGATTCTTTGACGTAATTATATCAAGTATTTTTCATTGAAATGTGTGAAGAAGTGATGTGAAGAAAGGTCTCAGAGGAGAGGAGAAGGGATTTAGGATTAAATGGCAAAAGAAAAGTGCTAGGTAACATTCTGATCTTCAGACAACCAGAAAAAAAAAAGAGTTGGTGCCTAAGCAAATAAATTAAGGAGTCTTACTGATTAAATAAGTTCAGTCAGGATACCGACTTTGTCCTGAGCGGAGAGGATAAAGTTGCTAGAGGTATACAGTACAGAATATATGAGATATACCATCAAAAAGGGTATACCGTAAAGGGAAAGGAAAGGCATTAGAGCATTTGTTCCACCTTTTGGGTGTATGAGGTTGTTCCCTTTGCCATACTTTCTGGGAGACGGGGGGGAAAGGAGGAGCAGCCGTGCCACAGGCGTGATGCACCTTGTTGGCGTCTCCTCCTGCTCCTGCAGTCGCAGCAGAGCTCTGCCGACACCTCGGAGGTAGCGTGGGATTTGCAAGTTGAGCAGCAGCGCCGGTGCAGCCCTGCTCCATTGCATTGTGTCCAGACCACCGGTGCTCTGGAAAAAGGATGAATTCAGTGTTTTTTTTCAGTCCTGCAGCTGGAGAAGCCCAGCCGAAGTGCTCTTCCTGGAGGGAGTCAACCAATCTTTCCCTACCTCAGTTTCTCTCTCGGCAATAAATGCTGACTCGTGACGGGAGGCTGAATCCATATTTATGAAGCGCTTTGTGCTCTCCGGAGGAGAGCTTCCCGCTATTGCATATGGAAGAGCCCAGGAATCCCCACGCTCATCCCTGCGCGGCCGAAACGCGACGCGGGGTTCGGGGAACCTCTCTGCCATGGGGGCCTCCCACGCGCCTCCCTCTCCCCCTTCCCCCAGCCCGCCCTGGCCTCCGTCTCAGCTCCGCGATCAAATGCTCCGTGTGCGGCGGGGACGTTGCTCGAGAGGCCGCGCTCGGCTTTGTTCCGGCCGGAGACTTGGGGCCATTTATCAGGGCAGACAATAAACGGTGCCCTTTGCCTCCCGCGGGACCGGGGCGAGGGGGCAGGGAGGAGAAGGGGCTTCCTTCTTCTCCAAAGGCCCTCCGGGGCCTGGGGAGGACGGGGCTGTAAATTTTCTCCCTCCCTGCGCCGTCTCCCGTAGCAAGAGGCTGGATGCTTAGTCACCCTCGAGTGCCTGGTGGAGTGCCTCGGCCCTGTTTGATAATGTAATACTTATTGCAATAGATAGGGCTGAGAGGTATTCATTACCGTGTAAACAGGGGCCGCGCGCTGCGCCGCAGCTCCGAGGTAGCCCTTGGGTTGGCTGTGTCCGCCCTGGAGATGGGGCAGCACAGAAAACCAGGGGAAAAACAAACAAACAAAAAAGCAAAAAAAAAAAAAAAAAGCAAACCCTAATGCCGAGCATCTTTGGTTCCCGCCGTGTTTCCAAAATGTTGGGGTTGGTCCGGGGCGCCAATGGTGCCTACATCCCCGAGCTGATGTCCCGTGGTGCTGGAGGTGCCTCCCCACGAAGGGAAGGTCTATGGGGTCGCCCATGGGGGGTCTTGCTTCCTCAGGTTCAGGTTTTGCAAATGATAATTTAGGGGAAAAAGGAAAAGAAGAAGGTGTAACTCGCAACTGGGAGAAGTCTGCTGGCAGCAGTGGGGCTTTCGCAGAGCGTCTCCACCATCGGAGGGCAGCACGTGTGCAGGGACAGCGGGCACCTTGCAAAACTCACTTTTTGGGGAAGAAAAGGAAGGGGAGAGGGGCATGGGAGTGGGAAACGCGGCAGCCACCCATGTCCACCATTCCTCTCCCAGGCAGCCATGCAGGATGACATCCTGAGCTGGAAGGAGTCGGAATCGTTAACGGAGATGCTCAGCAGTGTGGATGGGCGATGGCTACGTGCGTGCGGGAGACTTGGGGGGAGGAGTATGCCTGTAGAGACGAGCCTGAACCTCAGTCCTGGGATTCGGGAGCATGGATGAAACCACGGCTCCTGCTTTGGCTCTGAGCCAAACCTGGGATCCATACTCCTCACTCCTGAGGGGCACGGTGCCGGGTGCAAATGAGATATTTGACCGTGGTGGCCATGAGACGCATTGGGTGACATCCTTTGGTGCTTGAGGTGGAGGAAGGTGGATGGCAGTCCCGGCCGGGGCAGGTGGAGATGCCAGCGGGCACTAGTGCAACCTTGCCCTGGTCCGCCAGGCTCTCACCTCCTTGGGGTACTTGGCCAAGCAGATTTGCTGCGTGCCTAGGATTTTATTATTCCATCTTTCTGTGTTTGGTTTGCTTGGGTTTTCACATGTGGTGGAGCATGGGTTAGAGATTTCTTCTAACTCCTTCTGCATTTGGGCTTCAGAGTAGGTGTTGCCGCTAGCAGCTGATTAGTTTGTCGGTGGAGCAAGGCCGATGGGCGTTGAAGCCACCGAGAGTTTCTCGCGCTGTGGCTAGTAGGCAAATTGTTTCCTTTGCTCCGATTATTGCTTTCAGGTAGTGCAGGGAAGGAGGGAATAAAAAAACATGCAGAAAGCTGACTCTCTAGCATGGGGGGAAAAAATCCAAAGCGTGGGAAACGTAAGGAAAAAAAAGAGGCGGGGGGAGAAAATTGGTGACCAAAGAGCAGCGAGGTAGACGGGGCGAGGACAAACGCGTCTGGTCCAGACAAAGGGCCTGGAGAGCAGCGCGAGCGGGGCGCGGGAGAGCCCCAGCGGCTGCGCTTTGCATCCGAATGCATCGCCTGCCTTCAATCCCCGCCAGCATGGCTAATGGGGCAGCCGGGGGCCCCGGCGCCTGGGGCCCGCCGGCAGGTGCGGCCGCGGCCACAAAGCCCCAGCGAGCCCAGCCGCCGGCCCCGGAGGCAGCCGCCCCCCTCCTCCTCCTCCGGACCCCGCCACCCCTCTCGCCCCGGCCCGACGCGGGGCGTCACGGAAAGGGGAGACGCTAGCGCAAGACTCCCTCCCTCCGGCCCCGGGAATAATAGATGGTGTTTTTACAACCTCCCGGAGGCCTGTTGCTGGGTACACAGTGAAAGGCAATACTGCAGGACCGCTGGGTTACGGGAGGCAGTAAAACTGCTCTTCCTCATATATATATATATTTTTTTTTGACAATGCTTTCGCAGCGGAGTGCTTCCTCTTTTTTTTTTATTGCTGTTCCAGTCAGTCTGTCGCTTCCCCCCCTGCTCCACAGTCCCATCCTCCTCTTTTCACTTTGACCTGTCAAACTGTAAGTCTTACTCCGAGCTGATGGGGAGGCGTTAAACGACTGGCCAGGCCACCAATTTGAGGGAATTGATGATCTTTGGAGCCTCCTCTCTCACAGGTCAGATGATAATGTTGCCCTTTGGGTTAAATTCATACGCTGTGTAGGGAAAAACGGGAGCCTTCAGTCAGCTCGGGGCTGGGGGGACAGCAACCAACTTTGGTCCTGGGCCATCATTTAAAAGCTGGTTTTGAGTAGAATGACGTGTTCATTTGTCTCTTTTTATCATGTTTTTTTCCCCTAATTTGCTGTGTGGTCCTCCAAGCAACCATTTTCTGTTTGTCTTTTAAGAACCTTCAACTGAAAGTTTTGCTCTTTATATATAAATATATGCTTATATTCATATCCAAGATAGTGTGTTCTGTACCATATGTACAACCAGAAGTCGAAGGAATGAGGTTCACGGGCTTGGAGTCCAACCTGTTGGTGCATCAGACCAGGGCCTACAGGTGATGCCATGCGACTAATTATTAACAAGGTCTGCTAGTTTCCATGTTATGGTCTCCTTCCCACCTTGCCATGTCCTCTTGACGTCAACCCTTTTGGGCCACCATTATCTTGTCTTCCCTTTGCTTCATAGCTCGGCGGCTGCACATCAGTGGCCAATTACGTTTTGCTCAAAAACAAATATATCGAACAATTCAATAAATGGGGAAAAATGACTACCCCTCTCCCCTCTTTTCCCATTTCACGTTCTCTGTGGAATCATAAACAAATCATCGGTAATGGGCATTTATTTCCCCCTGCACCATTGACAAATGAGACTGACATTACGGGTCCTTAGCTGCTAGTGGTTACAAAATGGTTTAAAATCTACTGGGTCCATTCAGAGCAAAGCCTACAGTCATTTTTATGGGCATAGATTTTGATAAAGGCATCCTAAATTTTTTTTTTTTTCTTAGAGGAGATTCCAGTGATTCCACAGCTAAAAAAATCGGGAATTTTCACTCACACGCACTCAGAGGAGCTATCTGAATTATTTGGAAGGAAAGGAAGGAGAACTGACCCCAGTGTGCTTGCAGGCACTGCTATACCTTCAGTCACCAGTGGCTTGATAGACATATAGACCACTTAGCCGGAGATAAGGGTCTGATCTCAAGTAATACTTTGGGCGAATTTGCATCTGAATCTAAGTCAAAGATGCTTTTGCTATGGGAACTCATCTGCATGCTTGACTAAACAAAAAGCGCACATCTCGCCCACCCCTGTGCACAAGGTTCGGGTCATGTCTCTCTCATCCAAGAAGACGTTGAATTGGCCGGGCTTTATTGCAGGGATAGGCAGGCTCGGTTTCTGAAACAGTGCCTCTGTCTGTGTGAGAACAAGAGTACTTTGACAGATACTTAAATAGACAGTGATAGAGTAAAAAAAAAAAAGACATTTGTGGAAACTATAAACCCTGCTACTTCCAAATATGTGGGTTGAAATCATTTGTAGTGGCCTTGCATTCAAGAGGCACAAGAGGCCTGGAAAGAGGATACTCTATAAGCATCGCTCACACCAGCAGATTGCGGAGATTTTCTCCCTCTCTCTTGACAGCAAGTGTAGAGTTGCCGTGTATCAGTCCCCCATTCGAGGCCCTGCAGGGACACGTTCCTCGTGGTGGCACCCCCCTACAAGCTCAAATCCCCACTGTTGAGTCTAGTATGGGATTGCTCGGCCAGGCTGAGCTGGTGCTGGACCCTGGGCTGTATTTTCCAGACCAAGAGCTGGCTTGGCCACAGAGATGCAAAGCTGCAGGCCTGATAGTCTCAGCCATTCCAGCTGTCAACGGTGAAGGTTCATCAGGTGGTGAAACAGTGAAGGGTCATACCGTGTTTTTCTTGCTTAGTTTTCTACAGTATTTAAACTGCAGAGGCCACCTTGTAAACGCAGCAGGAATTGAGGCAAAAAACTGCAATTCATTGGCAGCTTCTAAAACACCCTCAGTGTTTTGGGAGAGCTTCAGTGATGAGCTTCAGTGTCTGGGACAATGCCATTTCTGGGAGCTCGAAAATAATTTCTTCACCAAGGCTGTCCTCAGGCCTCCTGGGAGATCTTTGGGGAACTCAGAAATGAAGAGCTGGCCATTTTCTCTCAAAGCAGTCAAGCTTGCTAGTCTTTACATGGTCAGGCTTAAGATACCAATGATTAGGAATTAGTTGTGAAGGTCATGTTGGATTTGTGGTGCAACATTAGCACTTCTCTCCTGGGGAAGCTAGCCTTCGGTCAGGAAATCTCTTTGAAAAATGCGTTATTACTGCTATTATTTTCCCAGAATATGTCATTCAGTGGTGCCGGGTGAATGCTGGGTTGGTGGGGTAGATGTTTGTGTCAGATATTTCACCTATGGTAATTACCAGCTTTGCATTAGGAGACCTTGAGTGTGGACATATCTGACAAGGAAATACATCTGAAATTTCCCAATAGCACTTTATAGCTGTTTTAATGTAAAACATGTAAATAAATGAGGACTTTTCTTCCCCGGATCCTTATGAGGTAGTCAGCAGCTTGTAGTAGACAGATTGCTACCTACACAGAAACATCAAGTATCCTTCAGGCCCAGGAAAGGGAGATTACTTACTGCAAGGCCTCTAAGAGTTTAATGAGCTAACACAGAATAAATATATTCAGCACAGAGTTTTTGCAGGTATTATTGACATGATGGTCTTTTGCCTTGATTTAAAAAAGCAAAAAATCAGCTTGCTGATTATCATGTTCTGTTTTCATCTTATTAAGGTTTAAATGTAACTTCTTTTAAACTCCAGTGACTTGTTTATTTTACTTTGAATTATCATGTCACGAAAACCAACCTTTCATTTTTAGGCAGAGCCTCAAAACTCACATCTTGATTAATAAAATATGAAGAGTTTATGCTGTTTATCCTGGATTGAAAGAGCAATTTTTCTGTTACTGAGAAGACAGGTAGAATTACTAAGAAAAGGAGATGTTTTTCTTCTTCTTCTTTTTGCTAAGGCAATTGAGTAGGGGATAAGATACATGGACTCAAATCTCAGCTCTGCCAGAGACTTTCTGGGTGGTGTTGGTTGGATTCAACTGACATAGCTTTAAACATCCTAAAGCCATATCACGTCTGAGATGGTCACTGGAGCTCTCCCGTTCCAGGACAGGTCGTTTTTAGACAACTTTCTGCAGATGACTCTTTCTCTTGGTTGGCCATAAATGGGAGTCTGGAACCGGTAGCTCACGTTTGGACATCTAGGTTAGATAAAGTGAATTCTACTCTTTATTTTGTTCTTCCTCCAGACTCCATCTGTAAAATGGGGGCAACGCTCCTTCCTTTTTATACATCTTCTTGTAAACTCTTTGGGACTTCTCTGTCTCAGCGCACGCTGCATAGTGCAATGATACTCTGATCCCAGTATTGCACGGGAGGTATTATTTGTATTTCAGATGGTGGTAGTAATAATAATAATTTTAAATATGCATATAGTACATGTATATGTATGCGTATAGTATATATAATGCTAAAATAACATGACGTGAATGGCAGTTATAATCAATTTCATGCCTAAACTCCCAAATTATAAGGTGAATGTGAAAATCTAATCAGAATCTAGAGATTAGCACAGCATCCTGTGGACACTTAGAGATTATATGTAAATTCCATGTGTACACATATGCACCAATATTTTTAGGACCCATGCTGTTGAGATTCTTTGCACTATTGGAAAGGTAGTCTTATTTTTTTTTTAAATGAAGTACAAGATTTTAAAATAAGTGGATGGCTCCAGAAGTTGTGAATTTAAGACAACAGTCATTCAACATGATGGCACCATGAGGGGCTCAAAGCTCTGCACACAACTACTCATGTTTTGCCCCCCAACGCAAAATGACAGAATAAAGTTCTTTCTTTTCTTTGACAACACCCCCTCATTTTCTTTTTTTTCTTTCTTTTTTTTTTTTTTTTTGTGGCAAACAGAGTAAGGGGCATGCTGCTCTTAATTTGTTTCTTTGCTTTGGACCTGTCCTAACGCAGGGCTTTGCAGGGCTGCTCCCTTTCCCTCTCCCTCCCGCGAAGCTTTGCAGACTCCCCTGCGCTTCTCTCCATTTTCCTTCTATTTATTTAGTTTTTGAAAAGAGCCAAAGGGGGTCCCCACCGTCCCATCGTCTAGGAGAGCCGCTTTCCCTCCAGAGCCGTAGCTGCCGGACCAGCGGCGAGGCGAGGAGAGCGTTATCAATCACTCAGCGGGTTAAAAGAGGAGAGGGAGCAAGCGAAAGAGGGAAAGTGAAGGCGGCAGGGGGGGAAAAAGGGCCTAAACTGAATTGGAGGAATTTCCTCCCCCCTCGGCCCCGGTCGCTGAAGGGAGCTTTTTTGGACATCTGCCCAGACACATGCCGAGTTAAAGAAGCGGGATAAATTCTAGCAGGATGAATGGCGGGAGAGGAGGGGTGGGGGAGGACAGGGAGCGAGGGTGATGGGGGGGCGACGGCAGCTAAAGGGACAAAGGAGGCCTGTGGGCAGCGACCACAACGGCTCGGTGTGTGTGTGTGTGCGTGTGCCCCTTTTCTTTTTTTCCCTTCTGCGTATTTCAAGCCCTGGTTCCTTGCAGGACCTTGTCATATAGGATCGAGGCCTCTCTGTTGGGCGGTGAGAGGCAGCTCGTTGCATTTGGCTCTTGCCGTATACCGTCCAGAAGAGGTACGAGAGCAAATGGCTGGACATTATGACCAAGGCAGGCTGAATCGGGACCGATAAACACCTTTTGAGCAGCGAGGGCGGTCAGGTTGTTCGAACAAAGTGTTTGTAGACTCCTTTCGTCTCCTGATGTCTCCAGGCAAGGCTTCAGGACCTTCTGAGACTGCTTGAGCCAGGCCATTTCTGAGCGGGATTCAGAGCATGCGTGGGCAAAATGGTGTGGTCAGCTTGGACAACCCGCACAAAAGGTCGCGTAAATTTTTCCGTCTGCAGCAGAGCTGGCGTGCGCAAGTCCCTTTCTGAACAGCTTGGTCCTGTGCCTTCTCGGTGCCTGCTGTTTCAGGTCACTGCTCCCCCACCTCTCATGGTTTAACCATTCATTTGATTGCTCTGTAGCCCTGTTGTAGCAAGGATGTGTATTAGACCTCCTCAGGCAATGAGTCTACCAGCAGAACTGGGGTGGCAGCAACCTTGTACAGGAAAAAACAAGGAGCAGCTGGACATGGACTGGTAGCAGTAACCCCTGAGGTCTCTTCTGTTCTTAAGACCTATGAAACTGAGAATTACTCCAAAATAATTCACGAAGTAAATCACTAAAAGGCCTGAATAGCATCTTACCTCCTCCCAGGTAAATAGCCATGAAGAGCCTCTTGAACGTCTTTCCCAAACCCTGGTATGAGTCCGGTTGCTTGAACGCCACCCAAAAGGGAAGCAGAGTCTTGTGTGTTTGAAGCAAGTTCTTGTGGTCTTTCTGCAAATCTTTCTCAGGTTGTGCTGCCAGTTTCTTGTGTTGCTTTGACAAGTTTCTGCATTTTTTAAAACCGTAGGAGTTTCCTATCAATACGAATCTAGTATGACCAAATTCAACCGAGAGCTTTGATTGGTAGGGCCAGTTAAAGTATCCTGGGTGAAACCTGTGAACCCACAAAGCTGTTTTTCCAGCTGCTCAAAGGAAGACCAAGGACCAGTCATGTGAAAAAGCATTTCAGATTTGGGCAGGATCACTTTACCAACATAACCACATAATTATGCAACAGCAGATCAGGCCTTTGAACATGCAGAGTTGGGACTTACTGACCGGTGTTAATAGGCCTGGGGAAACCCACCTGGATTATGTTGATTTTTCAGTCCTCAAGAAAATTTAAGAATATTTTTTTGAACATCACAGTACTTTCACAAAATAGTAATGACATTCATTTATGCTAGTGCAATATGTAGGTTTCTTAAATGATAAGTCTTTAGAAAGTGCACTGGCTGATCAGCTCACTGAAGATCCACATTATGTGGAAGCTGATTTTGGCCGAATCCCAGGTTGAAGTCTAGTCTGCTGTGATGGCTCCATCCAGTATTTTATTTCATATTCTGCTCTCTTTTGGTTCAAAAAATGGTCCAGTCATCTGCTCCCAAAGCTTGCCTGCAAGTTTCAGGTTGTGTTTATGGAATCAGTAATCCTTACAATGCCGTTTAAGGTAGCAGTGTTCTGCTTGTGGGCCTGTCATGAATAGAAGGCTCAAGAGCATGTTTGGCCCATTTGTTACAATAATTATCATTATCATCCACTTATTTCAATTAAAAATATTTTTTTTGCTACAAATTCTAGTTATATTGGCCTGGTGGAGATGGAGGGTATCCTTCTTCCCATCTCAAGAAACAAATAAACAAAAAGGTATCTGCAGAGTAGTTTAAAATATAATATTCTGACTATATGCATAAAACAAACATGAGTTTAATTTTTTCCAGGGTACGTTGCTGTAACCATTAAGCAACCAAGCTTGAAAAGGAAAGATGAACGAACAGGGTTCACCTCTGAAATTATAATTATCATTATTTTATATTGCGATGCAGTGGCTTAAAAAGAAGAAGCGGGAGGCAATACTGACATTTTGACTGCATTTAGCCTTTGTTGAAGCTTGCACAGGTGTATTAATTCAGTTGTTTCATTTATCTTCAGCATAACAACCCTCGCTTGGTAACAAAAGATCCAATTAGGCATTCAGATGAGTTCGTATTTTGCACAACTGAAGTGCAGTTGAGCTGCAAAATATAAAATCCAAACTAAAAAAAAGAAATCCTCACCTGTGATGCTAGGAGGAGTCTTTGTCAAGAGGAACCCACTGGATGCGTAGATCAGGGATCCAGATAGGCCAAACATTGAGCAGATGTTGATGTTTATAAAGGCAAAAAATGTGGGCCAAGCTTTAAGTTGTAAGCTGGAATAGCTGTAGGAATTGCCTCTTCTGTTCCTAGGAAACAGAGGCAGTTGTGGCCAACCTAGTCCAAGGGCTAGACTGGAAAACTTGGGAGAAGTGTGAGTCAAAGAGCTGGATAAAACACTTAAGTGCATGAAGACTGGGACTTTAAAAAGTTCCAACTGCTAATGTTATTCCAAGGCAGCTCTGTCCTCTATTTCTCACAGCCGCCACGAGAGAGTTTTAGTGTTCATTAACTGCACTTCCATGAAGGTAATGAAAGCCATTCTGTCAGGTTCTGCGGGTTTTATTATTTGTGCAAGGAAAATCAGTTTGCTTGGGGAATGATTCGTATGAGAACATGGAGACTTTCACACTGAGGTTATTAATTGAGCGTCCCTCCTTGGTGTTGTGCTTTCTGGTCTGGGTAGAGGTAGGATGCAGAGTCTGCTGTTGCACTCCCAGCGAGCAAGATTTTAAAATTTGTTTTGGCTCCTGCGTTGAGAAGTGAATGGGCCTGAGAAGAAAATTGCTCCCTCACTGTTAGGGCAGTGCGAGTGAAAAGCTGGCAAACACCTTGTGGCTTGCACAGCTGCGCTATACCAACTGCTAGGGACCAGGGAGAGGATTTCAGCCCCCAGGGGTTTCTGGCCTTGGACCTTCCATACAGCCTTGGTTCTTCCATACAGCCTTGGCTTTGTATTCGCCTCAATATTACATTTAAAAGTAAGTAAGTGGCAAAATTGCGGAGACCATTTAGAAAAGGCAACTTAACTTTAAAAATTCGCCGGTATTAACCATCTGCTGTCAAACTTTCAGTGTTCCTAGGACAGACAATATAGCATTTTTCACACCTTGAGGGCTGGTCTCTATAGACCATTAACCATATTGTACCAGGGTAACACTCCGTGCTTTTGTCAATATAATTGGTCATCTAACACCTAGCTTGCACACAATTCTGAGAATTAGGGTGCCTTTAAAGATAACATTTTCCCATTCTCACATAGGAGTAACTGCACTCTAGAAGCATTTTGACCCCACTATAATGCTATTCATGTAGTAAAAGCAGTGCAGCTTCTACATGGTGACTAACACTGGGGAAGGCAGGACAGACCCAGGCTGCATTTGCCTAAGATTTACTAATTCGGATAGAGCTCTGTGCACTGTTCTTCTGGGAATAAAAGTGGCCCCTAGCATAAAAACATCGGTTATCCCTTCAGAGCATTGACCACATTTATCTGATCTGTCTATAGGCATGGCATAGATGTGCTTAGAGGTGTTTCCAAAGCAGAATGGTACTATATTTATTTATATATATAAAAATATTATATATAAAATATATATTTATTTTCACATATATTTATTTATAAATGAGGGTATACGGTTACTTTTTTGCACATTTTCATATTGGGCTGGTTTTGTCCCACACAGTCAATATACAACTTTATCTAAATAAATAGGTATTACTTATGGCCCGTTCCCAGAACAGATCGAATCATATATACATCCCCGCTGGCTCTTTTTTGGATGATGGCTGACTCAGTAACAGAGCGTAACGTGTTTACTAGCTACTACTGATATTTAGCTTAGATGTAAGGTATTCAGCTTGAAGAATGGAATGGCTTTTTTAACCAGCCACGAGGTTGACCTGCCTGCCCAGAGCGCGGGGTTGACAGTGTCCTTCGTCGAGCTCCGATTACAGCAGTGCTGGCAAAGCCACCGTTGTGTTTGGCTCCAGTTGGGTCCTGATTTGCTCTGCAGAGCTGTACATCGAAATGAAAAACATCTGGTCGACTCACACGGTCTGTTTAGACTGGTTACACAAATGCATGATATTATGCAACCCAGGCCCGCTATCCCATTTCCCCCTCTCTTCCGAAGCATTTCATATTTTGTTTTTAATCGCGTCGGACAGGCGGCTGGACGGCTTCCAGGTGCTGTTTCTCAGATTGCGCGCCTTGCGCTTGACCCATCGGCACAGGTCAGCCTGCCACTGCCTCATTGTTTTGCAAGAACGCCGTGTGTCTTTTCTCCCTCCTGACCGGGAAGCTGAGCAGCGCTGGTTGGTGCCAGCAGACCAGCTGTGGAAGCTGGTGAAGTTCCTCCTGACACACAACGACCTGGTCTGGGCAGTGCGTTTAGCTCGCTCGCTACTTAAGCTTTTCTCATTTAAGAGCACAGGCTGGGAAGACCTGCCTTAATAGAGTTGATAACCCGTGTTCCCCCCCCGGATTCAGACAAGTCTGTCTCACTTCTGACGTCCGCCTGAGATGTTCCAGCTGGGGGAAGCAGTGCCATGCAGAGAGGTAGGAGTTCAGCACAGGATTTCCGATCACTGCTGTCATCCTCTTTGCTGTGCTTTCAGTAAATCGCACAAATGCACGTCTTCTTTGGGCTGTCTTTTTGGCTAAAAAGCGAGCAGGCTCTCTGGGCAGAGTGACTGTGGAAAGCGCAACAACGGAAAACGGGAGCGTTGTCCACTTCCTTTCCACCAGGCTTACGCCTGTTGAAAATCAAGTTTAGTAGCAAATGCTCTGTAAGCTCAGCTTTTAATTAAAATACATAATTTAATGTTAGAGACCTCATTCTCCAAGCAGGGTACCATTATAAATGTCCGCATCCGACCTGGATTGCTGAAATTGGCATTTTGCCTCCATTATGTTAGAGATAGCAAAACCAAACTGTCTTATCGGCGTAGTAGCTTGCCAGACAGAGGAACTGTCTTCAGCCCAGATATCAAAAGAAGAACTTATGTTCATTGGACTTGACTTATTTTGCGTGTCAGCTGATGCAACAGCATAGCGTGATCGTAGGAAGGGCTGTTGAATGCAGGCCTACATGCTGTCCTGTCAGCAATGCAAGGCTGTCGGCAAATAAGCTGATTGGGGCCGGTGTGCAATGGGCTGTTCTCAAGTCCATCTCTGGAGGATTTCCCAAATTACTTCCACCATCTACCAGTCAGGTGGTGTTCAATCACGATTCCTCCTTTTCTGTATAAGTAGGCCTCAGTCTCTGTCTAAGCATGTTTATATTGAGACGTATGCGCATGTAAGCAACACTTAAAATCTGGAAGAGAGGTTAACGAAAAAAATAATTAGTGCTTGTTATCTCAGGAGCTCATGCTGTTCTTCCACTGCCCAGTTCATGCCTCCTTTACAGGGATTTCCTTTTTATCCTGTAGTAGACTTTGCTATAATCCTGGGCTTTACCAGCTGAGATGGAGGAATGGCTCCTTTAATTTGCTTGGAAGTGGTCCAGTCGTCGGAGTCTGGATAGCTCGGGTTCGTATCTTAATAATTTTCATGCCTTCATATGAATTTTTAAAATGGGAAATACCCTGGTGAGCCCCTGGATCGTTCTCACTTGGCTAGCAGCTTCTTCTCTCCATTTAGGCAGCCAAGGAAGCCTCGTAATCCAAGCCGCAAGGACCTCCTCGTTCATTTGAGAGAGGAACCTGGGTTTTACTGCCCAAGGGTGTGCATGCATGTGTGCACACCCGCACAGGCACACACGGCTTGATTCACCAGTTCTCACCTCCCCCTTTTACCTATTAGTGTCCTTTGAAGGATCGGGTTACCTTGCCAGTGGAAATATATGAGCTCACTGTGTGATATACCATAACTGCAACAGCAGATCATATAATTTTCCCCGAAGGCTTGTTGCAGACTATGTCGAGTCATTTGTATTTATGACAGCTTGGGGGTGATTTAGTGCGACCTCACTTTGATAAAAGCCATTTAGAGCTCATAAATATGGGTGACACACTGCCTCCTCCGCTCGGATTTTAAACGGAGAGCTGCATTTGCATTACCATTCAACTTTTATTGTTGGGGGGGTGGGGAAGGAAATAGAAAGGGAAAGAATGAAAGAAAACAGGAAATGGAAGGAGTGTGCGAAATGCAAAAGAGCACTTGAGAAACCGAGAATGTGGCTCTGCTTAGAGCATCCCTGGCTTGAAGCATCTGCAACGCCTGCTCGCCCCCATGTCTCCTCCCTGGCCAGGCAGCCGGCGAGGTTTATCTCCACCGCTTGCCCCGAGGAGGTTAGCAAGCCCAGGAAGGCTCTGCAGCAGCACAGCAGCTCCGAGAGCATGATGAAGCCCGCGGCAGTGCAAAGGTTTATGAGGCATTTGCATCCTCTTTTAAAAGCATGCTTAAATCATGCCCAGATTACAATAAATTATCAATTTTATTGGACCGGGAGGCTTCCACGGCTTCACCTTACCCACCAGCCTCTGCCACCAAGGGGGAGCGTTTCTTCGGAGCCCGGCGGTAGCATGCGGCCAACGATGGCTCGCTGGTGACCTCAGCCAGCTGTCCGCCAAGAGTGGCACAGCCTCCTTCAGCGCTTCGATGCAATCTCCCAGCCCTGCCATATGATCCTCGGACGATTTACACAATTTCCCGTTGCATCAATGTTTCATGAAATTTCTACTTCTTTTGCTCCTTGCCCTGCTGGCTGGAAATGAATCGGATCCTCCGGATGGGGGAGAACATGAATTTAGCACTTAGTTTTCAAAATAATAACAAAAAAGACTTCTATATGCTAGCAAGTTTTCTTTTAACTTGGATCTTACTGTTCTGTGCTGTATTTTTTACTTACTTTCAAGGAGACATTGCCGGACTGTATTTATATTCTATAACTAGATTTATAGGGGAGGTAGACAATTTATGGTCAACAATAAAAGGTACTTAAGCCCAGCGTAGAGTTGTCAGATAGCATGTATTAGGCTTAAACTGATCACTGACAGAAGCAAGTAGGAAGATGTTTCTTTCTCAGGAAATTACATTATTTTTCATAATTCTTAATGCTCAGAGGAGCCTGAGCATCACAGCCCACTGAATTTTGCACAGGTAATATGAATATTTTCTAAATGGGGATTCAAAAGATTAAGTGATTTTCGTCTCTGTGGTGACGAGCAGAGTCAGGAGCTGAACCCAGGTGGGTGTCCTGACGATCAGTCTACTAATCAATCCACTCCTTTCATCCATGACTTTTTATGTTCCCGGGTTTTCCTTTCTCTTAAGCAACCTGCGTAGATCGATAGGAACGACTCGAAACTATGCTTGGTGGCTGAAAAACTTACCTAACATGTTAAAATCTGTGATCACATAATTACTTATTGCAGGGAGATGAGGCTCAGGATACTTAGTATTGCACTTAAAGCTATTCTGCTCATGAGCTTCATGTTAAGGGATCTGGAGTACCAAATTAAACTGATTGAACAAAAACTTCTTAACAGTCTCTGTCTGCAGCACTAGTACAGATCTTTTTTTAGGATTTCACATTTGTAAAAGCTTTCGATCACGCATTAGAAGTTTTGACAACAACACTTGTGAGAGTTGCCTCCCAGGTCTGTGCAGCAAAAGCGTTTGAGCATGTACCTTTTTGAAATACAGTGCAAAGATTAATGCTGATCACTTTTTAAGCCCTTTTCTAGCTTTTTGGAGCTTTCTTCATAAATTATAGTGATTTTATTGAACGTTATTATTAGTTTTTGAGGTCTTATGGGATAAAGCTATCACGAAGTCAGGCAAAATAAATCTTGCCTGTCTTTTAAAACGTTCTCACGGTGCAGTATATCATTGCATACCAGATACGTGCAGACAGAGTGATACAATCCCCAATTATTTAATCTTACAGTGAAAACAGATAATCAGTTAACCAGTTTCACACTATTATTGTCCTCTGAGTTGGCTAGTGTTTATGCATCGATGTTGGTCAAATTTGGTGTTTGCAGGGACAAACCCTGTGCTTTGTTTGTGATCTTTTGTACCAAACATCAGTCACATCAGAGCCTGGCATGGTGTTATATTCACCTACCGTGTTTTCCAAATAGCTTTTTCCACAGGAGAATTAAAAGGCAGTGCGTTTGCCGTTAAGCAAATGAAAAGAAAAGCACAGTCCCTGCCCCGAAGATTGTGCACTGTAATCAGCGGCAGCGTTAATGGGAACCTTCACTGCGCTCGGAGGACCAGTAAAACGTGTGTGATTGGGCCCTGAAGACCAGGCAACCAGTAAACTGCTTACTCTGTTTCAGTTTCATTAGCTATTAGGGCAGGATAATGGCACTTAGCTTACCCCACCGAGATACCAGAGATGGGTTAGTTGTTGCCAACGTAATTTTGTGGAGGGGGGAAAAAAAAAAAAAACAACCCAAACCCTCCAATTCAGGTGAGGATGGGACCCAGATCATGGCACGTGGCTTTGCCTATCGCTGCCAGCTTTGTGCCGGGGCCAGCTCTTGTCCAAGAGCGGGGACATTTGGTGTCCTCCAGCTTTGGGTCGCTGTAGCACGTGTTTCCCGGGCAGGGGGCAATGGGTGCAGTGCGATAGTGACCCAGCCTTTCCCGTTTGGAGTTTGAGCATGTTTAGGTCCCACGGGTTTGGAGAGCGCGATCGCCCGCCCTGCGGGCATTGGGCTGCTTTGCAGAAAGTGCCGCGCAGCTGCGAACACGCTCCGCAATCTGTGCCGTAGGACCCGTCCAAGGCTGACAAAACAGAGGCACGGAGGAGATTTGACAGTGCTGCGTAGGGGAGCTTGTGCAACACCTGTCCGCGCCGTGCCTGGCTCAAGCTGCTGCCATTTATCTTTATAAGCGCTTTTATTAAAAGTAGGTCCTAGAGCAAACAGACTTTGCAGTGTGGCTTTTTTTTTCATTAAATGGGCTGATTTGGTCTCTGCTGACTCGAAAAGCCAATCAACAACCCCTCTGAATCTTTGATCCATTTTTCTACTTAGCCGTTCTCTAAAGGCTCAATTTCCTCTCCTGTCATGCTTTAGAGAGGGGGAAAATACACAGTCTAGTCCCCAAGTTATAATACAATTATTTAGTGCAAGGGAATTTTTTTTTTCACTTGAATAAATTAGTTGTTAATTAAAGCTTTTTGATGTAGTGTGAAAGGAGTTATATTTGATACCAACAGCTGTATGCTGTTTGATTTATGGTCCTTTGGGGTGTTGTTGGTTACAGCGATCCATTTCTCCTCCTTCCTCCACGAAACACACACACACACGCGCACACACTTCAAAGACCATTAATGTTAGTACTGTGTTTTCAATTAGAAGGAGAATCTTTTTTTTTTTTTTTTGCTTTTCACTTTTGTATCCGTTGCTTTAAAGTCATGTTAAAAATAGAGGGGTGTTCCACCACCTCGACTGCTTCCCCTAGGTAAAGTCCCGTAACAGTGGCAGCAAAGACCTCCGCTGTGTTTTCCCGGTCCCCCGCTACGCTGCCAGGGTAAATGCTCTGCCTCGGATTGACGGGTTGATCCTGAACGTGGTTCCCTAGCTTAACACGCTGAATTTGCAAATAGTGGTCATTTTCAGAGGATTTCCTCCAGTTTCCAGTCTAACAGGTTGAACTTTGGCTGTGAGCACGGAGCCAAGCTTCCAGGTAACACACACTGAGTTTGGAAGCCGTGCCGTATGTTCGGATTAAAATATCTCGACGGTCTTCAAACTGGGCAGAATTAGGGACAGGCGTGTGGATGTGGAGTTAGGGGGCCTTGAGTTTGAGTTCAAGCTGGGAAATGCAGAGGATACAGTGGAAAAAGGTGGTGGCAGGGATGGATTATGTACAAGTGACTTCCTTTTTTTTTGCTCCTCTATGAAGATCAGACCAAATCTGATGTACATTTGGTGCTCTTATTGATTGCTTTGCCTACCTCTAGTTTCTCATAAGTTACTCAACACTCACCAGTTGAGTTATGACTCTTTCTCACTGGGCAAGTGATACCTTATGGCAGGGACTGTGCCCCATCATTATTTGGAGGTGGCATCCCCAAGAGCTATCCGGGGACTCCCCGATGTGGGCTACCCTCATGTCCCTCACCACCAAAGAGGAGAATGACCTAGGAAAAGGCTTTTGGCTGTTTAATGTGGCAATTGCACCAGTTGAGGAGGAGCTGCTCTGTACATGATAACATTTTCAGTCAGTTCCCAGGGCGATGTTCATTAACTGTAGTGGAAGTTGTTGAGCTCGCTCCCTGACGTTGAGCAGAAAGTGTACTTCTTTGTGCTGGGTTTCTGCTCCTGGGAGATGACACCAGGACCTTTCTAGATTTGCGGACTAGCAGGTTGGGTGCTTGCCTGTAGCTGTTATGGCAGCACTTCAGACTTGATCCAAGCTCAGCTTGGATCCAAGCAAGGCAACAGGATCAGCTTCCTATGCAGAGAAGAAAGTCTCCGAGAATCCCTGTCCCAGACAAGGCTGTCCTACTGCTGCCATTTAATTTGTTTTAATCCAATGGGGTGGGGGGGAAAATGGGTCTTAATTAATTGCCTCCTACTCCAGGCTCAAGAGGAAAACCCGCTTCGGAACAAATTAATGCAATCAAAATCTGCAGGTTGTGAGGCTGCTGGCAGAGTTCCCTGTTTGTGAGTAAATGAGTGCAGGTTTCCAGCTTTCAAGGATGGTTTGTGAGCTGGGAGCACGGGAGAGACGTTTGTGAGAGATGGGAGTTGTAGGTGCTGGATGATGATGGAGCCGGCGCTGTTGGAGAGGCACAGGCAGAGAGGAGCCGAGATGTGCCTGTAGCACATCTCCAGGGAGCGGCTCTTTCTCTGCACTCCCTGCACCTGAGTTTCATCCTTTCCCTGCTAGGAGGGAGGCTACTGTGGCAAAACCAAGCCTTTTAACAATATTCAGCCTGTTTCTCCAGGGACTTGAAAAAGCCTGGATAACTTGCCATACTTCTTTTCTTCTGTCCCTGTGTTTCCACCCTTCCAGCCCTGGGTTTACCGACAGGTAAATGCTTTGTGAGAAGAGGGCCATGAACACCGTATTTCTCATGTACTAGTTAGCTGGAGACACAGTCCACTCATAAGAGGTCTGCACTCAGTAGGTTGTTGATTTTTTCATGTCTGAATCCCTGATTTTTTTTATATATATCTTTAGCATTATTTTTCCCTTCTTGTTATCTCTGCAGTAGTGATGGAGCCAATGATGTCTGTCTACTTACCCAGTTTTTGGAGTCGAGCATTTAGCACATTGTTGATAATCCTTTTTTGGTTTCTTCAAAAAGCGCTAGGTATGGTTGCATTTTCATACACTAGCCAGCTGGGGGGCTTCTAGGCCACTGAGGTTGGCAGGTGAGTTGGGGGCATGGCCACACATTTTGTTGTGCTGGTAGATACCTTCCAGTTTTAGTATTACATTTCTTGTTCCAGGGACCAGTTCTTGGAAGGACTTATTTATCTAAGTATCAATTTAATGTTCTAGTTCTTAGGACTGCAGAAAATGTGGGTTTTGAGATACTGAAAGACTTTCTATTTGTTCTCTGTGTGTTGTTTTAGTGGGACCCACAGAAATACAGTATTTCAAACTGCATAAGTGGATTTGATAACAAAGGGAGAGATTGTTCATGAGCAGTGTGATTTATGTCCCTTTGGCAGCTGATTATTTTGCAGCTCTTGGATATTTTTTGCCTATTTGGATTTAGTTGAAGAGGGAAAAATAAGTGGTTATCACATGAGAAAATTAAAATTTTGCACAGATGGGAGAAAATATTTTTTTTCAGTTGTGTCCATGCCATCTTCTCACTGGAAACCAGAGTGGATATTTAGTAGATGTCTCAGTTCTGCATTACTAATTGAGAACTTTGAACCAAGAATATCTGGCCTCTGGTTAGTAAAAAGGAGTAAGTACTCAAGAATGGGAATTACATCTCTGCCAAGTATCCAGAAAGGCTATGCTGAGCTCGCCCTGGCATGATACGTTCCTGCAGTGTTTCATGCAAGTTCTCAAGAAGGTGTATATTCTTCTGAGCTAGCTGGAGAGGTGATACCATTATACTGTTGATACTATATAGCCATCCTAAAACATTGGTTCCTGAATTATTCAGGCATTTTGAGAGAGGGGAGAGAATAAAAGATAGGTATTAGGTGTGCAGGTTTTTGCAGGTTACATAGAGTCATCAAAGTGAAAAATTATTAAAGACTGAGGGAAGTGAAGGAGGAGCAAGAGGGGAGAGCATGAATGTCAGCACCACCGATAGGAAACCACGAGCACAAGACCTGTGGAACTGAGGACCTGATTGTTAAGAGCTACTGAAGAGGCTAGTGAAAAAGTGTCAGTGCAGTGGGTAAGCCAACAGGCCCATGAGAGGAGATTGAGAAGAAAGCCAGATGAGTAGCTCGGGGCAGTGTCTTGGGTGTTAGAGTTATCCTACAGGGACAGAGAGAATGAAACAACATGGTAAGAACTGGACCAAACTGGGTGAAACTATGTCTGTGCAGAGCCTCTGGATGAGTTTTCTTTAGAAGAAACATATAGGTTCTGGGTTATTTCTCCATCTCCTAAATAAAGTGCAGTAGTAGTTAGTATATTCTGTATGATGGGGCACTGGCAGTGACTCCTGTATTTGGGTTATTTAACATGTTTCACTATAAAAAAGTTTCACACAGTTTTAGAGACCACCTCGTTTTCTCTTCTGCAAAGACCAGTGTTAAGTTCCTAATGTTTTCCATTATCAAAGGTTCTCATGACCTTTTGATTTTTTGATTTTTTTAAAGAAGCTGTAATATCTCCATTGTTTGAAAAAGAGCCTTTGAATTTTGGCAGGGACAAAGCTCTGCGGCTAAAGACATGCCTTTCCCTTCTCCCATGAAATTCCCCTCAGCTCTGGCTGAGTTATGATCTGTTAAAGATCACCATTCCCCATTTCTCGCTTATGTTTCTCAGGAAAATGTTGGCAGCAGGTCAGAATAATAACTGAACATGAATATTCTGCAGAGCTGGGCCCACGCCGCTGCCAAAGCAAAAATAGCAGAGGCTGCACGGAGAAATCCCAGGGTGCTAGTGGGGCAGGTGGAGCAGCTTGGCCACCAAACGAAGAAGGCTGGCTCTGCCTCTCCTTGCCACCCATCCTCCTTCCCTGTCCCTGGCCTTTATACCCCTCTCCGGGCATCAATGTAGAGCACAGTGCATCTGCTCCCAGTTGAGAAACAGAGAAAAAACATTGCCACAGCATCCCGCCTCAAGTGAGGATCCAACCCCTTGCCTTCTCCTGCTAGCAGCGGTCATAGAGAGTGGTATTAGCCCAAGGAGTGGGTTTGGTCCCTGGTGAAGAAAAGGATGGTCATACTTTGGTACCCAATATCATTTTTTGTGTTCCCGGCAGAAGATAGGAAGAAATGAGTTTAGGCTGCAGGGTCAAACTCCTGGAAATTGGAAAATGCCAGATTACTGGTCACAGGTGCAGCTTTGGTGAGATGCTGCAGCACATGCGTGTTCATCACAGGGGTACGTGTCTTCCCTGCCACCTACAAGAGCCTGCTTCGTTCATACTGCCTGATAGACACAGAGCAAATCAGTTTGCACAAATAACTGTAAAGTTGGGCAATACCTTTTTTTTTTTTTTTTTTGGAGTGCTTCCAGTCTAATCCTCTCTCTTATTGCAGTTGCATTTGTGATGAGCACATAGAAAAGGTGTATGTGTATATGTATACGTACACATGCTATACATGTGGTGATGTACATCATCACGTGATGATCTAGAGGGTATGCATGTGGATATAAGCATTAGCACATGCAATGTAGAGAAGATGCAGAACCGCAGCCCTTTGGAGAGCCGCAGCTAACAAAAATGAACAGTCTCTGACAAACACACGAGGACACTCTCTGGTTGCATGCGTGTGCATGGAGCCAAGCACCTCGGTGACCCTCACCCAAACCCGTCCGCGTTGGGTGCCCCTTGGCTCCCGCGTCGCCGCTCTGCATTTCTCACGGCGGAGCAGCGAGGCCTCGCCTGGCCCGGCGCGGCAGACGCCGCTTCTGACAATGCCTAATCGCTTTGCGTGTTCGAGTGGCTGTCATTAAGCAATGTGCTGATTATTCTGGCAGCCCCACTCCTCTGGTCCCCACGGACACAGGCAGACACGAAGAGAATTGAATTTCGCCAAGGACGGGGCTAAAGGTCGTTACATCCAGCGGACAGCTGTGTCTAGTCAAATCGAAACCATTGCTCCGTGCGTTACCGGCAGAATAGCTGATAGCTCTGTTGTCAGTTCATTTACACTTGCATCCTGTTACAAATTGAAGCGAAATTGCGCTCCGCCAAAGGAGCGGAAAGTCACTTTTCTGCCAAGCGACGATGCCTGCCGTTGCCCGCTTCCGAAGGCGCCCGTTAGAGATCGTTGCTAGGGCTTTGTGTGATTTGCGGCGCTAAAGGTTTAGGATGCTGATTTTCTGCCGTGGGCAAAATTCCCGTTAGCACCTGCTCTCATCTCCTAATCCCATAGGTTGAGAAGGAAATGCGAAGATCTGGCAGGAGCCCCCTCTTCTCAGCTGTGCTCACAAAGGACTATAGAAAGTACAGAATTATTCCGTTTCCTGCTTTCCAAGTTTTCCTTTCATTTTTTTTAAATCAGGACTTTTAAAATCGGACAGGAAAGCTGTGCATCGCCTTGATAACTCTCCGGTATGGAGGAGGACGGTGAGGCTTAGCAGCAAGTGCAGCTCAGCAGCCGTGCTTCTGCGCCCGCCTTCATCTCCACTGGAGAGCACAGCGTCTCCTCCTGAACCCGCTCCCAAATTTCCCAATCAGCAGGCCAGAAAATGCCTTCCAGGCACAAACACGGCCTCTCCCCGGCTCCTGCACAGGTCCTAGCAACTGAGCTGCAATCCTGGGACTTGACCACATTCGGAATAAACTTGCCCCAAACCCATCAATGCTAATTAGCTTGTGTTGTGAATGGATTAAGTGAGACACCAGCTGCAGTGGGGCATTTTGATTTGGGTTGTGGCTCCGTAATTAGATGCACATAAGCTGGCTGGGGGACTGTCAGTCAGCAAGCAGCAGTCGCCTGTGCAGGTTTTTTTTTGTGTCCCGTCATCTATTTTGCTGTGAACCTTGGCGTGATGTACCAGTGATCAAATATAGTGTTCAGCATGAACCAAAATCCTCCCCTGAGCTACAGCTGGGCAACTTTGAGAGTCCAGAAGTTAACTCGTAGTGCAGCCGAACAACGCTATTTTGATTTCTAGTGCAAAATGCTCCTTTTTGGCTGGCTATTAATATTAACACTGTTCCTCCCTCTGATCTGTGCCAGCCTTCCCCCAACTTTCTTATCCACCACTGACATTTGGAATGGAATTTCAGGGAAATTACATAGAAAAATGATGTTTATGCTAGAAAAGTATACAAAATCAAAATTATTTTTAAGCATGTGTGAATCTAGTGCTCTGGGCATCTACGGTATTCTCCTCTATAGCTGGACTGGTTGTCCTGGGCTCCCTTTCTACCGATGGAGAGAAATAGGCAACTCCAGTGAGATCCACCTATTTCGGACGTCAACATTAGGATGAGAGGAGTCGCTCTATAGAGAGTCCCTGGTGATTTGTTTGGATGAAGCTGTCTGTTTTTTAGACTTCCATTTTTAACAGATGAGTCGGGAGATAAATCCCTCTTTTCCCCCCCAAATCTCAAGCTTGCATGAGAATAAAAAGAAAAAACAGACAGCAAGTTTCTTTAATGTGAGGAAATGCAGAGAGTAAAAAGGGAGCTAGACTGTTCCTGACACGGAGCCTTTATCAGCTCCATAAATAAAGGGCATATGCATATAATGGCTGACTGCATCTCAGATTGCAATACCAATGTTTTAAAAGCCTGCTGACGGAGCATCTGCTTATTTCATTACTCCTCCAATGTCTTTGCAGGTAAGTCATGCATTATACAGCACAATCTCTAGCAATGCATGACCGGAGGGGACAGTGTGTAAAAATCGTGGATGGTCCATCACTTACCTTTACCTTCCAGGAAAGAGAAAAATAAAGAATTCAGTTAATGGACAGAATATGTGAAATAACAACATATTTGTAGTGAATTAGTATTTGCATTTTTAAAGAAAGGAGAGCAACCCTCTCTGGTTACTATGTGAGCTGGCCCCGTGCACAGCAAAGCAAAGATCATTTTCAGTAAAGTCCCACTCAGAAAAAATACTGAGGATCTCAGAATTAATCAAGTGAAAAAGGAAATATCAGGCATCTCTGGAAAACAGGTATGGTGGTGAGTTACAAGAGACTATGGTGAGTTTTGACAGTGGAAGAGTATTTTGAGAACCCAGGGTACAAATGTTGTATATGGTCCAGCCTAGGCTTGAGCACATACTGGCCTGTCATGTGTTGTCACCAGGAGTGTGGCAGAGAAGGTTCACAGTGTTTAAATCCTAGTCCCACTGAAATTCAAGGTGAAGCTTCCCTTTAGGGCCAAAATTTGGCCCAGAATTTGTAAAATACACCTCATGGCAGAAGAGCTGAATGTCTCCTCTCTCCACGTGGGGCTTTCAGTTGGCAGGTCCCCTTGAGCCTCGCGCTGTGTCTCACTGCCGTGCATTACAAATGCTTGCTTGGGTTGGGTTAACTCAAAATGTGGGATCGCAAAGTCTTGGGTGTTTTAAAGCAGTATTTGCAGCCCATGTGAGCAGATTTGCTCAGGCCCAAGCCCTTGCTCCCCAGCGTGCCGTTGACTTGGATCCGCATCAGTGATTCACCATCCTCAGGCACCAGATGCGTATGTCTGGTGATGTCCCCTGGCTTGGCTTGCAGTTCTCCTCCCTTCCTTGGCCATGTGTTTTTGGGCCAATAGGAGCATGAGCTTGGTGTGCTGCTTTGGGTATACGCTGGAATTGCTTATAAAAGGAGACGCAATCCAAAAGCTATTTTGTCAGTGAAGAAATGGTCCTGAAGAAAGGATACATAATACCATGTAAAAAGCCAGGTTGATTCAGTGCTGGGCAATAAGACATCAGATCTGCATATATATTCAGCAGATATATTAGGATTGAACACAATAAAAAGACCCATGGAAATAACTTTAGATTTTGGAGTGCAAAACTAGGTAGGGACCAAAAGACTTAGAGCTTTATAGGCTTTCTCAATTACCACCTATACCTGAAGAAATATTGTAAGATATTTTCCACAAGTATTCATTAGCTGTTGAGTTTTTATTAGCTTGGTTAGACTTTGTACACTTTCTCCCACCAAGCCGTCATATTTGCTCTTGACAAATATTCCAGCAAACATGTTTGCTAGTAGGGGTGTTTGTGGAGGCTGTGAATACTGGGGAATATTCCTGAATAGTGCCTTTAATATTTCCTCTGGAAACCTGCTTCTAAGAATTGTAATGCACCTCTGTTCAGGAGACAAACATCTCCAGGTCGTATAGACATTTAACAGCTCATGAATTGGGAAGAGAGATGGAGAGGAGTTTTTAGAAAGGAATTTCAAATATGTATTTTGGGGCAAACAGCAATCTGGTAATAGTTCGCAAATCAACGTGCTGGATATCTCGAATGACTCTTCTGTAGTGCCCCATTCCTGAGATTTAGGCTTGCTAACAAATTTTGAAAGCAAAACC
This sequence comes from Dromaius novaehollandiae, assembly GCF_036370855.1. Taxonomy (NCBI): domain Eukaryota; kingdom Metazoa; phylum Chordata; class Aves; order Casuariiformes; family Dromaiidae; genus Dromaius; species Dromaius novaehollandiae. Next base: position 66,266,868 of record NC_088130.1, read on the forward strand.
AAATATTTTATTTGCTCTTCTCAATTTCTCTCTGCGGAAGAAAAGAGGTTGTTTTTTTAAAAAGAAAAAAAAATCCAGTCTGCTTAGAATAGCTTCCACAACATTGTTTCTTATTGACTGATCTCTAAATAAGAGACTCTTGCTCTTGACTCCTACTTAGATGAATGATTTCTAAGGCTTTTCTTTTTGTGACAGCGATGAATTGGTCGATGTTTGTATTAAGCTTTCCTAAGTGCACTATTAAATGGGCAAAACTTCAACAATAAACAGGCTGACTAGCTCAGTGATAAATTGAAAAGAGGGGGAGGTGTGTATTTTTAGACAGAAGAATCATCATGGAAATTGTCCGATTGCCATGCATTTGGAGAAGGGCTATGTGGAAAAATGCTTCAAATAGGTACCAGACATTAGCTGCTCTTAAATCAATGAGACTCTGCTTTGGGGAAAAAAAAAAAAAAAGCAACAAAGCTTGTCTGGTCAATGCATGTCTTATCCTAAGGGATGTCTAGGATCTTAGCATTCCTGCTAGGGTTGGAAGCAAAACCTTCACATTTTCTTTAAAATTCCTTCAAGTTCCCTCTGTCATCATGACTGGCAGGCAGGCTTGAATGTTTTACCTTTCCTCTGCATGACCAAAAGATAAGGGTATTAAAAAATGCAAATAAAACAAAAGGGACCATCCCAGACTTCTCTGTTGTTTTGCCCAGAATCAGTGATGAAATTAAAAACAGATTGGAGACAAATGAACCCCCGATTTTCAATCGTGTCCACCATATCCAGAGGACCAGCACAGTGTCTTCAACTCACCTAGGGACTGGGTTCATGAATGATTATTTCCTTTGAGGATGGGTGGCATGAATTTATGAGGTTTCTGTTATACAGTAAGTGGGACCTAAGCATGGGGAGAAAGTCAACCCTCGGCGTTTTCAGCCTGCCAGAAATCAGGGCACGTGGGCAACCCCAAGAACTGATCCCAAGCTTCGGCGTAGGCCACCACCTGATCCAGGGCAAGCATTGTGGTTTTGGGCGGCCACCTTCACGTTCGCCGACCCTCGGCAAGCCCGTGCCAGGCTGCGCAAATGCGATAGTAGTATCTGTCTCGCAGGGGGCATTAAGAAGCTTAATTCGTTAATGTTTACAAAGTGTTTCAAGATCCTCAGATGGAAGGCTCTATAAACAGACAAAGTATTACTAATTGCCAGCTTACCCCACTGTAGAAGAGTACCGCGAAAATAAGGCTGGCTGGGGGGAAGGTGAGGTGCGATGCGGGATGTACTGCATCAGTCTGGCAGCTTTAAGTGAAGCAGTGCAGCAGTTTGATTTTCCATTGCCATCATCTTAAAAATCTCCAGTCGTCTCTCTTCGTGCAATATTTGACCTCCAGTTTCCTTTGGGGAAAATTAAGGTAGATCTGAGTCTGACAATCTGGTCTTATACACTACAGAAAGAAGCATAGGCTTAATTCAGGTAATCCCTCCTGAATTTTTACCAGGAGGTTACATTGAGTTAAATGCAATGAATCCTGATTAGCAGAATATGACAATGATGCTATTTCGGATTTACACTGAAATATGTCCAAAAAAGAATACTGCTAGTCACCTTTACAGCTGAGGGACACATCACATTACTAATGCTCAGAGCATTTCAAAGCATATTTTTTTTGGTTTGTTTGCTTGGTTGGTTTGGTTTGGTGTTTTTGGTCCTCTTCATTCAACTGGCAAAGAAAAACAGGCTGATTTATTCAGTCCTTTCCACTTTATGAATTTCCTGCAATACCGCAGTGATGTCGTGCTTGGGTTTCTAGTTAACTTTATGTTGGCGTTGTGGAAGGTATCAGGAATCAAAATAAGTTGTGTAACTGGTGTTATTTATATTTATAAGTTATGTTATTTATATGCATTTTTCTGTAAAGCCCGATACTTTAGGGCCAAGCTCTGTGATAGGTTTCTTCGGAAATTAAGCATAAAAAATCCAAGAAATAAACAAAAACTTACTTAGTGCTCTTTGCTTTTTAAAACACACCACTCTTCTTCTTTTTTTTTTTTTTTTTAACCACAATGTTAAAAAGTAGCACGTAGCCATTTCCCACTCGGCCTCCAAAGGGTGAAGTCCTCATCTGGTATAAATTGGCATAGCTCTATTCAAATCAGGGCAACTATATTAATTTACTCCATCTGAGGCTCCAGCCCTGAAACTCTACTGGGTAGAGAAAATTTTGCACAGGATGGATTTTGGGGTTGGGTGGAAGGTTTTGCTGTGTAACTTAGTTATGTGTCTAGGCTTAGTGCTGTGGGAAACTGTCTATTTGACATCTGCAGCATATACAGCAAATGCTTTGGCAGTTAGAATTAATGCCTTTTGAATTCGAAGGCTGTTTACTTTCAGCTTGAATGTGGATTTGCTTTCAACCTCAATGGGAAATCTAACATAAGAAGTAATAGGACCAGCCATCTGTCCAGAAGGGTATGAGAATTCCTATTTGCGAAAACCAATAACGGAGATCAGGGACAAGTTCACCCCGTGTGTAATCTCTGGCAAATGACTGGTATGCTCCTTAGATTTCAGACCCGGGACCCAATCCCTCTGGTGCTGTGTGAGCAAGGGTAGATTTAGAAGAGCAGACCTGTAAAATGAACCTGGTTGACAACCCTTTCCAGTGGTTGCTTCTGCAAACAAGCGTTATTACAGCGCTTGCCTCCTCTGCTCTGATTTACAGCCCGTTTTGGCATAGGGGCTGTGCACCTGTGAACAGTCGTGCGAAATCATAGCTGGAGCCTGGAGTCTCGTGGGAACGGTAAACGGCACGAATGAATGGGAACCCCAGTCCCCCTCAGTGTTTCCTGCATGGAAATATCAATCCATGTGTTAGTCATAGGCAGAAAATGGTGTAATAAGCAGAGAGGTTGGGCCACTTTTTCGAAAAAGCTCAGGGCCAGATTTCTCAACTCTTCAGCACTCTTGCGGTCCAGATTTTTTTTTCTTTCTTTCTTTCAAGCCAAAAGTTCAAGCCATCCCTTCCTCCCACCCAAGTTAAGGAGCTAAGCAAGAGCCAAGTTTTCCAAACACGATCAGCGTCCTGCAGCTCTTAGCGGGAGATAATGAACCGATTTTGCAAAGAGCACAGCATGTGGTGGATAATGGAGCTGCTCCCGATCTACACATGTTCACACGAATGGAGAACTGGCCTTCCTGCATGTAGCTAAACCTCTTGATCACCCATAACAAGTGCCATCAGCTTCAGTGAGAAAATACTTAGGTGGTATGCGTAAGTGTGCACCTACTACGCCATGCAGTTTGAAAGATCAAAGCCTTGCTTTGAAAATCTCTTTAGTAAAAACTGTAGGCCAAATATTGCCCACTGACTTCATCACTTATTTCCACCAACTTGGGTAGAGTTATCCTGATCTGTACCAGGTAAAGACCTGAGAATTAGGAGGAACATCATCTGGTCTTCAATAACAAAATGTTCATTCTTGAGTACACATCCAGGCAATGTGTGTGCTGTTATTCTTCCTGGGGTGAATAGTCCAGGGACATAGGATATCTGACAACATCCTTAAAAACACATCGGACTGATTCTGATCCGACTTATACAGTCATAAGCCAGAAGCAATGCCACTTGAGATATCCTGCCACAAATCCAGCAAGACATCAAAAGCAGCCCTGGAACAACCCTGTTTGTCCAGAGGACTTAAGCAAAATATACTGCTTTCATCCCAACAGAACCATCTCTGGGCTATTTTACCTCAATTACACTCAGATTTAAGAGAACTGAAGAGCACCATACTACGCACAGACTGTTTCTTCCCTTCCTTCTGTGTCAAATTACGGCCACTGCAGATGTGATGAGCTTCAAGATAGGGGTGGGGGGGCAAGTATCTCTTCAAAGACTTTATTTTGTTTATTGATTCAATAGTATTTACTGACTAATAGCCACCCAAGGCTAACAAGCTCATTTTAACTGGAAATGCTGTGATCTTGCACGTTATCTACAGCAAGAATAGCCAGCTTACAGATAAGTAGTCTACTTAAGACGAGAGAAATCGAGGCTTGTAGTCCTCTCTTAGGGAAGCCAGCTTATTTTACTGACAGTTTTCAGGGATTTTTCTTTTCTTTTAAAGTTTTCCATAGAATCACAAGATCTTTTTTCCTTATTTCCCCCGTATGTGTGCAGTCATGAGAACCAGGATTGCTTGAAATTAAATAAGCACAGTCCAACCTTTTAGTCAAAGGCTTTGCGGTTTTAGGTTTTGCTTGGAACCAGAAGCAGAAGAGCCAAAACACTGCATAAAATAAGAAGAAGAAGAAAAAAACTGTTTTCATGGTATTTTTGGCATGATCGACTGCTCCGAGAGATACTGGAAATCATGGGAGGAGGGGCTGTTCTTAAGTCATTTCCAGCCCTGCTCTGAAGACTGAGGGCTTTAGATAAGCATCTGCATGTGCAGATCCTTGTCCAAAACAAACCACTGAACCTTTTGTAGTTCACCCGTCACTAATAGTGATTCCCCCCTGCACATGTCTCCCTGCGTGCTTGTGCATGCACACAGCTTCTTTGAGGCATCCTAAAAGCGGACGCTTTTACTCGCCCATAACATTTTAATTGCCTCTCGAGCAAGATCTGCTCGTTGGCGGGAGTAGGCAAAAGAAGAAAGTGATAAAGTGCCCTGTGCCTCTGCTGTCCAAAGGCCTTCCAGTCTTCAACCTAACAACACATGTTGAGATCGCTTTATTCCCCCGCTCCTTTGTCATATCGCTGCATTTTGCGGAATTTTTTACTCTCTTCCCGGGACCTGAAAAAAAAAAAAAAAAAGCAACAAGCCCTTCACAGCGTTGGTGATGGAGACGGAGACATCAGCCCAGTGTCAGCGAGAGTTTAGCCCCGCAGCTGGGACCTGAACTGTCAACAGTGGAGCTCAGCGCTGGGTCACTGCACTAAAGCGAGCCAGACTGATACAAAGTGCTCGCTCGCTCCAGCAACGAAAGCATCAGAAGCCGGTTGATAAAAATCTCCAGCACCGTCTCTTGTGCTATTAGTTTACAGTGGTGAAGGCCCCAAATTTTTCCTGGAAAAGATCACAGCGGAGTGTATGTTTACTGTCATAACCCCAAAAGCGACACAATATTTGGATGCTGGCTGTACTCAGTGGAAATAGCATAGGTCAGTGGAGACTTTGGAGTTGTTATAGCTAGAGATTGAGCATGTGGACGTAACGTGCTGCATCTTGTGTGAAATTTCCAGCTCTAAAGACCTGAACGATCATGTCTGCCAAGAGTTAATGTGCTTAGAAAGCGGATGCTAAAATATTCTTTCCCACTCCAGTTTGCAACTGAGAACTTGTTAGTCTGTAATATCTTTTATTTATAGTGCCTTTCAACTCAAAGGATCTGAAAGTGCCTTCTATCTGGGAGTCACTTCAGTGAACTACAGATACGTCTGGGCAGGGACACTTCTCTCCAGGGGCCTCCGGCTGAGTTTTCCAGGTCTGCTTCGCCATGGACATACCCGGAGGGATTCGGTCCACCTTGCCAGATACCTGCATCAGATCCTAAAGGTTGGAGAGAAGGGCAGATGAGTAGCAAAGAGAGGAAACCATTGCATAAACAAGGTAGGAGAGAAGATTCAGATTCCTGACGGTTACCAGGGAAGGAAGTGGCTTCTTCTGGGGAGCAGACATTGGGATTAACTGTTGCCAGCACTGGATGATATTCTTGAGGAAAAGGTCTTGGAGAGCAAAGCCACAACTCAGAAGAGGGGATTTGGTTGCCAGCATGGATATTGCTCCTTCCCCCTGGGGTCCCTGAGCTCGTCCAGCCCTGCAAGCCCCAACCTTTCCGTGGTGGCTCAGAGAAGACTCACGACATGGGTCACTGTGGCAGCCCCATTCCCCCAGACCCAAGCAGTTGGCAAGTCCCTGTGGTGGAGCTGCTCCTAAAGGCCTGCAATTCGATTTAAGTACTCCGCAAATGCACGCGTCCCTTAATGAGGAGGTTCGCGGTGGGGAGTCGCGTATTTTCAGCCCCCTTCAGCACCTGCCCATCATCTGCTGCCCGCACAGCAGCTGGTGGTGGCTGCAGGATCAGCTCCTCCGCGTGGCTACTGGCAGGTAGAGGGTGTCATCCAGCCCTCCGGTTTCCGACTGCATTACGTGAGCAGGCCAGGAGAGCAAAAGTCGGACCGACTGACGGGTTTACGATTGCAGCCTGCGATTTCTGCTTCATCCACCGCCAGGCGAGACTTTGCCAAGATACATATTAGGCAGCTGCTCCGGACACTGCTGTTTTGTCTGTACCACCCCGAGCATGCTGTCTGTCTGCATCTCGGGCCATCCCCATGACCCCACTTTCTAGCCCGTTGCTCTGCTATTCCCCGAGGTGGCCGGCACCTCTTATAAAGCATGTTCAGCACGAGCTGGACGGGCGATTTTTCCGGGCCTCCCCGGGGGAAACGTTGCCAGAGGGAGCAGCGGCGGTGGGCCTGATGCACGGCAAATTCCCATCTGCTTCCAAGAAGTCCTCCTTCATGTCCCTCCAGGCCACCCTCAGCATCAGTAGCATCATTATTAGACAGATAGATAGATATATGTATATATATATTTTTCCAAATCTCTCTTTCCAAATCTGCCGGGCACCAGGCAGGGTACATTTTGCTCTACTTTATCTTCTCCGTGCACATGTCCATGTTTCAAACCGTGGTTTAATTGGAGTCGCGGCACTGGCTGAAAGTTGGCTCTCTGGGGTCCTTTCACGGGGGGAATACGCATTTCACCTCAACCTCTTCTCTTGCCCAACCGAACCTTTCTCTTAGCCTGGCTCGCGTGCGGGTCGTGTTGTTTTCAGTGCATCCCTCACTTTCTTCCTCTTTTGGAGAAAAGCGTACATATGTCATGTGTGGGGTTTTTTTTCTCTCCTCTTGGTCCATCGAGTGTCACATCATGTTTCACTCCCCGTGCTGCCACTTGGATTTGTGGGTGGGAGTGGGAGGGAGCCCCTCCTGTGGGCAAGGTAAGAGGGAAGAAGGAGGAAAAAAAAGAAAAAAACCATCAGCGAGGAGATAAATATTTGGGGGGAGGGTTCGGAGAGGGGAGAAAAACAAATCAAAGCTGGTGCCAGGCTGGAACTGGCAGCTGGTTGCCGGCATAACAGACTGAATAGAAGTTGGTGGAAGTGCTCTGTGTTTGGGTTCCCTAAAAAGAAAAAAAATACATCCTCCCTCCCCCTTTATTCCACGTCATTTTTTCGCCTGGACCCGCAAGCAAGGAATGCAGTTTTGCCAAATGCAAGCTTGCAGGAAGTTTGTATATAAAGAAATATCAAGGGGTGCAAATGGAGTGTGTCCCGTCCCGGTGCACACGTGTGTGCGCCCATGAGCACCCCGGCGCATCGGTGTCCCCACGGCTCCCGTGCCGAGCCGGCCCTGCCGGCAGGATCGCGGGCTTGCACGGGCGTCACGGCAGCTCCCTGCTAGGCGGAGATGCCAGCGCATTGGCAAACATGGCACGATTATTATTATTATATATATATTTTTTTTTCCGACGCGAGGGAAGGAGGTGGGAGGGTCGGGGGTGGAGGAGGAAGGGGGGGGTGGAAGGTTGCAACGCTTGGCTGCAAAAAATTAGAGGAGTACAAAGGAGAGAGCGATGAAAAGGGGTGGCGGGAGGGGGAAGGAGGCTATGAACTGGCTGCCGCGGAGGTGGGAAGAGATTTATGTTTGCTGTGTGGGTTTGCTTGGGAGGGTGTGGGGTGGAGGAGGCAAGGCAGGGGGGTGCCGAGAGAAGGCATCGAAGCAGAGAGGGTTATTTTATTTTATTATTTTATTTATTTATTTTTTTCTCCTCCTCCCTCCGCTTGGTGCTCGGAGGAGAAGAAAAGACAAAAAGCTGAACCGGTGCCAAGAAGGAGCTGCAGCGACTCGAAAATGGCATTCTGTGCCGCACTAATATTTTGAATCAGGACGGCTCTCGAGAGCGGCGAAACGTGCCGGGAATGAGAATGGCCGCGGACACGGGGCCGCCGGCGCTGCCGGGGCCCGCCGGCCGCGTTAGAAGACCGGCTCTCCACTTGCCCTTCACCTTTTAAACGTGGTGCTTGCCCCAGCGCCCGGCCTCTCCCGAGCCGGGCGGCGGTATTTAGGGATTCTGGGAAAGAGACGGGATTTTTCCGGTTAACTTCGCGCCGGTCGAAATCCGCCCGGGCAAATTCAGCATCGCCGCCGCCTCGCCTGGTTTTGCCCCCCCCGTGCACCCAGCCCTTGCCTTGCACCCCTTGCATTTGACATCGCCAGCGCTTGTTGCAAACCTTAACGGTCTTACGGTGCCTGCGCGTGTCACGAAGATGGCAAGTGGAGGATTAAAAGTCTCAGTCTCCGTATCGGGGAGCGATTTTCTGTTTTTTTCCCTTCCTACGGAGGGAGAGGAGATGCGATTCCCGGGGAGTTTTCTGATTGCCTTCCTGGTGCCGCTCCTTCCCCTCCTCCCCGCTGTCCTCCTCCTCCTCCCGCCGTACCCAGAAGGCTGCTCTCGTTGCTCGGTAGCATGATGCAAGGTTACTTGTAGGACACGCGGCGCTCGGCAAGGTGCAGCGCAGCCTGCGTCGGTGGTCCCCTTCCCTCCTCGTGTGCCGGGGAGGGGGCACGGGGCGACCTGGAGGCTGCGCCCTGCAGCCACCCTGCTCGCAGCCGAGCGTCTGGTTAATGCAGGGTAGGTGTTTCCGTTGCCAAAAGCCCCCTTCCTGCAAAGAGGAAAAGAAGAAAAAAAAGAATCATATAAGGCTGAAACTTTGACAGCAGTGCCCAAGGTTGGTTAATCCCCAGGGGCTGGGCTGGAGTTTTGCTGTGATTTTTGTCTGAAAGAAAAGGTTTTGCCCTGCGGTGGTCCTCTTCCCTCCATTTCACAGGCTAGGAAAAGATATATGAATGCTTTTTTTTTTATATTTGTGGGGTTTTTTTGGGGGGGGGGTTAGCCATTTTAATATTGTCACCGGCACAAGCAGATGGTAACACAATACTCGAGGATGAATGCAAAGCTCCCCCCAGCCCTTACACACACTCCCTCCTGGACCACGCTGTGAAGTTTAAGTTGGCCTTACAGAAAGTGGAGACTGAGGATGAGAGAAAAAACCCTCGCCTTTGGGTTTGAACACAGGTCCAGGTCCTGTTTCATCAGCACTCGCTCGTGCAGCCGGCAGGTCAGTTCAAGGAGACCCTTTCTAAGCGTGGCAGAGGCCTCATTAGCTCACTGGGACTCAAAAGCTTGTGGGCTGTTAGCTTGGCCCAGTTTGTGTTCCCAGGTGTGCAATGACCCCTGTAACCCATCTCTCACCTGAAAATCATGCCCTAGTATATATTCAAAACGCTTTGAGTCTCACGTTTGGGTTCAGGCATTTAAGGCTGGTTTTGGAGCACCTAGCTCCACCCGTGCAATGCTTTTTGGAAATGCTGTGATAAATATGAGGCACTTAGTGTGGTTTAAGGCGTTATCCAGCCTCCTCTCCCCATGCTTTTCTCTCTAGCAAGACAGTGCCTCGCTGATCCAAAATCCTTCCTGTGCGGAGGATCGGAAGCTCATCCCCAAATTAACACTGCTGGGATGTGCATTCATTTGTGAGGTGGCACTAGCATGCTTTGTGTGGAGCAGGATGTCTGCGGCGACCGATCTCCCACTCTTTCTCCCCTCAGCTGTGCCTTGAATGATGTAGTGGCTGCAGCTTGGAGAGGAGACGCTGTCGCCTCTTCCTGCTCTTTTTTGTGTGTTGGAAGTGAGAGATATGAAGTACTTGGCCCGAGAAACCTTGGTGGGGAGGATGAAAACACCATGGCAAACATCAACGAGAGGGTTGGTTGCATAAATTGGAGTAATCATCGTACCACTGTATCTTTCACTAGATCCCACCCGTTCCTAGCAAATAAAGAGCTGTGTGTGTTTGTGTGCACACATGTGCTTGGCATTTGCTTTACAGTTACCTCTTTGGATGTACTGAGGTGAATTGCGTCTTTAAGCTACCGTCCTCACCGAGGGCACACCATGCAGACCATGTCTGGATTTCCCAGAAGACTTTGCTGATGGTTCTGGCTGGTGTTGCACCTCTTTCTCTGGGCTCAGCCTCCTCTTTTTAACCTGAGATCCCTGACCACCGAATGCCAACCTACAAAAGCGAATGCCAGGAGTGGGGATTAAAGCCCACATCAAAGGGAGCAGAGAAGACCCTGCCAGCTCTCCTAACCCCTCATGCACCTGCACAGAGCATGGCTCACTCTTTCAGATGTGGAGCCAACTGGTATTTACTGCTGATTTAAGGCTCTTAATACTTCACTGACCAAATAATAATCCCCCACGGAATTATAGTGAGGATCCCAAAAATGCAGACACACATTAATGTAAACGGAGGGCATTCAGGTGAGCAAAGGAGCATTGTGTTGCTTGTTGTTCAAGAAGGTAGACTGAGGACAGCAAATGAAGTCACCTTCCTACAGCTTAGTATTTCAGAACCCAGCTCTCTTTCATTTGCTCAATGTCTTGGAAAGGACACTCTGGAATAAGGGAGCTTGTGTACGTCAGTTTGGCTCCAACCATGGGAAAATCCATCTTGGGACAAATATCCTTCTCTTGTACTTTCTGAGTGGTCCAAGTAAGCCATCTGGACAGCACGGCCATACTTCCCAACGAGTGTCGTAACACACTGATAGTGCAGCTGAATGTCTTTGTCTGTATTTCTCCCTGTACCAAATAGGTGACTGGATATATTTCCCTGAAATGTGGTGTCTCGTGAATCTCAAGTTGCTTTCTTCAGACCCTTCTTCCTTATAGCACTTCATAATGAGAAATGTTTGCCTGCTTGGGGTTGCTGTGATGTAACTGATGTCTGGAAGGGTTAACCTGGAAAAGTCTTGGAAAGCCATCTTCCACCGCTTCTCCCCACACCTTCCCCACTCCCTTTCTTTTATTTTTTGGACCGGTAGCCTCAAATTTCTGCAATCTAAATGTGCAAATGCTTTGCAGTCACGGTCCAGTAGCTGGGTTAATCTCAGACCCCTGGAGTGGCAGATGGCTGATTTGATGCTGATTCCAGTTACAGAGAATCGTGCCACCTATTATCTTTGCACAGGCTGCTGCTTAAAAGGGCGCCTTGGGCGAAATCAGTAAAAAGCAAGGCAAAGCAAACACTCTCTGATCTGCATTACCACAGGTGAAAATGTAAAATGTTTCACCTCTGTGCAAAGGGCTCGAAAGGTGGACAAAGAGGGGAAGGGAGGTGGGAGGGGAAGAAGGGGGAGAGAAAGATCTCGTTTTCATCCCAGAAGTGCTGAAGGAAAGGGCAGAGTGGGTTTGCCACCGTCACGATGTTGAATCACTACCACTTACCCTGTTTTAAATGGTTTTCGCAATGTGGTAATCCTTGGCTTCAGCTCCCCTGCTTTAACTCTTAAACAAAACAGACCAGTTGGCATCATGTGGCACCTTCCTGCTCTTCCCAAGCTTTTCCAGAGCGGGTTGTCACAGGAATGCGTGACTCCCCCGCTCCCCGCTGCCATGGCCCACAGCGTGCCCTGCGGCTGTGGAGGAGAGCCGTGCTGGCCCCCACTTTGCCACCGTGCCTTCCCGTGCTGCTCGGGAGGAGAAACCTCATGGACCAAGGAGAGGCTGGGGGGACCTTCCGAAAGCGAGGCGGCCGGGTGTGAACCCCAGCACTGTGTCCATGGCAGATGGTGGTGGGCACGCTGGAGCTGGGCAGGCAGAAAAAGATGGAATGAAGTGGCGAAAGGCAGAAAAGAATTTTGGGATGCTTGTGACCGTTTTCTGCATGGTCGTTCCCCCAATCAAGATTCTCTCTTTTCTCTTTGCTCTGGGAAACGCCACAGAATCAGATGAAGAACTTGGGAAGAGAGTGTGGGTTCCCTGTGCAGAATCCAGTGACGAAATCCGTGAGCAAGGTAAGACCAGGAGATTATGGCTGTGAATGTTTTCCTTTCTTCCTTTCCCCCTTCCAAATCTGTTACTGCAGCATTTGACACAAATTTTAGGATGTGTGATTGATATTCGAAGTGCTAAGTGAAAGGGGCTAAAAAGATCAAACTAAATAGGGCTTCTTTTTAATGCATGCCACTACGGTGGTTTTGGTTTTAGAATAGTTTGTATTGTGTCCAAATGATCTATGTGTGAATAATTGTTACCAACCTCCTGACACCAGGACCTAATTAGGAAGTAAGAGCCTTAAACAGGCCATTTGCATAGTGAGCTTCCATATGTCTCCTTGTGCAATTCATTTGCTTTACTCCATTGAGATATAACGAGAACGATACTCCTAGAACTGCCTTTGACTCTTAAGGCTCTCCTCTTCATCTTCACTATACGTACAGCCCCCTGTTAAGAAGATAATACCTGTTTCCCTTTGTTCAGAGAGAAAAAGCTACTGGGCTGCTAACCTTATTCCAGATGGCACAACTTTCTCTATTTCCAAGTTTCCAATGGAAATGGAAGGAGAAGTGCCAAAACAACAAGCAGCCTAAGAAAAACGTAACGATGCCGGAGGAAGCACTATGAAGCTTAGGACAGGCTGATCTTGAAGGAGTATTACCTAGGAAATCCAGGATTCCTCAAAACCCTGTTAAAAAGCTAATGTTACTGTGTTTGAGTTAACCTATAGATAAAACAGAAGGAGTTCTGTGTTGGTTGTGTTTGTATTTCTTCCTGTTAGGATGTGAGGAAGGGGGAAAGTTCGGTGCGGGGCTGTTTTAGTTATGTCTTACTTTTGAATATTTAGCTCAGTCTGGACCAGCATGCTTGCCGGTGCTCTCTGTTCATTTTATTTTACAGAGCAAAAAATGTCTGGCGTTTTAAACATGGATACAGAAAATACCCTTTATTTCAGAATTGCTCTCAAACACCTGACGCCATCCCATGCTTCAAGTGTCCGGCTTCATTCTTTTACTCCCATCATCCCTAAAGTCAGCAAAACTTAAGCATTTAATTGTATGCCATTTTCTGTAGGGACAAACTTTAATGAGTACTCAAGGGTCTGCTTTTTTTCTTACCCTCCCTGCAGATCAGGGCCTTATTTAGTTTCCCAGCAAAAGTCAGTTCCTCATGCAGTGATTTTGTTTATGATAATTTGCTTGCATGTTCCCTTCCAGGAATTGTCACTGCCTTCCAGAAGGGAGGTTAGCGCTGGTCCCCTTGCAGTGATAATTATAATCAGACCTGTCAGCCTTCACACAGTCTACGCTTATCACTTGCATTTAGGAGGATTTTTCCCGAAGCCTATTACCAATGCTGCTTCTTAGGGAAAAATAGTCACGATTTTCCCTGCTAATCTTTGATGGCTCTCAGCTTTGAAAGCAGTGCAAGTAGCAAAATGACTGCCAGTTGTAGTTAAAGGTGCTGTCGGTCGGTGCTGGTATGGAGCTCCGCATCTGGAAAAAGAGGGAGAGGACATTGGGAAACCCTGAGGGGTTTAATGGGGTTGTGCAAACTCTTCAGGTGTGTGGGAGATGCAACGCGACTGGGCTTTTCCCGATTGCAGTGCTTACAGGAACCAGGTCTGCGGTCCTCCCCCAGGTGGGAGACAGGCAGTGGCAATGGCCGAGTCTCTCCTTGCTGTTACGGGCAGGGATCTGTCGTTCTTCCAGTGTCCGCTGTGGGGTGACCACAAAACCAGCTGTGGTCCATGGTGCCATCTGGCAGGATGGACTCACTACCATCGCTGATGGACTCACTGACACTGGCGGACCGGCGTATAAACTTGACCTGCTGAAGTCCTTCCCTCTGGGCCAAAGCAGTGGTGTCTGTTAGGATGTGATTCACTGTTTTTTTTTTCATCCACCCCAAAATGTTTGAAAATGGTCCATCCTAGTACTTCTCATCGGAAGTCACATCCCACAATTTATTAGACTTTTCATCCTATTGGTCTTATTACTAAATAATCCCCCTCTCTGCTGTGTTTGCTAACTTAAAAAAAAAAGTCAGTTTACAGCATTTCATTGTATCACCATGTTCTTGTTAATGTTTTGGGAGGTCTGAGCTCCCTTGATTTTGGTAGACCTAGAGAATGGGCAGTACTTTACAGTTTTGCACCAAAATAAATGACGGGACAGCGAGAACTCTAGTGCTCTCCGTGAACATGTATTTACAGTGTGCAGGGATATGATTTGCCTTTCTTTTATTTAAATTCACTGAGAGCTAGCGATTTATTTATCAGATGTCACTCCCTGAAGGAAGATAAATGCCATATAGCAAAGGCTTCATCTGTTATACAAATAGATTTGAAGGCTGCTTCCTATTGCGTTTCTCTGGCTGCTGTATGGGAGTGAAAAAGCCTGCGGCTGAACACAGGCAGAATGATGCTTAGCAGTAGCATCTTATGACCTTTTGATCAGCTGAGATCTCAAGCCATATTAGTGGACAGATTATGATGTGATGGAAAGAGGTCCAGGAATAGCCTTTTTATCATGAGAGCCTTCCTGCGAATGTCCTCCTTTGGTGTATTCAGGTGGTTAATCACTGGGGCCAGGGCGATGATTTCAAAACAGGGAGGTGAAATACTGATACAGGCAACCCAAACACGTTTGAGTTTGCCAGCTACATTTGGAAATTGCAGCTTGCGGTTTCTCCCTAATATCCTCCTCTTTCTATCAGGGCTGTGGGTGACACTGCAATATTTTGTAGCACTAATAACCACATTTTGGCAGAAATATCTACACAAAATGGACCCTGAGTCCTCAGACCTCAGGGGAGCTGCAGTCCCTGAATCCAAGGTATGCATGTGGTGGAGATGGATATTCGACTGTGAGGGGAGGTACTCACGTGGAAATGTCTCTGCATCATTTTTCCTATAATAACAATAGTGTTTAAACCTATTTGAACTCTGTTTAGAAAAAAATACAGGTTTTAAAAATGCACAGCCCTGATAGGAATGTTTTTTATGGAGTCTCAAATCTTGTCAAGCAGAAGCAGGGCTAACTTTTGTATTGACCTTGCCCACCTGCCTGTGCAGGATTACTCCTTAAACTTTGTTGTAGGTTCAAATTAACCTCCTCTGTATCTTAATGATCAGTATGAATCTTCAGCCTCCTTGAAAACTGGGCATTAAAGAGCACTCTTTCTTTGCTGAGTCTGCACTTCGGTAATGGTTATGCTGAATTTTTGATCTGGCTGCCAGGGCCACTTCTGGCGAGGAAGGACACGCTTAGGTTTGTGAAGCCTGCCGTAAATGCGTTGAAGTGTATATGAGTGTATGAACAGGCAGCCTGTGCTGGTTGTGTACCTGCTAGCATGGGGTTGTCCGAGTTGTGTGGTATTGAGTTTTGTTTGGTGTCGAAGCCGAAAGAGCTGATTATTTGCCTGGAGCGAATAGGCAGAAGGCCCGGCGGTGTGTGAATCCCGAATGGATATCGCTGTGAGTGAGGACACTGATGCACCAGGTCTGCAGAGCAATAGCTGCCACAGCCCTCTGAAAACTCTTTGAAAAGAAGAAGGTTATGGAGGTGGAGAAAATGCACAGCAGGACACTGGCTCCTGTTATCTCCCCCAGCCTCTTCAATCAGGTGCCTGCTGGGCTTCCCACTCCTCCTGCTTTTTGCACTAGATCATAGGATCATAAGGCATTAGACTGCTGGCATTAAGTCATCCTCCATCCTCCTGGCATTATAGCTCCCTGAGTCACGGAGCGGCAAAGAAACACTGAAGCAGGGAGCCCACATGGCGCTTTTAACTTCAGCTGTCCAGCTACAGAGGTATCCAAAGAGGGACTGCAAGGATGTGCTAGGTGCCTGACACGTCTCCACCTTTTCCACAGGAAAAGCAGGGAGTTGAGAAGGATCTGTTCACCAGGAAAGTGTTGTTGCTGAAATACAGCTCATTTGCTAGGAGAAGATGGTCCCTCCCAGGCCCTATCTGCAAACCACTGATCAGGTGCTAAAGCAGTAATGCAGATGGACAAGATCTGGAGGCTCGCAAGCAAAACAGTTCAAAGACACAGGTTCCTCTTCCATCATGGTACGGAAGCTGCTAACACTGCCGGGCCTTCTGCCTGACGTGCCCGGTCCTGTACGCTCGGCTCTTTGCAACGTAAGCGCGTGTGTTCACCTCCTTGTAGAGCAGAGGGACCTGTGGAAACAGGCTTACCCCGCTCTGAGCAACTTGGTGGCAAAGTTCACGTTGGACGGGGATGTGGATTTCCTCCAGCGTCGTATGAGTGCATGGTAGCTGTTTGAGGTGGGACGCCTCTTTTGGGCTATGCAATGTGAGGCTGCATATGTTGAAAATGTAGGCAGATGACAGTGGTGTAGGATGAGGAGAAGGAGACAGTGGCTTGTTTATGAAGTTGATCTGCCCATGTATAACACCTTTGTCTTTCATAAAGGTATAATATCTGGTTCCTTGCGATTATCCTTAAATTACAGACAGCAGTAATTTCCAGTTTCTCATTGAATAAGAGTGATTAAACAGCAAAAGAGTATTGTTATATCCGAATTTAGAGCCATACAACTCCCTTCACGTCACTGGAAAGTGGCGATCTTGGGCAGGAAAAGGGGAAGATGGACATTTATGTTACCCAAGTGTCTAAGGCTACATCTGTTTTAGGCCTATTAAACAGTGTCTGGGAATGTTGCTCAGCACGGGAGCATGGCTGGGTATAGTCAAACTACGAGACCAGTCCTTGGCACGCTTTTGGTCCATGACAACTAGTGAACTCCTAAATCATTCCTGAGCATGGATCAGGGTTCACCCCAGTAAGCTGTTTGCATTTAGCTGCTCTGTTAGGGAAGCTAAGACATGGGTTGCTAGCAGAGATATGAACCATTCTGTGCCAGTTGGCCTCAATGCCTGGGAACGTTTCTGGGCATGTTTAATTTCCTAGTGGCTGAAGAGGCTCAGGCCCAACTGAGAAACTAAACTCCATCATCCTAAACTCCATTAGTCATCAAAGGAGAGAGGGTGGCACCATCACAGGTTGATTCAGGCTCTCTAGGTCTTGACATCTCTAAACGGGCTGTAGCCCAAGCCTAAGGCAGATAAGCCTGCAGGATTCAAAGTGCTGATAGCAGAAATTCAGCTGTAATACTGTTATCCCAGAAAAGGCTATATTTCTATTTTGTTGGGCATCTTTGGCAGCAAGCAACAGCAGAGATTTCAGAATTAGATGTGAAACCTTCATCAGTACCTAACTGGAGGGGACATGCCAGAGTAAGGGAAAATACTTCAGCAGCACCCATTCTGTGGTCGCAGCAGACCTCCAGCCAGTGCATCTCTTAGTGCTGGTTTTGCCTCACGTACAAAGTAGCATGGCACAGCTGATGTGGGAACTAGTGGAAGGAAATAAGTGATTTTCCTGGTCGATCCCACTACACTGCCTTCCCCCATTTTTATAGCCTAGCTCGTGTGTCTTTCCATGAATATATGCTCTAGTACAGGTGCATTTCTTGCATATTTATTAGTTTCCTCCCCTGCCTCTCCATACTCAGATAATGAATTCTAAGTCAATGAGTTGTTCTTCTTGCAACAGTGAGAGCCACCAGTTATTTTTCTTCACAAAAAGAATTTCTTTCTTTCTCCCTCACCATAGGGCTCCCTTTTCAATCAGCTCCAGTCATGGGACTGATATTCTCTGTGATTTCGTTTTAACGTTTGGTGGTTGACAGTTAAACGTGTCCGCAGGAGACAACTGCAGGCTTAGATGTAATAAAAAGTCTCATGGAAGTATGTCTGCCATGTCTTTTGAATACAAGTAAACCCTTTATTAGATGAATAAAGTTTTATGTCAGTTTGGCCTTATCCAAATGTATCTATTTTTCACACAGAATCAAAAGCCTAGGAGAAAAAGTAACATTAATTTGACTATTGCCACCAAAATAAAATGTTTCATTACCTTTTCTTTCACTGAATCAGTTCATTCACAGGATGGTCGGCTATAATAAATGGAAACGTTTTGTGTAAACATGTCAAACAAAACCTTTTCCTTTCAAAAATACCTCAAGTGTTTGGTCACAGTGGAGCTGAAATTATTGATTGAATGTGGCACATATTTGGAAACATGACCTTAATCTGTAGGTTTCAGCGAAGAAGGTATTTTCCCCAGGTATTTCAGTAAGTCAGATAAGTAAATTATATTTTTGACATGTTAAAAACGTTCCATTTTAGACAAAGAAAGTAATATCCCAGTTGTATCACTGAAACTCAATGCTCTGCGTTGCTTGTTAACAGCTACACATTTATTGTTTTGGTGTCCCAGTTTGCTATCAGGTATCAATGCACTGCTACAGACCAAATAATCAATAGTCCTGTCAGTTGAGTATGCCCTGGAAATATAATATTACTGTTAGTATTGATCCACAGAGCAGAAATCCAGGCATCAAACTTCACAGTCATTACTTGCTAGCACCCTGATTTTTGCTTGCAGAGCAACTGGCTCGTAAATCGCTGCAGCGCGTTTCCCTCCAGGGCCCAGTGTTTCCTGCACACCCTTGTTCCCTATACAATAATGGACATGAACATAAACACAAGGGTATCGGTGCACACGCGCCTTGCAGATAGTTTCATTCCAGGCGTCTGTGGTTTCCGGGTGCAGCGAACTGTTTTCCAAGAATGCCGGTAAAATCAAGATTCATCGACTCTGGTATCCCCTGTCTAACTGTATCTTAGGATTTTTCAGATATGAGCTTCTCTTCACCTCATTCACAATGTTTCTAAAGATCATGGATGCCAGACACCTTTCTTTTCGCCTTCCAAGCAAAGAAAGGATGTGAAAAAGGTCAATGCCGTAGCAGTCCGACAGGTCAGATGCTACTACAGCCTTGCCACTATAGTCTCTGAGCAGCTGATGGTCTTTAAGATATTTATTTATACCTATATAGGTATATTTATCTCTATCTGTAGTATTTTATGAGGTAAAGAAATGCTCTTATCTGCAGGCGGAAGGACCCTGAGCACAGCTCAGTGAATAGAAGTGACCTAAATTGCACGCTGCTGCTGTAGGGTAGGTCTTTCCCTCAGCTCAGAGTAGCAGCCCAGCCAGAAGACCAAGAAATGCCCTGGTGTGCCATTGTTAGTGGGGTAGCGTGAGATGGGTCACGTGCTGGGTGGGACCAGCAGAGACCTCCTGCAGCTTTCTCCAAGCATCAGGAGGAAAGCCATTAGCGAAGGCTCATACGCATTGGCTTGCAGAGGTGACTTCAGACTCAAGTTACCAGTCAGGAGGAAGAAGTCCTGCAGCACTGAGATGTACTGGCAGCTGTAGGAGACTGGCTGTTCTTTGCTGTCCTCTCCCAACCTGAGGCTACGTCAAACTGAGGGAAGGAACAAAATGTTGTGCTTTTTGTTTGTACATGTGCATTCACACTCATCCCTGTGAGTCTGGCGGTCTTTGCCGTATCTGTAACGGCTTCACAATGATGCCATGAACGAAAGTTTGGCAGATTAATTTTACAATTGTCAGTCTTCCCAGAAGAAGCCCAGAATTTCATTAACTAAGACATAGGCATGATTTCCTATAAGCTCTTTCCAGGTTTTGCTAGATCCAGATAAATTAAATCAGCATTTCAGTTCTATGCCACCAATATTAATCGACATAGCACTCTTCATATAGCAATACTATCATTTTGGCACCTTGTATTTCAGCAGTAGCTGTATTATAGGATGTTACTGTCAATGATAACATTTCTTTAAGAAATGGGCCTGCTTGAACAGTATGAGCTCTGGGGAGCAAGTAGTCTGGACATGAGCAGAGTGTGACCCCAGTGAGAATAAACATGGAGACGTAGGCATTTGGGAAAAGCGAATAACTCCACCATGACATAATTCTCCAGACGAATCAACTAATAGTATCTGAAGGTGCTCTTGGTGAGAGCCAACTCTCAGGTCTTCATAAACAGCAGATTTATCTGTGATGCCTCTTGAGGCCCTATTGCTGAATCCGGGAAAAGATGTAGGATGATGATGGAAGGGTAGAAACAGAAGCCTCAGATGGCTGGAAGGAGTTCATAAGAGCCTCTAATGAGGTGAGGGAGGAAGAGGCTTTTGTCATAGATGCCTTACAAAGAAAGGGAATCTGGAGAAGTGGGTACCATTTATATTGCCTCTCTCCCTTCCTCAAAAAGGTGGCCTCATCCTTGATTCACTGTATTCAGGACCTGCTCTGCTTACAGAAGGTACCAGGCAGAACCATAACAAACTAGCATTTGAATAGGTAAAATTGGAGCAAACTGGTAATGACAAAAAGCCCCTTACACATTCTTGCTTAAAGCCCACTGAAACCACTGCAGACACCCAGTGGCTTCATTTTCTTTAGATCGGGCCAATACTCAGAGCATTCCTAGCTACACAACAGAAAGAGTAGTAATACCCAGACCCACGCTGATTCTGATCTGGCTCCGTATAAATCTTGCGTGACTCACTTTGCTAACGAGGTTCCCACTGCTCAGCTGTCACCATAGTGTCTGAGAAGCTTCCGATAGCGTATGAAGCAACACGACTAATGATTGTCGTTTCTTCCCTCGGGGGAGGAGTGTGTGCCGTGGAGTGTCTGCTTTGGGAGTTCTTTACAATATGGTGTTGGTACCTCCTCTAACATAAGTGCATAGTATATGCACTCACAGACCATTGTCAGAAGTCCCCATGCTCCCAAGGAGCATATTCATCAGGCTTGTTCTCGGTGCAGGAGCTTCAGATCGTCTTCTGTTATTAGCACCTGGAACATGACGCTCAAATGTCTTGGCAAGTCTACGTGAGGAATGAGATACATTTTATGTCTTGCTGGGAGAAATCAAGGTCAGGTTCGATCTTCTCAGAGCAGTTGGAGTTGCAGGGCAGTCACAATGCAGTGCTCTGCACCCACTGGAGTTTCCTATGCACTGAGGGCTTCATATCAAACATTAGCTTCCTAAATGCTCCCTGAGAGGGTATAAACAGAAATTCGGGCACTCAGCCAGCTAGAGGTAGTATGACTTACAACTTAGGGTTACAACTGTGGAAGATCATGGTGTCAGTGAGGAAGTCGTCATCGATTTTGGCTATGTAATATCAACAAAAGGAGACAACACTATGACTGCACACTCCTCCAAAATTTTTTCCCTTCCAGAAGTATCACCTCTGCTCCATAATGCCTCAGCAGCTCACTTCAGTTGCGGCAAATGAAACCACAAATGATGTCATTGTATTTTTTTTTCCATTGAACAGTGAATGAATGGCCATTTCTGCCCTTATCTTCTCTTTTAGATAAAATGCCCTCAAATGCCATCATTGAAGTTCAGAGGTCATTGGTGACTTTAAAATCCTCTCCAATTGCCTTGGATCAAAACCAAATGAAATAAAAATCAATATGAGAGTCAAGAGGCCAAGACACCAAACTGATGTGTCCAAGGCAAGCAGCTTGCTGGTTTGAGAGCATTTCTGGCAGCCATCTGCTTGTTTGAATTTGAGGATGTGACGCTTTTAAAAGTCAGAGAAAAAACACACGCTCGGCCACAGCCTCCAGATATTTTTCTTGATAACAGGATTCTCATTTTTGTGCCCATTTTCTTACAGCCTCAAGAATGTCCTGTTTTGCAATCATACTGTCAGCAGGTGTTCGTTGTGCTGAAACACTATATTGTGTAATTCTTCTCTAACTTAAAAAAAATCTTTTTGAAGGCTGAGAACTTTTCTCCTCACCCCTCTTCAAGAATGAATAACAGAACAGAGTAGGTTATTAAAAATCAATAGCCAGTCATTTGTTTACATGAGTATTTGCCCTTTTTAACTAAAAAGGGGTTTTGTTTTTTTTTTTAGTGCTGCTACTGTTTCCACTCGTCTCAGCCTTGTCTTGTGTAACAAAGAAACTGATGCTTTTATTGATGGTGTTAACAGAGACACCAATGACTGAATCACATTTAAGAGCTAAATTCCCCTTTTATTCTTGAAGGTGGCCAGGATCAAAGCATCAAGAGGCTGGGGCTGTAGGGAGAAACTTGAACTACCGACGAATCTTTCTTGTGAGCAAATAAAGACATTAGAGATTCCCCAGCTACCAGTGTGACCCCTTTAGCATGCCCACAGTTAAGAAGATGATATTGTGCTAGTCCATAAAAGTCCTTGTCACAGTAGGAGCATCATAAAGCAAATATAATATTGTTCCTGGCCCAAGGACTTTATGCCATTAAAAGTTTAAGACAGGAGTCAGTGGGTGGATAGAGGTAGTCAGGAAGCAGTGAGACAAAGGCTATGCGGTGCCTGTCTACGCACCAGCCCCCTAATTGTGGCCGGTTTTTATTGGGGGTTGTGTGCGTTGCACTGGAAGAGCTTTGCAAGAGGGCCGGTGGGTGTAACGCGAGCCCTTCTTGGGCAGGAGAGACAGCTTTACAGAGAAGAAGGCATATTAGCAGAAGGTGTTTACACTCTTACTTGGCAACTGCTTAGGGAAAACATTCTTTCCAGATTTTTTTTTTAAATATATATGAATAAGGCATTCATAAAGTAATGAAAGGTACATTTTCATCAATTAGAATGGACCCCATTAAATTCTGGACGTTTACCACATCACAATGTTTATCTGCAAGGCAATATTTCCCCATGCTTAATAAAAGGGAACAGCGGGAGTACCGCAGCAAATTTAAGCCACTTCTGGCACTCAGTGTCAAGATTTTAATGGCACCCACATTACCTTGGATGCTTTTTATAGCTTCATCTTGCTTTATGTGACAATACTTAGTTTTTATGTCGTGCTTTTTGCCCATAAATCTCAGGATCTCACAAAGCAGGGCAAGGAGCTACACCCATTTCAGGGAATGGAAAAAAACACCGAGTGAGGTGGTTTGGTTGTGGTCACAGAGCAGCTCAGAGGCCTGCTGAGAGCAGGCCTCAATCTTCTGAAATCCCATCCCGGGAACGCGTTGCATCTTCAATGGGAAGCTTTACCCGGGCTAATGTGGCGTGCGAATACACGGCTTGTGCCAAAGCCTGGGGAAGTGAATGGGAGTCTTTCCATTGGCTCCTTGGGGCCTGGATTGCAGCAAGATGCCCTTTTCTTGGGCCTGACACAGCAGGTCCACCCTGTCTTCCTGTCAGAGTCGAGTGCTGAGGGATGGAAACAAACAGTGGGGGAAAAATGCCTATTTGGTAGATAAGCAACCAGCAGGAGGCTGCCTGTGTTCTCCTTCCATTCCTGTCACTGTCACCTCATGGCCAGTTGGCTCCTTCTAGAGGGATTTTCTGTAAGTCTGGTCTGCTGAACTTGCCTGTCTGTTGTCTTCCTGTCTCAAGTTAGCCCATCAGGCTTGGAGAGTAGCTTGGGGTCAGCCTGCTCCTTCTGGAGCTTTAGGAGACCTACCAAGCCCCTTCCCCAGGCCTGTGCTTCTGCTGGTCCTAAAAGCTGTGGTGGCACCTGAACGCCCTTCTGGGAGGGAAGTCGGGATCGAGGATTTCATTTTTCATTTCCTCTCCAGTCTTGCCCTTCATGGACTGGAAAATGCACGTAGAAGATGTCAGGAGGAGTGAGGGAGGAGGGGGGTTGGTGGCATGTTTCCCTCATGATGGGACACGGTGGCTACTGAGGCCACAGAGGAATGGGACAGATGGAGACTGTCAGCAGGACCACTCTCCCCTGCTGATAGGTAGGATAGCAGTTTTCAAAAGAATAGGTGCCACAGATCAGGCTGTTTTCCCACGAAGGGGAAGTCTTTGCCTTTGTTTCTCTCCAAGCCTGTTCCTCAGCAGTACAGAGCTTTGGGAGTCCAGGGCTGTGCAAGCACAGAGCCTTGATCCACCACAGAGCTGTAGATACCATGGGTATCTACATGGATAGATAACGTGGCTTTCATATTTCCCCCAGGGAATTTAATTTGGTTTCCAGCAACATCTTATTTTCTCTGCTTCATGGAGTTCAGCAGCAGCAGGGCCAGGGTAGAGGAGAGCCGATTACCCTGCGGGTCAGGGGGGAAAGCTTTCTGCTCCCAGCTCAGCCCACTGGACTGCTTAGGCCTGCATGGGGCTCCTGGGCCTTGCAGCACTCCCATCTTTAACATACCCTCTCCATCAGCTTTGGTTGGCGTTGCAGTTCCTGCAGACGGACTGAGGCAATCGAGAGTCAGATTATATAGCCCAAGGGCCATTTAATAGGGGTCAATTCCCGACTGCCCAGAAATCGGCCCCTCACACTAGAAATACAGTATTCCCCCTTCAAGGTCCCATCTTGGCCCTTGCATCATAGCCATGCACCATAATCTCCTTGTGATTCTCCACGCGAATGTGCACCTCAGTCCCTCCTACCTATCTAAGCTTGCCCAGTGTAGCACACTCTCTACTGCTGCTATTCTGCTTGCTAGAACCCCTTTTTCTGTCTATCTTCTTTTTTTCCCGTTTTCAATTTCTCTCTCCCTCATTTTGCACCTCTGAGGTGAAAATTCTTGGAGGATCTTCACCCGAGTGACTGGCCCAAAGCTCTGGGTTGTGTCATGTGTATGTAAAGGTGGGCAGACCATGTAGAAAGTGTAAAATACGGTGTTCATGCAGTTTCCTTCCAAATGTGGTATTTCATTAGGACTGAGAGCCATCCTGCCTTACTGAGCAAGCAGAACCTCTGCTCTTCATCTCCAAATCCCATCTAAAATCATCCTTAAGCCTAGCATCTTAATAAATAGAGGAAGAGCTATTAATCCTGTTTCCATACAGAGGAAACTGAGGCACAAAGAGTTTAATGAAAGGTGCAGACGCACAGAGAGCCTGTGGCAGGACTGGGAAGCGAACCAAGATCTCCTGAAACAGAGAGCAGTGCCTTAACGCCGAGGCCGTCCTTCTTGTCTCTGAATCAGGAACCTGTGGTGTTCCTAAATTGCCGTTCTGTGTTACAGATGGGCATGCTGGCCAGCCTTATTGCGAGTCTGAGGGGCCACGCTTCGGTCAGGCCTGGAAACGTTGGCTGTTGAAGGGCCACCACGTTCCTTGGAATCCTGCTGCGAGTTCTTTGCCATTGCGCGTCAGACAGTTTTGCAAGCAGCTTTTTTGCGGGAGAGACGAGGGGGCTGGCTGCTGGCAGCTCCGGGAATCTTTCGGAGTCACGCTGCCAACCGCCCTCTCCCTTTGGTGCTGGGATTCTCCCTGAGCGGAGCTGTCTGTGATTTGTAATGACTGAATATATGACTGATGAGCCTCGGCGGGCTCCCCCACAATCCCTCCTCCTTGGAAACGAGCTGTAAATCTAAATGGATTGTATCCCAGCGAAATCGGCCAATGAATGAATCAATCAGGCAGGCTCAGAAACATTCCCACCGGTTCCAAGGAGATGTCATGCTAGAAAATGACTCCCTGATAATTGAGGAGACCTGCAGTCCCTCTGCACGGCTGCAGAGCGGCTGCCGCTGCGGTTTTTCCCATTAAGGGAGCCTGTGGTTATGCAGCTCTTGACAGGCTAGAAGAGAAGGTGAAGGAAGTGGGCAATAGCATCCTTCCTCGACTTCATTTAGAGTAAAGCTCACAGGTGCTGCACTTGGATGGAGCACTTTCTAATTGAAGTAGCTGGAGCAATTGCGACGATAAACTCTACTATGAATATGAGATTCCTCCAGCTCCCGTTGCAGCCGAAGGGGAGATGCAAAGCCAGGGGAATGACGGTGTATCCTGGAGTCTTGTCTGTCCTTTGCACAGCTGAGAAAGGAGCTTTTTGCTTCTAGATCTGGCCTTCCTCCAAAGCTCAGATCAGAGGGTTAGGACCAGACCTAGGGAGTTGAGTGGAAATAAAAAAGAGAGTTAAACATGTGTCTCAGCCCTAAGCCAAGCTTCTCTTCCAGATGAAATTTAAAAAAAAAGAAAAACCCCCAACCCCACATACCTCTCTGCAGATTAATGGTTTTGTGGTACTTTGATGCCTCTGGCCAAAATTTTCACTGTCTGTACTGGCCTGTGCCAGCTGCCTGACATTCCCTCTCTCCTGGCTCCACCAGGCATCTGATTTTCTGGAAGGAGGCTCAAATTGAAGGATGAGGGTGCTTTGACCAAAGGGTCTGGCAAGTTGGAGGAGAAGCATTTCCTGAGCAGACAAACTCAGTCATTATTAACTTTTATTGAATGGCATGAGAAATATGCCAAAGTGTATGTATGGGCATGTGTATGTATTTTACTATGCTTTTACTTACATGCTGAGTAAAGCACTTAAACCAACCTTTGGTGATAAGACCAGGTGCAATTTTCACCCCTGTATTTAAATCACAGCATTTTAGGTTCTCTGTTCAGCCTGCACAGGTAGGGCTTGGATGTCCTATTTGGTAGCTCTAGAGCTGAGCTCCTGAAGACCTGGGCAGAAGAAGAGATGAAATGATTCAAGTTCCCAGTCAGGCCTGTTTCTCTCCACATGTTTTCCCCACGTTCCTTAGTTTGTGCAAAGCTTCATCCCTTCCTGTCGTGGCAGGTGGACAGGGCTGGGGAAACGTATCCCAGAGTTGCTGTCTGTAGATACAGGCCTGATAAACTCCAGAAGGAAAAAAGAGCAATCAGCTACATGAGAACTGAACAAATTAAATGTCTGAGTAGTATTTCAAAAGAGAACATGGGCGGCATCAGAAATTTTCCATCAACTGTAATAGCACCAATTACTTTGCCAATTGCTGATTCCATCGTGATTTGTTTAGTGCAGTCATGCTCCGGACTCTTGCCTGGGCTGATAGGCTTTGTTTATTCTTGACTGATCATTTGCAGCACTTTTTTCTCTCTCTTCTTGTGCTGTCCTTCCCCCTGGGCCCAGCTGGAAGCCAAGAATAGTCTTCCTCCCACGTGCTCATTTCCAGCCAGGGCAGGGTATCGGTGAGGGGTGATGAGTCTCTTGGAAGCAGGAGACTCTGCTGCTGCTGTTCCCGACTTCTCAGGAGGTGCAAAAATGATCCTTCCCCTCCTTCTCTGCCACCCATTTTTTTAAAAAAAAAAAACAAGATTCCCCCCAAGAAGCTAAGCAGTTAGTCAAGGAACGTGCTTGGGATCTTATTGGGCGGTAGCTGTGGAGCTGAACACTTCTGTCTCGGGGAGAGGAAGAGAGCGACCTGCTGTACCTCTCCAGATGGCAAAGACACACAAGCACACATGCACGCACGCACAGAGCAAGTCTCCCTGGAAAGTTAGCGGGAGCTTTTCATTGCTGTTTACATTTAAGTCCATGGAAATTAATGGGTGTCTCCATAGCCACTTTGTACAAGAGCTGTGATTCTTCTCCTGCTAATTGGGGAAGAGAGCTAATCATGGGCATTTAAGGAATGCATCTGCTTGATTGACAACTTGAATGTAAACTGCTGTGATATCTACCAGAGATCTTAAAAGCTGATTTAATTCCCTTCCCTAGTCATTCAGGTCAGGGCTATGGAGGGTTGAATGACATCTCCACTGTCCTCCTGCCTGAGGCACCAAGGCATGGCTTCATCTCCAAGGTGCGAAACATCTTCCCCTTCAAATTTAATCCTCCCTTAGAAGCCACTGCCACCTCTATCTTCTCCAGCAGCTGTTAGTGACAGCAGTACACTTAGCAGCATACCAGCCTCCCAGCTGCCTCAGGTGGTTTTGGCTGGCCACAGGGAGAGGAGGTGGCCCATGCTCAGCTTCTCCTCCAGGCTTGTCCTCAGACCTGACTCCCTCAGGCTGCTGCCTAGAGAGCATGGCAAGCAGGGAGCGCTACTGAGACTGTAGTCGCACGGTCCTGAAGCAGAGGACTGCGTGTATTTAAGCTCTGATGAACAGCAGATAATCCATGCAAGGCTTTTTCTGTGCACCTGGTTTTCTCCTGGCCTTTCTGTCCCAGGCAGCTGTTGAGATAACATGAGAGCACTCCGGTTAGGGTGTAGCGCAACTTGTTTCTAGCCATCCCTGGGGGGAGCATGGGAGGCAAAGGAGCCCCAAGAAACGTGAGATGACACACAAAGTATCAGATAGAGGTTAGGATATCAACTCTCTCCATTTGTACTCTGCTATCAGTTTCAGCTTTGCAGCTTTGCAGTGCTGGCACACTTTGCCGCTCGCAACCCTCCGAGTCACCCCGAATTGTTAAAGATCCTCTGGATGTGTTTTCAGCCCTCACAGGTCATACTGGATGCAAACAGACACAAAGCAGATGAGCTGCTGGTGCAGGTCAGAGGAACATGACAGAGGGAATTTGAGGGAGAACCGTCTGCTTACTCTAAAGTGACGAGATTAAAGCACAGGTAGGCTTCGGAAGAAGAGTGCACAAGGATGTGACTTTTTCCAGCAGTGCCATTCTAATGGCCTCATTCCCCATTGCCTGGCAGTTTATGTAGTTCTCTAAACTGCTACAACATGTAGGTGGATCTGGACTCTCCCCTTACAGAGTCCACTAGCAATATTTTTCATCCACTTTGCATTCATTGCAGCACAGCTGCCATGGACACCAGCTGTAAGCCTTATTTTCTTTGTAGGAAACCGAGGCACAATAAAAAATTAACTAATTTTTCCAAGTCACAAACCTACTTTGCGATCAAGTTAAAAATAGATGAGAACATCTCCTACCTCCTGTCTTACCTGCAGGACAGCCTTGCATTCAAAGGTCATGTATGTGTGAACATTTGTAGAACAGTTAGTAATTCAGCAGTCAGTAAATCTATATCCTGTTCAGTTAACCTGCAACTAAAACAAACATTTTTAGTGTTTCAGGAATGCCCAAAGACTTTCATTTTCAGAAAATGGTCATGCCTTGCCCTTTGCAAATCAAGTTTAGTTGAGATTGGTACCCATGTCACTAGTCTTTTTCTTTTTTCCTCCTCATCCTGTATATAGTTATTGAGCAGTATTGAGGGATCATGACTACTTAATTGTGTGTGTGTGTGTGCGATGCAATATGATAACTCATCTGGAGATTTGAAAAGGCAGAGGGATTATAAAGCTAGAACCAGCTCTGTTGGTATGGCTGGCTGTGGGTTTATTTTTAGGGAACGACCCATTATCTCGCTGTACTGGAATGCTGCCTTCAGAGTCCGGTCTTTTCATTGCCTGCATTTAAGGTTAAAGACAGTCACTGGATGGTTTGCCTGGCAGGTCCTTTTCCCACTTTCTAATCCTGTTTTTTTGCAGGGTCATCTGCTGGTTAATACTGGCATTCATCAAAAGAAATAAAGCCAAGTTTGTCATTGGCCTTCAGGGGAAGTCCTGTTGGTAGGAAGGGAATCTTCACTTTTGGGTTCCTCAGTAAAATCCAGTGGGTTCCCAACCAGATGCATTTCCCATTGCAGGGTAGGGGAAGCCAAGCAATGGTATTTAATAGAGATTTCATGCAAAGTACTGCAAAGACTTTGATTAGGTTAACTACTAGAAGACTACTGAGACTTTTCTTACTTCTTCCTTGGACCAAAACAGTCGAATGTAGTTGTGCATAAGAAGAAAGGAAGACTACCACCTGATATGATGGGAAACAGCATAATTTGGTCAGGGGATAGGCAATGAGAAGACGTGCTCTCTAACTTCAGCTACTGTCTTGTAGGCAGTTCTGCGAACGTATATCCCCATCCATAAAATGGGAACATTAATAATTATCTCTCTTGCAGAGAGTTGATAAAGTAAATTAATTACTGTTTGTGAAACTAATTGAGATTCCCAGGTGGGCACTGTTTGGCACGTTCTAATTATTATTATTATTATCATTTCCATTGAGGTTTGGCTTCATATAATTAGTTTGCCGTATCTGCAAACAGGTAACCTTTCTAAAGGTATTTGGGGCATTCATCATGGGACAGGCTTGTGCAGAGCAGTGTGGCATGAGGAAGCAATGGGAGTAATGTCTGATCCATCTTCCAGCTCGTCTTCCTCACCCCAAAACTGCTTCCATCTCACTGCATGGTTATGCTCTTCAGAAAGTCACCTTTCTGACAGTGGACAGAAACAGTTAAAGGAAACCAGCCTTACTACAAATTTATGCCCCATTATACATTTTTTATGGTAAATTATATTTCTGTCTATACTATGGAATAAAACCCAGAGGCTGATTGATTATGTCCAGTGCAGGGAGGGAAAAGGTTTTACAGCAGCATTCAGGTGTCTCTAGATTAGGCCATCAGCTTCTGCTGGGTTTAACTTTAAATGAGTTCTCATACAATGTGTACCAGTCACATACTGTTTTAGTTTATGCTCCCAAGTACTGTTGCACTCAGGAATCCTGAGTTAGCTCAGTATCTTCAAAAAAGTCAATGAAAGCTGAGGTTGTCATTACTGAAGATTCACTTGTCAAACATCTCTCCCACTTAAAAGTAGCACATCTGGAAGCAGAACAAAAAGACCTACTAAAATAACACTTTTTTTAAAAAAAACCAACCCTTTAACATTATGTAACAGCTATAGGAAGTATATTGTTTTATTTATGAAAGTGGAGCGCTGTCTATTCATTATTTCCTGCATCTGGGTTTGTCTGCTTCGCTTTTTCTTTCCTTTCATAAATAAGCAATAATTGGGATTGAGACATTCAAAGGAGTTTTATGGCTCTTGAATCACCAGCAGCTTTTCCAGATTTTTCATCTGAGAGAAGCTAAGTCAGAATGAAACTGGAGAGCCTGGGGAAGTAGACAAAAATAATCAAGTCAATGTGTCAGAAAAGGCTGTGCAACTTGGTCTGAAATTGTGCTTATCTACAGACAATGTGTTTTATCCAACCAGTTCCTGCTCTTCCCAGTATTAGCTGTTAAATGTCATTTCATAGTATTTTTGCTGACGGTTTCCCCTGGAAATTCTTATTCTCTTCCATTTCTTAAATATTTGATCTGTTCCTCCTCTCATGGGCTTTGCAAGGATCTGAAACTGCCAGGGCTTTTTCACTTTGTTTGCTTCCTGCGTTTTACATGGGTGCAACTGTGGGCGTCAGCTTTTGAAGTAGTTAGTCCAGTCACCTTTCGTGTGCGTAAAGCCCAGAGGAAATGGGCACAGTGCTAGGAAAATAGTTTTAAGCAAGCTGAGGTACCTTGAGGTGGCCTCATCTCTGTCACACTAGGAAAATAGACATGTGGCTGTTTCCATATTCTTATCAAGTCAGTGAAACATTCAGTCTGATACTTATGTCCAATATAGTCAGTCAACAGGGTAATTTTATGTTCCTGTAATCCTGCAACATGCCTTCAAAATATAAAGGTAGGCAAATGGGAAAACAGGTTAGGTGGCCTAAGAGCAACTGGGAGATGGGAGCATTGTATAAGTCCTTGAATGAATAGGAGACTCAATTCCACTTTTCAGAACATATCCAGGGACTCTTAGACATCTGAATGCCTTTAAAGATCTACCACTATGTTTCTGAAAGGCTAAAATGAGCATTGTAATTGGTGTCTATTTAGGTAGGAAGTATGGGGTTAGAGGGAGGGAGTTGGTACAATAAATACTTATTTAATCTTCTCTATGTCCAGCTTGAACCTGCAAATAATAGAAGCACAGCCAGGGTGCTTTTGCTTGCTAAGTGTTTCACCAGCTTTCCCCATATTAGCTAATATACCGGTGGAAAGAACTGAAATTTTAGAACTACATTTGCAGGATTCCCCAGCGTTGCTATCAGCAACCTCCCAAACCGATTCATTGAGTTGGGCCTTTGATGTGCAATTAAACCCAGGAAAAAATAGCTTTGTGTAATGTATAAATAGAAAAGAGAAGAGATAAAGGCGGCGTTGAAGTCAGTTGCTGACAGCTTGGCATCCAAACGTTAAAGGTGCATTCCACTATCTCTGCTTAAGAATGAGTTCCTGAAAAACGCCTGCCCCCTTCCAAATTCCAACCCCCTGAAAATTAGCACTTTATTTACCTTACAGATGCTTTTGTTCCGTTGGAAAGAAAATGTCTGCAAGGCTGACTTGATTTGTCTTAACAGCAAAAAGGGAATTTTTTCACAAAACTAAACTCTCTAAGGCTGTGCTTTTATTAGATAGGTTTTCTCTTTATCTCTGTAAAAATAGCATTCTTGCAGGAAGCCATTAGGTTTACCCACTCTTACTGATGAATAGCTGGCATGTGAAATATAGACCTCTTGCATGTTGCAAAAGGTCAGAGTATGTGGCATGTTCTTTGAGCATCAGGGATAAGGCACTCAGGCACATTTTGATTAACCTGACAAAAGGGTGAGATAATCCAAGTGGAAGCTACAGTATTTGAATGAACTTCTGCCATTAATGTCTGCCATATCTGCAGGTCTGACTGATCTCCTGCCAATTTTACACTAGCGTAGCTCCATGGCCGAAGCAGAGCTATCCTGCTTCGCATCAGCGGGAAATTCAATTTCAGCTTTTTGAGGAACCCTAAATAGTTGACTCCACGGGACGAAGAAAATCATTCGAGTTCAGGACTATGAGGAAATGTATGCAAGGAAAATAAAAAAAGTCAAAGAGTGGAATTATCACCCTACCATTAGCATCTTAAAAAAGTTGGGCATTTAGTCCCAGCCAAGTTGTATACCTCCCTCGTATTAAAGCTCTGACATATCAGTAGACAGCAAGTGCATCCACTCTGTCGTCTCCGTTTTGTTGGACTTACACAAGCCAAGACAGGTTTTCCTTTCTTTTGAGCAGCCCCATGGCCAGTTGCTGCATGAGTCCCAGTTGGTTGGTTGTCCTGTTAAATCGCTAAAGGATGGATGGAAGCGCCATGTGTCCTTACTGATAAGGTGAAGACAAAATCACAGAAAAGCTGGTCACGAAGGCCAGCTTCTCTACTTGAAAATGTGCGATGGTTTTATAAGAAGATTTTGCTATGCAGCGTTTTGTGGCTTTTCAGATATATAGATAAAAGCCAGTGCTGGAGTCGCCACAGAATAATCTGAGAAGGGGAGAGCCAGGGCTTGGGGCTGAACTCATTTCTAGATACATATGCAAAGCAGTAATAAATGAGCTACAGTTTATTATGGGGAGAGCATCAGATCTTCCAGCTGCTCTATTAGGACTTCAGGCCAGGATATTTAATTATGCCCTGGCCTCCTCCTTTAACCAGATTATCGCAGTGACACACTGACTGCTGTGCCCTTCCAGCGCCCTGGGGCTTCGCTCACTCTCTTTTGCTGGTGGTGACCCTGCTGTCTGCAGAGGGAGGGGGCCGGGGCTGAAAGGAGGGGTTGCTTGGAGCAGGAAGATCTGTGGGTTTTGTCTGAAATGAAGAAAGAACGATCTGCATTTGTAAAAGTGGTTAGCTTTTTTGTTCGTCATCATTTAGCCACACCTGGGATCTTACAAGCTGGGAGTCCTTCAATACTGAAGATCATGGCAAGCACTGAGAAGGGCAGTTTCGATAGCTGGACCTCTTTTTTCCTATTAATTCATCAATCTGTGCACTACAGAGAGCAGAGACTTGGGGCAAGGGGTCTCACTTCCCATCTTCCATCGGCCTCCTGAGGCAACAAGTTCATCGGTTTCATCGCTGGGTTCATCCTGGCAGGATTATAGCTGCTGCAATGCCGCGCTCCTGGGTGAGCTTTCCTGGGCATGGGAGCGCGGTTGCAGCTCTTTGAGCAAAAGCTCCTTTTGCGATGGAAAAGCCCTTGGACTGTGTTGCGTGAGGTGAGGCATCTCAGCGGGGCTCCGTTTCCTGAATGTTTTGTCCCATCGCCATCTCACCAGTTCCTCTGTGCAGGGAATTTCACTTTCTTCTACTTTCTGAGAGGGGATAATAGTCCTCATGGTGCTTTGAAGTAGCATGTAAGCGTCGAGGTCGTTGCTGATAATACAACTATTATAAGGACAAAGGCGGTGAGCGCAGAAGAGAGGCATGGGCATGTGGCTTCCTAGTGAGAACCAGGGATTAGTATCTACGTTTTGTATTTTTATCAGTAAAATTGTGAAAAAATGTAGCATTGCCCAAATAAACCCTTCATATATTGGGGCTAAATTCACCTAGTAATTTTGACTCCAAAAACGGAGATCAGAATTCTGAACCTCCCCCAAAGTGCTGTTATTTTCAAGGGAATCAATTTGAATTTTCATTGTAGAAGGCATACTTTATATTGAGAAAGATGGAGAAGGGAGGGAAGTTGAAGGAAATGAACAATAAATGAAACATTAGAAAGAATTGGACAAAACTTTCTTCAGCCAGAATATGAAAAAATACACTTTCTAAGCTATTTTATGTAGATTTTCTTCCCCAAAATATATTATTCCCTCAGCTCGTTTCCTGCATGCTGTCACTAGTTCGAGTCCTGAATTGATGTGTGACCTGCAGCAAGTGACAACTTCCGTGTGACTGGGTTCACCCCTCTGCAAACCTGGCGTTTTTATTGGGCTTCATTCATTAAACTTGCCCAGCTGCTTTCAGAGCTTTCGGTGAGGGTAGCACTGTGTACATGCAAAATCGGGAGAGAAACTGTCAGTCCTATTTGCTCTAATGAGACTTTGCTCTTAGAGAGGACATCAGCTCGTATCCCGTTCACTACTGTCATATGTAAGCAACTTGCTAGCACAAGATATCCCTAGTGCTGCATTTCTTTAGTTAGTTTTATGCCAGTTACCCCGCCTGTCTTTTACGATACCAAAATTGTATTTCCTTAATGCAAGCTGGTGGCAAAATAGGTGAAGAATTTTGGAATATATAAGGCTATTACTCTGCATCATTGATAGAGCCCCTTTTTTATGTTGCTGCTTATTATATGGGGCTTCTGCCAGGCAAGCAACCAATTCATTGCCCCTGTAAGAAGAGCAACATGAGATGGGCTGCTCAGGTATGAAATAGGTGCTGGAGTCTATGGTGGCAATGGAAAGTAGCAGTCATACATCAGAGCATGACATCATTTTTCATCATCTTCTGCCAGCTGAGCTGTGATTAAGGCATTAGTAAATGTTGTCAATCATCAGATCGTAAAACTGATCAGCAGTGTTGCACTAAAATGTGCAAATCTTTGAAAACAGGCCAGGCTTTCAGGCTGATCCAGTAGTGAAATACAGGCTTTCAAGTTTCAGTTCCCTTAAACGGGCCCTGGCAGAAGAGGGGCAGGGAACATCCTAGTGCCTTGCATGTGCCTTCTGTGTGCATTTCATCCTTGTGAGCATCAGCCTGTCCTGTGCACTCCTCCTTATCCAGCCGTATCTCAGTTAAGCCCTGTGATGACACCTTATCGCAGGAAGACACTGAGATATATTTACTGTTGTTCCGGTTTCCTAGTCTTTTCTTAGTGTTCATACTTTAGCATAAAATATGACCATGTTTAACAAGATTAGATATCTAACCATTACAAAACAGTGGTTACTTGAAGTAACAAGCATGAGAAAAAGAAAGCAAGCTAAGGAGCGTGACCTAGGAGTGGAGATGAGTGAAGAGCAGATGCCTTTACACTGGCATTTCTCTGCTGTTTATAATGAAAGAACACTTAGTCATTTGGAAAATAAGCCAGGACCTGCTCTGTTCAGAGGAGCCCCAAGGTGTTTGATTTACAACCAGCTAAAAATGCTGCAGCACTTTGAAAGGGTATTTACTGCTTTCCTTTCCCCTGTCTGCTTGCTGGCATGTATGGAATTATGAGGGAAGGGTTTGGGTTGTTACTGTGGTTTTACTGGTTTGCAGTTGTTCCATGGACCATATTTTGCCATTTTATGGATCCCTAAAGATCCTCAGGCCACCCCTTGAGAAACAATGCCTTGGAAAGACAAGGTGGAAAATCTGCACTTAGTGTATCCAGGAGGAGGAGACTCAGGGAACTTGGTTTCGTTGCACAAAGAGCTGTTTTACTGCAGCAACAAATGTTTTGCTTCGAACAAAACTAGACAAGTCTGAAATAGTTGTGCAGTGAGCACACGGTGCTCACAACAGTGTCGCGTGCTGCAAATGCGCCAAGCTGTACTCAAAGAACTTAGCACCCCTAGTACCAAGCCAACATTTCAATAAGTGTTTGTACAGATCTGTCCATCATTCCTCCGCCTCCCCAAGGCATGGGAGGCAGTATTTTTGTCACTAATTTATGGGCAGGGAGGTGAGGCAGAGGTTTTGGAGGGATTTAAGAATTTCTCCTAGAATTTGGGCTTTCTTGTCTCTGGCGTCTGCGCTGGACCACCAGACTTCCTCTCGCGTCTTTGGCTGCACGTCCTACTAGGATGAATGCTTGGCAGACTGACTGTCCAACTGTTTTGCACCTAGTGTAGACGTTTGCTGCTTTGGACTTACTTTTCATTAGTGTGAATGACCAAAAAAGCTCACAGGCCGTGATGCTTTGGGCCCACAGTGTAGCACTTGCCCGTGCTACTTCTCAAAGGATATTTCAGATCAACTGGCAGTCTGCTTCTCGATTTCCACAAGACACAAAAGGGCAGCAGAATAAGCCAGCTGAGCTGCCATGGAGAGAAACTGTGTATGTTGTGGCAACTGGTCTCCCTAAAATGTTCCGGAGGGAGGCTCATCTCAGATTGTAGATGTCTAGGCAACATTGCAAAGATGCAGCACTAGCAATGTGACCTTTTCCCTGTGTTTTGCTGTCCCCTACAAGAAGGGATTCATCGAAAGTAATACATGTGTTGGTAAAATTGATCAGCTTGGTGACGTGCAACCACTCCTCCTGGCAAAGCTTGGTTCTCTGAACACCTTGTGGCTGCTGTGTTGTTATCCTTGCACCTCACACGGAGAAGTCTGTCCCTGAATGACCCAAGCAAGGTGTTTTTGGCAGGCTGGGTTACACGCTGGCCACACAGCTCTAGCTCCGGCAGCACAGGAATGCAGGTATTTGGGACTCCTCTGGAAAGACCCTGCTGAAAGATCTCCGGGGTGTACTGTACTAAGCATAAGCCTACCGCCCCCAGGGTTTGGAAGAGAGCAAATTCCTTCCAGGATTATAGGATTAAGAAGCTGAAAAGTGATTCAAATTCTTCATTAAACAGAAAAAAAAAAAAAAGAGAGACATGAGGGGAAGCTCTTCAATGCATGCATCACTCGACGTGTTTTCCTTGTAATTAAAGGAAGTTATTGAAAAATATTTGAGGGGATTAAATGCTCAGAGTATATGTGCCGATCAAATAACACAAGACTCTGCATTCTTCCGAGTAATCAATGGAGTGACTTGAATGGGGAGGTTCAAAAGAGCACGGTTATTGTTAAAGTGCCATTGTAGTAGTATTCACCATACTGTACAGCAGATGGACAGGCCCAAGGGTTTCCCAGCAGGGAAACTTCACTATAGCTGAAAAACCAAGGGCCTGGAGTTCAGATGTGGGTATTTCCATGCCAATTGTTAAAATTTCAGGCGGGCTATTCTTCCCTTTCTGCCCCCTAACCTGAATGCAGAAAGAGATGCTCCTAAGTTCCTGAGAAAAGCTTGTCTAGGACTGAAACTGCACTTCACTTCTTCTTCTCTTATGCAAGCAAAATAGGAAAGGAAAAAATTGTAGGCAAGAAGGGTGTATTGAAGAGTG
This sequence comes from Dromaius novaehollandiae, assembly GCF_036370855.1. Lineage (NCBI taxonomy): Eukaryota > Metazoa > Chordata > Aves > Casuariiformes > Dromaiidae > Dromaius > Dromaius novaehollandiae. The sequence goes on from NC_088130.1 coordinate 66,304,159, forward strand.
CACTGGACATATCAAATGGGAGAAACTCATACTGTAAAGTTGGAATTGTAGTTACTGTTTTTTGCTCTTTCCTCTGAGGCTTAGCTGTGAATGGTCATTATTTAGACCTTAATTAAGAGGTCATTGTGTCCTAGACACCTGGTGTCTAGAACACATAGGGCCTGCAGCCCATAACACTGTCCTACCCACCTCACTGCTACGTGAGTGTTTGCCCATGTATGTGACAACAGTGTTACTCTATCCAGAAGTCTTTACTTTATTCTGGCTCTTCCTTCCAGCACTTTGAGTGTTGATACCTGTCATAAGCAGTGTGGTCCAGTGGAAAATGGGGTCCAAAGGGAGTTGGAAAACTACAAGCCTATGAGAATTTGTTGCCATCAGACCGCTGGGAGTCAAATTTTCCTGTGTTACTGAGGTCCTTTTTCAAGAGGTGGAAAACTTCTGCCTTTAGACAGAACTTGGCCCCGAGGCTGTGCCTCTGCCTTTGCTGCTGATCTGCCATACAGCCTGGGGCAAGATGCTTCACCTTGTTAGCTCCATTCCCATTTTACAATACAATAAGTGGCATCCACATCAATCCCTGCTGTGTGTGGAGTTTAATTAATGGTTGAAAAGTGTTTTGAGATCTTCAGATGAAAGATGACACATAATTGTGGAAAGATACTACCTTAGTATTCCCCTCACATAAAGATGTTCTCACAGAATTAGGGAAAAGATTACCTCCTCTCCTCTCCACTCTGCTTCTCACAGTTATTCCCATGTTGTGCTTTCAATAACACGCCAAATATAATGTTCCAAAAAAGTTCCTTTCTCAGAAGAGTCACGTCACCTAGCATCTCTTTTTTTGCTTGACTGTTCGTTCCTGGTCACCCTCAGTGTCCCGTGCAACAAAGGGGCAGAACTTGCCTCACAGCCAATTAGGCAATGAGTGAAATCCTCTTGGGGTCTTCTTTTTTAAGAGGAGGATCACAAACATATGGTCCATTGAGAGGTTTGGTGGATCAAAGACTTGGGTTCAGTTCAGTGTCCTTCCACAGATTTCCTGGGTGACTTTTGCCTTATATATGAAGTTACACATTGTAAGATGAATAGATTATAGACTTTGAACAGCTGTGGTGGTATTCATCTGACTGAAAGTAGATTTCTGCATTGTAGACATGAACCTCCTAGCTGGTTACTCCAAGTTTCCTGCACAGTGAATAGGAATAGTCTCTCAATAGGAGAGACACCACCATATCTAGGACAAACTGATCTCATCCTAAGGTAGATCTCTAAAATTTGGCATATGAATTGCATCCAGAAAGTGATTATTTCCCTCTAAAGGGGATTTGGAGTGAGTAGGTCGATAGTCTTCTAACTTAGGTGCAATAAATCACATCCTCAATGTCTGAGAATATAGGACCATAGAAGTACGGCAGGTCTGGCCATCTGGAGTGAGGCACCAGTCTGGTGCTGGCACTGATCACCTTTAGAGTACATTTTCCCTATAGATTTATGTAATGCTGCTGCCAAGCTGCTCCTCCAGGTCCAGAAACAGGTTACGCAGGGCCAGCATCTGTCCCAGCATCTTGGTTGCTGGTGATCAGAGTGGGGCTTCTCAGGGAGGGCAGGACACCCCACACCTGCTCTCCCCCCGGCTGCATCCCTCTGAGACGGATGTCTTAACAGAATCTGAGCTTGAGAGCTCCCTGGATCCATCCTCAGGTGATCTGCACCAACATGCAACTGTCTTTCCAGGTTGCACGTTTGTCTTGATGTCTAATCTAAATTTCCTTCACTCCAGTTTAATTACATTATTTCTTATGCTGTCCGCAGTGAACAGTACCACATTAGTTCCCTTCTCTATGCTTTGGCCACTTCTATTAAATCAGTCTGGAATTTGATCTAGTCAGGAAATGAATCAATTTCAGACATCCCATTATCCTCGTGCTTCTGCCTTGCCAGCGATGTCCAAATCAGGATGACTGTGTCCTAGCCAGTCACTTCAAGCCTTTTTAGGCACTTAAAAGTAAACTTACTTACAGAGATCCTTAGCACACTGAGTACCCAAAATGAAGTTAATGGATGCGCTGAGAGTAAGTCATGTTTATTTTGGCACCTCTCTATACAAGTAGAAGTCTGATTATGGGTATCTGCACAAGAAAGTGAAGACTGAAGGACTGACTTTTTTTTTTTTCTTTCTTTTTTTTTTTTTTTTAATGGATACCTTTTTGCCCAATCAGCCATGCATCTTCTCTCTTCCTCCTCCTAAAAAGGAACCAGATGGTATAAGCCAACATCAGAATTTCCTAGTGATCTTTTGTTTATCATTCAGCTACCACATGTATCTGAAAGGTTAAACTGACACTAGGATATGGGATTTTTTAATAACCGAAATCATTATTTTCCCAGTTTAGAAAAACTCACAGTCCAGTCTACTTTGCAGGGTGCCAAGCAGTATCAGTAGGTGCTGAAAGTTAGCAGAACTAAGTACAAAGTGATCTGTGGAGTCCTGTATCTGGTGCCTTGGAGATTAATGGAGTAGGTATTTTTTTAACCTTGCAATTACGGTTAATAAAATAATGGGTGAGGAATGGGTGAAAGAAGTTTTTTATTTTTATTTATTTTCTTTTTATTTGCATTTGGCTCCTCAAACGTGCTTAAGCAAACACAGTCTCCAGATCTTGCAAATAGCAGCTCCTTTGGCAAAATGATTTGGGGTGATTTTGGAGAACTTCAGTTAAAAAATATACTTGCAAAAAAACAAGCTGCCAGAGAGCAAATATTTAACTTTTCCATTTGTTTTCTTCTTTGCATGGAGTGTACATGACAAACCTAATTCATAACTGCTAATGTTGTAGTTAATGTCAACAGAGCTATAGTTGGAAAGGAAATTACCCGGACTGTCATGATTTCACATCCTTTTTGTAATTTCTTCTCCTGGACAGATTGCTTTTTCATGACGACAGACACTGAAACAGATTGACTTGCCAGGCAACCCAGAGAATCATGCAATAAAAAGCAAGTCATGGAGTTCTGTATACAAAGAAATTACCCATGGAAAGTACCCACCACAATGAGAAAAACAGAACAAAACCTATGACCAGAAGTTAAAACCAGACAAGCACAAATTGCAATTGAGGGGCAAAAAATTAACAGACTGAGCCAAATTTTGATTCCTGAGGATTTGCTGGCTTTGGATGTGAGAGGAAGTTTTTGCAGATTTTGTGATTTAGTTGAACTTTGCTGGACTCCATGCAAGGAGCAACTAGGGTAATTGGGTGGTTTGTAACATACTGGAGATAAGACTAGATGAGGACAGTCTAGCCTTACCTTTGATCTGTGATCACCAAGGAGAGCTGTTTCTATACTCTCTCAACCTCAATTTGGCCAACATAAATTGGGGTCCTATTCACCGTTGCCCTACATCTTGGAAATATGGTTACTACAGAAAATATACACACTATGCAATTAAAATGTCAGTTTTTCACTGTTCTTTTGCATTGGGAAAAGACAGTGGTGAATTATGCCAGGCTGTAAAGTGTATGTGAAAACCATTAGGAGAAGGCTGCTTTAACCAATGAGACTTATCATGATAATAAGTGTTAGGCTTGGTAGTCAGTAGTAACAGGGTCAGTGCCTTAGAGAGCAACTCATTGTGGAGTGCCAAGAAAAGGGAAAGTGATTAACTCAAGCTTCCAAGGGAAAATGAGCAGTCCACAAGTTCAGTACTAGATTGTCTGTAGTCGTGCTAAGAGTCTTTGTCTCTCTTTCCTTCACCAGTGGGAGCAAAATCCCTTCCTGGGCATGCGTCTTCGATATTGCTAAATCCACTTGCAGTGGGAATTGCTGGAAGTTAGAGGAAACCTAGTGATCTGAGCAGGAGAGAGACCCAGGATATCCTGAGTTCTCCTGCTAATGCCTGGCAAAAAATTGGCTCCTGTAATTTCCTCTTCTCCCTGCAAAGAGGTTAACTCCGTAATTATTCTAAGTAACAAGATCTCTGCATGCTTGGCAAAAGGCCAGCGATTCATCCAAACTTGTGGGCTTACTTCCCTGATGTTCAGGCCAGTTGGTGCAGTGATGCTGCACAGTGAATTGCAGATGCAGTGATCTCATTTACTACATTCGTAAAAATAGCAGAAATGTTTACCCTCAAGTCGAATGCGAATGCCAAAAGAAGGTTTGCCTGTGACTGCAATCTGAACATCCAAAAGGGAAGTCACCCCTCCAACATTCAATCCTTCACTTTGTTGCCTCATCTTTCCCCATCTGTGAAATGGAAACAATTGCACTTAGCTTTGTCCTGCCTTGCCCTGAGGAACTGGAATGAACTAGGCCTTTCAAAAAGACTTTGTTTGAAGATAGATTATTGTTATTCATTACTGTGTGTAACACTTCCCACCATGAAGTGTTACTTGAGAAAAAAAGGTACAGTTCTGCCTTGCCAAAAAGTAACGCTAACCTCCCACCAAAAACAACTCACTGCTTTAATTGTTAGGTGGAAATCTGCTGTGTTTGTCAGAGTCATTTGTAACCATTGCCAGCACTATGTGGTTCTGCACCAGCAGCCCGGACCTGATGTATTTCATTTATTCCCTGCTTTCTTTGGGGGATTATGTGTGTTGTGACTTTGACCTGGTACATTTCCTTTCTTCAGGAAGATTAAGCTCCAGTTGTTTTTCTGCTAGCAGTGAGTATCATTTGCAGCCTAAGAAATACCATTTCCTCCTTTTAAAATGGGTCAGACCCTTTTGGTTTTTCAACCACAGACAATGGAGTTCAGAGAAAAATCCAGAGGAATATGGACTTGGGAGCCTTTGTGGCTTCTGATGTGAAACAGGCCTGTCTAAGGCATTCAGTTCCTTGTCAGTTGTGAAAGAAATGTCTAAAGTTTCATAATATCGTATCAGTTGCACAAACAACTTGTCCTTTTAAAGTAGGTGCTTAAAAACTGCACGTGGTTTTCATAAAGGTTAGTCCATTTTTATGCTTAACAAGTTTTATTTTCTAGGGGTGGCAGGAAAAAGGCAAAGGATTAACTTCAGTTTTTTTGATAGGAGACAAGTTACTCCATTTCAAATGTCATTGTTTCATTCAGTGCAATTAAGGATTTCATGTAATTTGAGAGTCTCTTTGAGAAGTCTAGGAATTGGTTACTAGTTTGTATCCTTGTTAGATTTAAACTGTTTTTCATTGAGACTGTAGGGAAGTATTCTGGGTGGAAGTGTGGGCATGCATGAAGTAAATCATAGCAACATGTCTATATCTGTTTTTAATGTAGAGACCGCAAAGCTCTTAATCATGTGTTCGTATTTCAGAACAGCCCTGTGAGATGGTGTTATGTTAGCTGTATCATCTCCAGAATGATGAGAACTATGTTTAACTAACTAAACGATACTTCTTCCTTCCTTCTTCTGGAATGGCTATCACTTTGAGAAGATAGACGCCTCTATCTCTGCATAGGTCTGTGCAACCTCCAATCTGATGTGCTTTGTTTCAAGCAAAGACATGTAACCGAGGCTGTGTCTGATAAAGGACAGAGGCATTTTTAGCTAGTTGTGCAACAGTAATTCCTGTTAAATACTGATGATCCCATCGGTATCATCTGGCACAGTTTTGGCTAGCTAGATGGGTGAATGTCTGCTGCTCAGAATTGTCGGTGGCTTTAGGGCTTTCTCCTGGCAGGAGTGAGATGTGGCTTTGAGAGACAAAGCGCTTCAACCCTTGCTGTTCTTCTGTGTGATCTAGCCAGCAAGCCTTGTGCAAGAGATGAAGGGCTGTCACCTCTTCTTTTGGCTATGTTTTCAGAGAGAAGCCTGCTCAGTTCTTTGAAAGAAAGACTAATGTCTGCTTATTTCAGGAGAAGATCTCAGGCAATAAATCTCAACTGGGTGGCTCTCCAGTGATTCAGCCCTGAAAAAGGGTTTTATTTTGTGTAGGATTTCCAAGAAGATGGAAGCTCCTGCAGCTTCCCCATTATCTAGCTTAGGTGGCTTTTTGCTCAGTGCACTGGCTGGCATTGGATGCACTTAACTGGCCATAGATCCTGGACAGAGCCCAAAAAGCCTAGAAGAAGAAGATGAATTCCATTGCAAGGATCAGGTCAAACATTTAAGTATATCACTATCTCATTTCTTCTAGGTAACTTACTGGGCCAGCTACAGTCCTTCAGTAAAAGCTGCAGCATATTATATGCCAGAGCTCTTTGTTATAATCCTGAGAGATGAACAGCATGATGGCTGTTGCGGGTCATCTCCTGCAGAAGGATGACAAAATCTTTGTGTATCTTAGGCAGATGGAGGCAGGAGTAGCAGAATCATGTGGGGAAGCAGGTAGTTTTCTCATTATCCAGAGTAGGCTGCTCACCTTCACAGACCAGCAGAGCTGGCTTAATGTAAGAACGGCAGCTATTGCGCCAGTTGAAAGAATAGCAAAGCTGCCATGGCAACGTGTTCTCCTCAGGGGATCCCAGACAGGATTCTGGCCAAGCCAGCCCAAATTTCTCCTGTGCTTTCCATTGCCGCACTGCCCCTCCAGCTGGCTACAAAAGACAAAATCCAGCCCATAAGCTGAAACAGAGTAAATATTAGTTAAACATTTACGGCTCTTATGATCTTACAAGCAGTAGAACCAGCTGTCAAGTTGGGAGATACCTCCTCTGGTGCGTGATGTACTCTTGCCACAGTGTTTCAAAGATGTTAGCAGTGAGATTGGCTACAACCACCTCTTCAGGGAGTGTATTAGGTGGTCAAGTCCAAGGTCCTCTCCAATGCAGATGACCCAGTGATTTCAAAAACCACAGACTGCTATAGACAGCCATCTTCACTGCAGGTCTCTGCATGGTGAAGTTCTTGCCTTCCATGTAGTCCATCAAACACTGTAGGAAAAAGGCTCAGCAATCTGCCTGTTGGATGTTCAAAGAGCTTCAGACTATTCTTTTTTTCCAGGAAGATCCTCTATCTATTCCTTTTTCTGTTGTTAATGAAGACATCATGCAGTGCTCAGTTTTGTGGGCTCCCCCTTCTCTCTAAACAAACCATGTCTGCTTTGCATTAATCATTGCTTTCCTTCGCTGGAGCATAGGCCTTCTATGTAGACATCCATAGTGGAACACAGCAGAAAAAGAATCAGTTTTTTCTCTTTTTTAATCCTGTTTTTTCTTCGAATAGCTCAAGATAATGATTGATCCTTCTCATGTTTCCAAATATTCTATGAGGGGAAAGAAGTCACATTGACCAAAAGTGACAGCTGTATTAGAAGTCTGCAAATACATCTCTTTAGTGCTTTTCATCCAAAGAATTCAAAGCATCTATTTTTTTAGTCTCTCTTTCTGTGTTGTTGTATAAAAATACATGATATGTATTACCTATTTTTTCTCAAATATGATTCAAATATGGATCTCAATCACACTTTTCCATTTCACTCTAAACTTATGCAATAATTAAAATATATCAGAGTTGCCGTCACACGTAATGGACATGTTGGATGACTTTAGCTTTGGGGATTACTTCTCATCTGTCCTTAAGCATGAATAGGTGTGCTAGTCTTGGATATTAGTGATAGTCTTGTTTAGATAGGGCAGATATGATTAAGTATTAGATAGATATGATTGATAAAAGCCTGGATAGCCCTTGAAGTTTTAAATCCTGTTCATAGGTTGTCAAATGGGAGTTATCTAGTCTGTAGCTAATTTTATAAAAGAGAAATTCAAGTGGATCCTTTGGAAAGAAAAAGATTATTCACTTTCAGCTTGGAAAATGGATCTAAATCTCGATACTCCAAAACAGGGCCTCTAAAGTTCAGACTGGGTTTTTGAGAACTTAAGAATATTTACTAATGACTTTGCTAAATAAGATGCAGCGTGAAGCACTATGAACAGAATAGAATATGTACTCTAAAAATAGACCTCACGAAGTTTGGAAGTCAATGAGCAAAATTTGCCGAAGTATTATTTCATATTTTTCAAGGAAAAATAACTCTAAGCCAAGGTATAATTTGGAAATAATTATTTGGAGATTATTTTAAAAAATAATTGGCTTAATAATCTAGAGTGGCAATTAGAAAAAAGAGCTGAGAGTAATCCTGGAAATTCTGGGAGTCTTTATGATTTCAAAAATGAAGCTTGTGCTGTGTCAACATTGATGTTTCTGTTTACCTTCAAAGATCACAAAATTTGTTAGATGATGTAGGCAAATCACTGCGTACCTTGGATGTCTCATCTGATTAATGGGTATAATGATATGTTCCTCCTTTGTGATGTACTTTGAGATTCCTGGGAAAATGTGCTAGATAAAGACAAGATATTCTTGTAGCATGTGTTTTTTGTCGGAATAGGGGACTGGATGCCCACATTCATGTAGAACGTCAAGGAGAGGAATAATTTAGTAGCATAAATTTTAGGAAAGATAGGTCAAGAATTCTAGGCAAAAAGTAGCTGAATATGATGGATGAAGGTTTAGCTACTTTTCATAGTGACAGGTAAGTAATGAGGTTGAACTACTGCGATATTGTCTGGAAATAGAATAGATGACATTCTGAATAGGCTCAAATTGATTCTTAATAGTTCAGACCATCTGCTGAAACTGTAGAATAATAAAACCAGTACTTTTATTATGACCTTCATCTAAAGCACGCAAAACACTGTGGGAAGGTATGTGGATATTTCTGAATCTATGTTTTGGTTGGACAGCTTGGAAAAAGTAATTTGCACGGGGTTTGAGTGTCAGGCTGTGGCATGGTTGGTATAAAAGCAAACCCTCCGAGGTTCTAGCTGTGTGTTGCAGATGCTTGACAAAGTCACCCTCCATTTAAACTGTATCCTCAAAACCTGAATATGGGGTATGTAATAATAATAATGCATGGGATGTATGGATCAGGGCATGTATATAACATTATCTTCTTACTCTGGCTTTCTGATCACAAGGTTCTTAGGTCACCATATAGTCCAGATTGTGACTGGAGACCATTCATAACAGAATATTCTGCTGTAGACGAGCTTAGTGAAAACAGGATGTGTTAAAGTTGTGCAGTTCTTCCTTGAAGAGCAAGCAGTTTGAAATAGGCAAAACAAAGCACATAGTTGCAATAAATATGAGATGACGAGAGCACTGGAAGTTGAAGATAACAAAAATGAAGACCTGGAGACATGTTTATGCTTAAACATGTCTCCTGTTACTGTCCATTATAAACCAGCTCAAGAGATGTAAAACTGGCAGGAACACTGTTGTTACTAGGTGTATCTGGAAGCTGATCATAGAAACTTGTTATCTGCATGATATGATTAACTCCACTTAGCTTCTATATATAACCATGGGATTTTTATATGGAGGTATTTTCAAGGATATTCTTTCACTTTGGCTGTGGTAGATACAGCCCTATGAAAATAGAAACCCGAGTATCATTTCTGTTATTTTGTTGTGCAGTGCACAGCTCAATAGGCTCCTGATCTATGATAATGCCAAAAATGACAATAGAATAAATAGAATACAGACACTTGTGTTGACTGACTATTTCAAACACATCTCTTATTCACACATCCCCTTGCATTTTTGCTAGTGAATTGGATAACTGCCCACCGCACTGCCCAGTTTATATCTGCAAGTGCCTATTTCACCAAATGCAGAGATTTGTTTGCGGTTACTGAAGGTGGAAGGAAAATGTAAAAACCTGTTTCAGGTGATGATTATAAATTGTTGACCGTGTTGTAACACAAACATACTGTAGTGCATGGAGTCCAAGACAGAGACTGGAACCCCTTCATCCTGGGCTTGAAGCACCGAAGGTAAAATTTCCCTTCTCCGACCCATGTTTGTCCCATTGCAGTAGGAAAGAAAAAAAGGTGTGCTTAAAGGTGGCAGAATGCTAAGTGAAATCCAGTGCTTAAAAAGACAGTATTATAAATGAGGAAAGCAGAGATCTGTTCCCAGCTCGATGCTGGAGCTCAGTCAGTTACTTGTCCTCTCTGTCCTTTAGTTTTTCTGTTCCCGAAGAATGTGTAGCAATATTTGTTTAAAGAGATGCTGAGACATAATTTATTAATGCGTGCAGCATTCTTTCAGATCCGCAGGATAGTGGGGGGCGGAAAGACATCAGTATTATTACAGAATGTTATAGTTCAACATAAAAATGAACTGTGTTTTCTGCTAGGTGGGTAGAAGTTTCTACTGAGATCTTTATTTTTGATGTGCTGACCAGTTGCCCTTCTCCCCAGGTGTGAATGCAGGGTGGATAATAAGAAGCGCCTTTCAGCTGGTTGCATGCACCCTGTGTATGTACTAGTGTCTGGCTGGGAACAGTTGCTGTAGAGTGGAAAGGGGAGGTAGGCTGGACCATTTGGCTTTCAGGTCTGGTGACTTGATACAGTGCATCCGTGCTCCCAGAGAGGACATACAGCCAGCTCTTCAGTATAGCAGAGGGGAGTGCAATTTTAACCAAGGGCAAATTGGAACCAGAAGTATTTTTTGCAGTGATAGTGGTTAATCATTAAAACAAGAGGCCAGGGGAAGTGATGTATTCTTCCATCTTTCTATGTCTTCAAGATCAAAGGCCTCTCTGGAGGAAACATTTTAGACAGAAGTTATTGGGCTCAACAAAAGAGTGGGTAAAAATTAGAGCTCTATGACATATAAAAGATAGATGATCGACTAGTCCCTCTAGGGGTGTGATTCATTTCACAGAACTTTAGATGTCTAAAGTTAGATGCCTAAGGCCGAGCTGGTCACCCTAGGCTCCCTTTCTAGTCAACAGCAAGAAATAGGTGTCTCCAGAGAGCAATCCGTTTGACATGCCTTAGATGCCTGTTTCAGAATGATGTGAATTGTCCTCTGGGGTACCTGTTCCTCTCCGTTGACTATCGAGGAAGCCTACGGTGACTTGTTCAGATTCAGCCATCTAATTTTTAGATGCCTGAGGAAAGAGGCACACCACAGTGGGACACCTGGGAGCTGTGGAGCACGGCCCTCCATTTACAGGGCAGAGACCTGTTTCGCGGTAGTACTTGTTTCGCATCATTTATGAGTTAGCTACTACTTGAGTTGTGTTCCCATGTTGATGTGTTGTTTACATTTCATTATGGGCACGGAAGTGCGTAAAGGTGGGCCAAATCTTGTTCTGAGTTACACTGGTGTACGCTCCCGGAAGTCTCACAGTCTTTGGTGGAATTACCATGTCTTACACCTGAAAAATAGAAGTAGAATGAGCCTTTTTGAAAGGATTAATCCAGCTGCCAGAGCGATTTGATTCTTTCCATGTAAGCAATGATCAGATGAAGGACAGATCTGGAAAAAATGCTATGCATCACAAAGCACTTATAAAGCAAAAGCGCTTGAGAAAATCCTCGTTGAGAATGTGGAGACACGGTGTTAAGAATACTTTCATCTTTCATGTCTTCCTGCCCTGTAGTCTTCCTGGCGCTGCTCCAAATTCACTTCATCACTGGATGTTATTTGGTTTAGAACTGTGCCTGTTGCAGATCCAGTTAATAGTACGCTCCTGTGTGGTATATCCAAATTCCTGGGGCCTAGCCCTGTCACTCAAGATGATGAGCCTGTCATCACACTAGAGGTGTGCTCCAAGCCACTTGGAACAATGTGTAGGCCCACGTCAGAGGTGGATAACTGCGGTGCTCAGCACAGGGGCCTCAGCATCACCCCCCCGCCCTCATCCATAAGAAAGGATGGGCTGCTCCGGAAGGCTACTAAGCCCCCCAAAATCTGTCATTGTCTTTTAGTGATGGCTGAGAGGGAGGACAGGGCCATCTGCAACTTAGATGCCTCAATCAGGTGCCCACTGTGAGATGGCTTGGATTCACTTCGTTGGAAGACTTTGGATCACTTAAGCTAAGCTTTTGAGTGCATCAGTGTGTAGCTGGGGCACTCCTAAGGAGAGTGAGCTTATCGCTGTCCTTTATATAGTCGCAGAGAGGATGAGTGGCTCATGTATGGTCATACAGCAAGTCTGTCCCTGCTAGCTGCCTGTTCTCAGGGTCACACTTTCCTGGCTGTCACGTTCCTGGATAGTTAGGCTTGACTGTCCGACAGCTGCTGCTTTCCACCTAAGCAGTGGCAGAGCACTCCTAGTGTACCTCACTGGTTTGCCCAAATTCAAGTTTCAGAAGCTCTGTGAAGTAAAGGGGAATGTGTTGTTGCAGGTCGTGCACCTCCTGGGTCTCTGCACCACTTATCCTGAGGACAGCAGTATGTGGCATGTATGAGCATGCGTCTGCAGCCTGATGTGGAGAGCAGTAATGGTGGAACCAGATGGCATGGGGAAGAATGGTATTGTCAGTACTATGCATCTCTTTTCGATTCTTCGGCTATGCAATTTGCAGACTCCTGCGATACTGTACCACAGGCTGTTTCGGTTCCCACTTGCTACTGCAGAGAAATCTGATCCTCTCCAATTATGGGAGACACGATACTCTTGCCACATCCAGCTGTTGTTGACATGACGGGATGTGCACTGTCTCAGCCAGTGGTGAATTTTCTGTTTGTAGCAGCTCCTCCCTGGGTGACCATAATATGGTGGTTGAGGTGAGCAGTAACCTGTTGCTTCCCTTGGAGATGCAAATCTTGCTGTGATGGAGTCTTCCATGCAAAGGTTGCCATGAGGAGATTCACTGTACCCTGCTCTGGACCATGGATACAGAGGACACCTTGCACTTTTGGAGTTTACACACACTTGTAAAAGTTCACTGTCCCATTAAGCGGGGCCCTTTTAGTGCATTTTTTTCTTCTGCATGACAGACTCCCACTGACGTCAGCAGGAGCTTCACTCGCAGCACAGGTCCAGAAAATGCCTGAGGGGTCCCTGCAGCAGGAAATAAACAGCTGAAGCCTTTAGGGTGACCTATGAAATCCTGTCTCTGAAGTGACATTTATTTTTCCCCTTTTGCCAGAACCCACCATCGTCTGATAAATTGTGAGAAGCACAGAGATATATGATAACCTCTTTATCTTTGTGTCCCCAAAGTCTCTTTTTTTCTTTTTTTCCTGAAGTGCCTCTTAATTTTGTTTGTTTTTAAGTGGGGATCATTCTGAGTTTTACAGGCTAAGACTGCACTCTTTTCCCACTAAACACCTTTCCACCCCAGGCAAAAATGGAAAAGCTAGTGAGATTCATTGGCCAACTTGAAGTCATATAAGGGTCTGAGCAAGCATCACCACCTCTCATCCAAAGTAGTTGGGGGAGTTGATGTTTTGGAGATACTAACATGCTCACAGAGAGAAATACCCATCCTCCAAACTTATTTATGAGTTTAAATGCTTTCTCATTGCCAACTGCTGTTCTGACACAGGTGTTGCTTTGCTAATGTACTATAGGAATAATTTACGAAGAGGTAACAGTAACATGAGGTTTTACACTGTAGTGCAGATGTTGATGGGCCAAACCTGTGAAGGGCTAACGCCATCCTGGGAGGTGGAGAACATCTTCCGTGGTCCGGGAGGTGCTTCTTGGCCACTGTGTTACGATTCCCAGCTGAGCCCCTGCTGCAGCTGCGGGAAGGAGTTTGAAGTGGTGGCAGAGAAACAAGAAAGATCTTTCACCATTAAATGAATGGGTTCATATTCAGAAAGTTATCGTTTAAAATAAAGATATAAGGATGTAAACCCTTTTCTGTTACTGCTAATGAAAGCTTAAATTCAACAAAAGGTGGCCTTCGTTCACTCAGAAGGCTACCCAGATAATAATACTGAGTAAATGAGTTGGGTTTTAACCCTTGAGATTTATTAAATATTGGAACATAGGAACTGTTACACTAGTCCAAGTCTTACTACTGTCTTATTACTAGCTTCCAATAACCGACTGTAGCCAACACCAGATGCTTCAAGTGACTGCACAAGAAACCATGTAGCAGACAATTATAGTAGCACTCATAAGAAAAAATAGCTTCTTACCCACTGCCCCCACTCAATGTTTGGCTTATATCCTGAGACATGACAGTTTATGTCTTACTTTGCATATGTAATTTAAAGTGATAGTAGTCTTTGCAAAATAAGGGTCTAGAATTTGGGAGGTCTGAATGGGATGCTTGACTTAGCCCCTGAATGGCTGGGTGACATTGCCTGAATGACATCATCTTTCTACACTTCCATTCCCCCACCTAAATTGTAGCAAAGATCTTGACACTCATGAGTTTTCTAAGATCTACTAACTAAAAATGCTCTAAGACAGCAAGGGATGGTTAGGTAAAAAATCATGCCTATATCTTAAATGTGAATAATTATTACAAGGAGTCCTTAAGATAGCAAGAAATTAAACCAGTTTGAGAGAACACGATGTGCTGTTCTCTTTTCTGGATTGTGGACTTAAGGCATTTGGCAGTGCTTATGTACAAACTGATTGGGGGGCAATCAGTTTGGCTGTTTCCCCCATGCAGTCTTGTCATTGCAAACCCTCCACTTGTTTGTGTAGGTCCTTCACTCAAAAGGGAGAGAGAGAAGTGCATTAGAAACTGAAAGAAAAATCCCCCGGGCAGTCCCTTCTGATCATGCCATTCGCTGTTATTATTTTAAAAAGAGGAATAGAGAAGCACAAACAGAAAGTCCTTGTTCTGTTCGTCTTCCTGCAGCACGAAGTTGTCTTTCGTGCTTTCTTTGCAAAGAGTGAGCTAGGAAGCAAATGACATCTGAAGACAAAACCTGAGTTGCTCACCCCAGATTTTGACTGAAGGTCACCTTGCGGGTCTCTGCAGTTCAGACATGCTTCTATTATTCCTCTTCTCACTATTTTTTCCCTAAACTAAATGACAAGTTATGAAACTTTGCGGTTTGGTTGTTATTAATGTAGTGAAAAATGGTAATATACTGAATGCATGTGGCAGAACGTTCCCTCCTCCTGATCCCAGCTCCCCCCCCCCCCCCCGGTCAGCTGCTGTGGCTCTTCACTGCATTTAACCACTCCTAGCTTTCAGAATAGATTGGTTTCCGTTCTCAGACCTTCTTTGTCTTTCGTTGCAGCTGTTTGTTTCACGGCACGGTCAGTATTTGCGGAGATCAAACCCACCTCCAAACTCTCTTCTCCTCTCTTCCCCCTTTTTGCCGCTGCAAAGGTCACGTATCTGCTGGTGTTTCTGTATTCATGCTGTGAGGTATCAGAAGGGAGAGTGGTAAACCATTAATAAAGGACGAGTGAAGCAAGCTGCAGAGTAGCAGATTCTGGTCCTACATCCTGTCAGAGAGCAGGAGATTCGAACTGAGCCCTGAAGATCTTTTTACATGTATTTAAGAAGGCAGTGTATAAGTGCTGCAACATGATCACAAGTGCACTCTTGCATTTGAAGTGGGAAAGGCTGTGGTTGTACTTCACGCTGTCATTTCTGGTTTCAAGTACTTCTTTTGCATTGGTTCGAATGAACTTACCTCCAGTTTGGGGGAGAAAATAATTCTTGCCTGAATATCTGCAATATCTTACCTCTGTGGTGAAGGGCAGTGGAGTCCCAGGTCACACTTCCCATTGAGATCTGAGCTCATGGGTTTTATAGGACATACTCCGGGTGTGTATGTAAGTGTACCCATGAGTCCTGTGGGAATGACACAGGAGGTCCTGTGTCATATCCCAACGAGATATCTCAGCTACCCAAAGGTGCCTGAAATGCCATTAGACTTCTATGTTTAGGCAACCGAGTAAATCCCTGGATTTCCTTCTGTAGGCCAACAACAGCCCCGTTTCTCTGCTTTGTGACAATTCCAGTTAATTCATTGGGGCGAGATTCTGCAGATTCACACACTTGAATGCAGACGCCTCCGTGTAGGTGGCTAAAAGTAAGCCAGGTGCCTAATTTCTCATGATAGTCAGTAGTAACCTAGATGGCTATTAAGCTCACACAAAGCAGGCAGCTACGTTAGACAGGCTGCTTCCAAAGGTGCAGGGATAATCTCCTAGATACAGTCACCTAGTGCCATTTGAGATGGCCTGGAATATCCAAGACATCCCTTCAGGACTATCAGACATGATACCCACCTTAGGGGACACCCAGTCTTCTGCAGTGGTGCACTGGAAGCAGGATACCTATGTGTAGGCACCTAAAATAGATTGGATCTTCCTTAGGTTGGAAGCCTGGTCGGTCTCCCCTAATTTCAGTTTGGACGTGGTGATCAAGACGGAGCTTATAGGTGCTCCCCAGGATTGTCCAGGCTGCTGGGCACTCATGTTTGGGGCTTCGGTTTCCTATGTCTACGCACTCTTCCCCTTGCCTTGTGGTGCCCTCATGGCCTCTGCACTCCTTTGAGAGTGCACCTTGTCACTCCGCACACCAGCTTTCGCAGGATTCCCCGTCTTGGTGGATGAACTCTCACATCCTGCAGTTGATAGTCACGGGAGGAACATAAGGGAACTAAGAGCTTTCAAGTGTTTTTTTTTTTAACTTGTCAGTCTCTCCACAAAATTATTTCAGGTAATACTTAAATGTATATTGTCTTCTGGGCAAGGAATTACAAGCTCAAAGTATTCAGAAAATTAGATATTGTATGGATAGCAGACAAAGCTGCACAAAAACAAATTTAAGAGCATGGGCTAAGAACAAAGTGTAAGCATGCCTTAATTTAGAGTTTCCCAAATTAGATTTCATCCCGCTCCCACGTAGTTGCTACACCTAGAAAAAAGGACATGGCACTTGCAACAGCTGCTAGGACAATATAAAAGAGAAAGTGTGTCTGCACTGGCATAACTTGCATATAGTTTGCTTTGGAATATTCCACAGTAAATTCATCAGCCCTTACAACATAAGCTGGTTGGAGAATTGAATATCTTCTCTATTCCCTGTGCACATTACGCTCTGCACAAAATGCAACTGATTTTAGGGATGGTGTCTTCTTTTTGGACTGAAACTCCTGGGTGTGAATGAGCATAGCGCATGGCATTTTGAGTGAGAAATGTGCCAGAGACCTTCTTAAAAAACATACTTATGAATTATCCCATAGAAGTATTCGCATTATTTGGGAGAGTTTAGCAAACTGAAGTAATTTTGCTAGAGTATTTTTCCCTCTTCTGAGTACTTTCTAGATGCTGTCTAGCAGCTTACATGGGACAAAACAGTAAGTGCTTCTTGTAGTTTATAACGTGCCATGTAACCTTTCTGATAAAAATAGAAAAGAAATGTTAAATATTCATTGCATTCTTACAATCCTTATGGGAGACAGTGAGAAGCAGCAAAATATTTCATTCAATAACGTCTCAAATATATGCATGTAATCTGTTGCTTCAATAACATCAAAAAATGGTTAGCAACACAATGGTGTAGGACCCTTGTAGCAACTCTCTATTTCATCCATAGTAGTAAGAAAATATATTATAAACCTTGAACGAAAAATATAAGCCCACATGTATTGATTTCAGCTCCATATAGGATAAAGATTAAAAAAAAAAAAAAAAGGCAAGCAAGCAAGCAAAGGGAAGTTGAGAAGGGGACCTCTTCAGAACTGTCTAAAACTTTCCAAAAATACCTCATCTTATGTAAAATACTGCCTCTGTTGGCTTTGGCCTTTCAGGTTCACTTGCAGGCAGTACTGGTCCATCTCGAGTGTTACGTATTCCGCGTGATCAATAATAAAGTGATGTGCCAGGAAGAAATATGGCAGCGTGCATGTCAGGAGTCAAGGTACTCCCTTTAGAGTAAGTGCGGACAGCACAATACGTGAAATACGGGCATCCGATTGACCGTATAATCTCCTGAGGAGGCAAACAAAAGGAAAACAGACCCCCAAAGAAATAAAACTAAAGTCTCTATCAGAGATCCCAGGAGATGAAGTTTTTATCCTAAAAACAGTGACCACTGTAACCCGGTCCATGAATCACGGCACTTAAGCATAAGGAGTCACATTCCATGTTGACACAGACCTTCAGTAGTCCCATTAAATGTAATGGGGTTGCACAAGATGTAAATCACTGTAAAATATGAACCCTGATCTAATTTCTTTCCCTGAGATACAGTACTTCAAGGCAGTTGTTTCTAATTCGCCACCACCAGCAAAAATCTTAGTAGAGCAGTTTTTTTAAAAAATAAACAATTCTAAATATTGGTAATCTTCAAGGAAAGGCTGCAGTTAGCCCTCAGTGCATTTTCAGATCAGTCTTTCAAATGCAGGAACAGTTTTCTTGTTTGAGATTCTAGGTCAGTAGGGAGCTATGGGGTTTACTGAACAACACGTATACAAGGCTGGACATATTTCACCAGTGAAATAAGTAGAAAAGTACAATAGATTTGTGTTTATATTGGCATATATTGCAAAATAATATGCATGTTCTGCTGAAGAATCAGTGGTCCACTGCATTATTTCTGTGGTAACTGGAGGGCAAATGACCCTTCTGATGACAAAACTGATTTATGCTTGTGAATATTCAGGAGGGACCATTGTACCGATTGCAAGAGAATGGCCTAATTTTTACGACTAGGCAAGTGGCAGATTTCAAGCCACTAACAAGTAAGGATAACACCAGCAGTTACAACAGCCTCTGTGTATGTCTCTTTATGACAAATAGGAACAAAATACAGTAAATCTACTTGTCTTTGCCTTTTTATTACTTCATCTGCTGTTCTGGGAAAAAGCCCCTTTTACCTACCCAGCATCAAATGCCTTCCAAACTTTGACCTCCTTGTTTGGACATACAGATGTAAAATCACAACATAGGCAATGTTCTGCCTTATACCAATGAGGGTTTTTTTTAACATAGAAAAATGTCAGATTACATTTTTTTAAATGGATCACAGAGTTAGGGGCTTCATAATGCCATGCAAAGAGCTGTCTACATTTCCCAGCTGGACACAACTTGTTTCTAAAGATACTATGGTAGGTTGGATTTTTTTTTTTTTTTTCCGTACAGAAGGTTGTGCTAGGTCACCACTGAAGGCATTAAGTATTAGACCTTCGTGTTTTCTCTTACTGAGCCTTGCATAGAGGAATACATGGCAACAGAGGCCCATGGTATTATGGGGGTGGTGGGTTGGATATCCTTGTGCTTCTGAAAAAGCACTAAACCTTTTCAGAGCTGTCTAAAACTTTCCAAAAATACCTCATCTGCAACAGAGGTGGATAATCGGAATATGTAGTGCTGGGTGGTGGTTTACAAGTTTTGTCAGTATGTATTTGGGATGGCTTGCATAACTGATTCATGGCCTCATCACTCATGATTAATGTGCTATAAAGTTACAGGAATGAAAACCTTTCATATGTACTCGGTGAAGCAGGGGCCCTGCAGAAAAGAGCAGTATGTGACCATGTAATTACAGTCCGTACCATTAATCCATCTGCACAAATGGGCTGAATTAAGGTCATGCTCACAAACTCATCGAGTCGTAAGATTTTTCAGGTTCTCGTCTTTGCCAATGCAGTGTTTTCATGACAACATTTTATGTCATTTGTTATAGAGACTTATAATACAAATCAATGTGATTACTTAAAAGTTTACACACACAAAAATTTGGGGGAACGTTGACAGGTAGTATGCAGCTCCTTATGCATGGTAGTCTGCTTTTCTTGTACGGGGGATATTATTTCAACTGCCTGAGATGTTTTTGCCCTTTCCCCTTACTCCTCAAGGACAGGAGGTGAAAGCAATTAATTCAGTTAAACGCTGCGAACGGAGTGTGCCCCCATTGCATTCATGTAGCGAGAGAAGACCTGAGCAAAACCAGACCCCTGTTGTGGTAGGTATTCAGGGTAAGAGTCAGGCTCCGCTCCTTTGAGTTTACCCACTGAATCCAAAACAGGTGTATGTAGCAAAATTAAGGAAGCAGTATTATTTCTTTCCATTTTTAGACAGAGCCATAGCATTTGGCACAACATTTTCCAAAGTCTCCGCATCTTTGGAGAGCACTGTTGTCAGGAGGAGTGCTTGGGTGCCTTGAGCTAAATTCAGTCCGTAGACTCCAGTTGTAGTCCATGTACCTCCAGTGGACAAGTTAGGTTTTTCACTGGCCTAATCACCCTGCAGAAATACCTTTCTCTCTCGCTCTCTCTCTCTTGGTTAGCCACAGAAACAGCCATGAGTGACTGTGTTCCTCAGTCAGGAATCTCGGTCAGGAAGATATTAAGTTCGCTTGACTTCAATGTTTAAATAGGAGTTGGCCTCTTCAGAAGCTTTGGCAAGTAACAATCAAGTTCCTTGCCCAAAGTCAAGGAGGATATGAGAGAGTAAGGAATTGAATCTGGGTCTTTGAAATTCTTATCCAGTGTCTTAATCATAAAACCTTCTTTCTGCTGAATGAGCTGTTTCTTGTCCTTTGGGTCTGATTTTCCACTAGGTTAAATACGTTCCTTATTAATATCTTAATAGCATTTCTCAGTACTAGATCCGTTCCGACTAGGAGCAACAGTTCATGGACTTCTTGGAGATTCCTCCATTTTCCCTTGATGGGGAGGATGATAGCTAACGTACAACTGCGTTAAACTTTTAAGTATTTAAAAGTATTGCAGGCACATGAGAGAAGGTGGGGAAGGGACAGTGGTAGTTAGAAGAAAGCTGCACGCTGGCTCCCAGTGAAGAGACCCCTCTCTGATATCAGATAGGTCCAAAGGACTGCCCTACCATACTCCGAAGAAAAGTTAATCCCTGGGATCATTATATTCACAATCCTGCCTTGTGATCTTTATAAATCTCTCTGTGAACACAGAGGATGAGCATCCTAGTGGGATTGTCAAAATGCATTTTTGTATGAACGCTTGGTTCAAAAGGAAACAGAATGCTGTGAAGTGTCCGTGAAGAAGCAACTGTCTGAAGGTTTGCCTTATGAAAGATTAACTTGAATCCTAGTTACCTTTTCTTTTTTTTTTTTGTTTTTTTACAAAGGCTCTTTTTAAGGGCTCATGTTTTAAATGCTCACCGTTTAATTATTTATGCGTTCTGAGCCGTATTTTCTGCATGTGGAACTTGGCCGTGGTGCTAACCTTTTCCTTTCACACCGCTGAAAGCACATGCTGCACGGTGAGCTGAAGCATCTGAAGGATGAGCCACAGCATCGAAAGGTCCCCTGGAGAATGTATGCAGCAAGTGTATAAGGCCCGTTTAAGTGTGCGTGTGAGATGGGTTATTTGCTTGATTGCTTTAACTGGTGAGTGAAGAAACCTGAACTAGCAGCGTCTTGGTGAAATCGTTTCAGCACCTAGTTTAGAAGCGAGAATATGCGGCTTCTGCGTTGGATCCTGTGTAGGTCTCTCTCCTCTGCTTTAGTGTCTCTGCTCTTCTCTGTTCTGCCTTTATTATTTGAATGGAAAGACTTTAGGACAGATTTTTTTCCCTCGTTTTTGTGTAATGGCTACTACAAGGCACATTTGCTTTGACTGTGAATGCCTAGATTATCACAGTGGAAATAACGAATAAATGTAATTGCAATGGTTCTTTCAAGTTATTAAATGAAATTATAGGAGTGAAGGCCTAGGTTCCTAGTCCAAATCTCCCTGTGTTGTAGATAGGCCTGGACTATCTGCCCTTGGTCAAATCATTGTCTTACTTATGTCTTATGCCTATCCCAGTGTGGAAATGGGAACAAGCACAGACTGTCTACCTACCCTGTTACCCTAAGTGTAGAGGGTTGTTCTTGTAAAGTGCTGAACTCTGTTAACGACTTGTAAACATGGGTCCAAATGCACATCAGAGCGGCTGATCCAGCATCTCTGAGTAATTACTGAAATCCGCTCTTGCTCAGTGTTACACATCCTTAGTTTTGCCACTTGTGACCATCAGAGCCCGTCCGGGAAGGCCATTTGTGAGACCTGTATCAGAGTAGCCTTGTTCTGCTTACATGGAATAAAATAAAGAGCAGAAACTCTGGGATTACCACAGAAACATGGAAGGGAAGACTGGAAAAGACAGAGACAGATCACCTAGCAGTCTGTCTTCCTATCATTGCACAATTGTTCCCTGTAGCATTTTCTCCATTCCCTATTATTTTGTCTAGTCTTACATGTTCAAAAAATGGGTTTCCTGTTGCATTTGTAGGCTGCCCTATAACTTAATACATCTCGCTGTCAGCAGGTTCTAATATTAAGCCTAAATTTCCTTTCATTTCATCCCTTTCCTCCAATTTGTGTTGCGAAAAGCCAGCAGTCTCTTCAGCTGTTGATAGCACAGTGTCTTGACTGAGAAGGGGGAGTTTTGCAGCCTTTTTGCATTCGATAGGCTCTGTTTTACAACTGAGACTACACAACAATTATCACTTACACCTGCATTTGAATATAAAGATTAGCCTGAAGGAGGGTAGAAGCCTTAAATGTTCAGTGCTAGCCCCCTGGGGAGGGAATATTTCTAGATCAAGTCAAACTTGACTTCATCTCAGAGTATATTGAAATCAGATATTGTCCCTTTTCCATCTGCAGAGTAATCTGCAGAATCTGGGCAAGTTTTCTCCAAGGGAGATGTCATGGCCTATTGCGAAATAACTCTTCATTTTCCAAAACACTCCTGCAGCTCAATCTTTCCCATACATGGAGTCCCCTCTCTACAGCACATAGCAGCAATGATACCCGCTCTGTATATAGTGTCTGCGTGTTTTTCTTTCCTTTCTTTTTTTTTTTTTTTCCTTTTACAAGAAAATGGGATCAGGCATTTTGAAAGCACTGGTGTTTATTCCGGGAGAAATCCATCCAAGACAAGTGAACCGTCAACACCTACTTCTCAATAAACAACTGTCAGGGATTTGAGTAAATGAGGGCTGCGTGTGTGGGTGTGTGTGTCTGTTGGTTATTTAATTACTCCATGAGTCTGCTCGTATCCCTAGTAACCTTCATGTTTTCATTTGAGTTACACCATAGCTTTACAGTTATTTTCCCCAAATCGTTGCTGGTGCTAAGGCAAGATTGTCAGGCACTAGCCCGGCTTTGTTTGCTGCCTGTGTCACTGTAGCGTGGGCAGAAACTTTAAACAGGCCCCTATGACCTCCCTGGTGTGCTGCGGAGGGGTTTTGGGTGGCTCTGATGCCCCTTGAGCACACACCCTCACTTCAGCAGGGGCTCCCCTAGGATCGGAAAGAAAACCAGAACAAATCTTTACTAGAATTACTATTTTTATAATGCTAGCAGTTAGAAGCCACTGCCAAAATTGGGGTTCTGTTTTGCCCTATAATCACATTAAAGAAGTTGGTCCCTGGCCCACTAGGTAGCTACTCCGAATAGACCAGGACACACTGAATTTAGTGGCAGAGCCAAGAGTACAGTGTTGATCTCCAAATTGGTAGGCCAGTTATACCGTGCTTACTTCCACAACTGGGTGTGTGTGTGTCTCTTAAAATAGCTAGAGGCTACAAGAATGAGAAATTGGTAATTCAAAGAAACACAGAGAGGACACAAGTCCTCCAAAGGATGCCCCAAGTGGAGGTGGGTTGGGTGCCTTGGCTTCATCCATTATCAGTATGGTCAAAATATATATCCGTATAGGTGGTGAGACTCCTACTCCCCATGCCTAAAGTTAGATGTCTAACTTTGGACAGTGCAAATACCCCTCTCCATGGCAATTTTCGTAATGATGTGGGGGTTTACCTCAAAATGAAGAGAAGTCTTTCCTTCAAGAACGATTCAAATTAAGAGTTTGTAATGGCATAGCTTGACTGTGGGGAATTGAAAATCCTGTTTTAGGCAGGAGGGAGGGCATTAGGCAACCCCCACAGGTTCACCGTTTGCTGCATTCAAAATGTATTTTCAAAGAACTGGAAGGACCTCTACAAAAAATACTAGTAGGTGGAAATCTTGAGAGCTTTGTCAGGAACAGGTTGGGCCTCTGTACTTCTTACTGGACTGGAAATGTTTCAGGAAGACTTCTGTGAAGGTACGGTTCAGCCCTTGGAGTCTGGAATGAAGCAGTAGGAAAGGAGTTAAATGTGTACTAGAGGACACCCACGTAATTGGGGCTATATTCATCCTGCCTCCCTTTAGATGGCTAATTTAGGTGCCTGAATTAGCCACTCAGGTGCCCTATATAGTCAGCGGAGTGATTTAGCATGCTCTGATTTTCTCTCTGGAGGCCTCATTGCTTATACTGTATAGGGAACCTAGAGTTGTAAAATGAGGCATTGATAGAAGTTAGGTGGCTAAAGTCACACCCTGAATACCTCACTTGAACTGAAGAGATGCACCAAGCTTTTCTGCAGATGATGCTGGAGCATCAAGTCTTGCAATATTTTAATAGGTGTCATTTCAAACTCAATCTCTTAGCTAACCAGACCGGTCCAAGTTATAGCCCTAGTAACAAATAACTCAGTAATGTGGGGAAACTTGGATTTGGATCCCTCTCAGAATTTCTTATTTTGCCTCTGACCCTAGAATTTCCTTGCTGTGGTTCCTAACTGAAAACTTTATTTTTGGTGGGCAGGAGCTGAAAGTACAAAGGCTTCACTTTAATCACAGACTTTTTGGTATCAAGCTATAAGTAAACTCCCCATGAGTAGCAGGCAGCATTGCTGAGCTGTAGCCTCTGTCTGAAATGTCCACATCTTTTCAAACTGAAGAAATACAACAAGTCTGCAAGAGAAGGAAATCTAGTTATATTACACATGTTCTAATTTAAGTTACTGTAGGTTGCTGGGAGTTTGAGCAGCAGAAACATTAGGTCACTTCTCGCCTGCAACTGCGTCCTTTGCTTGATGAGAAGTGCAGAGACTGGATAGCTTTTTCTGGTACAATTTGAGGGTTCAAGACTGGGGATCTTCCCCACAGTCTGGGATTTCTTTCCTTGTTATGTTTCGCAAAACTGATTCCAGTTGCATCTGTGATGAGGGTGGCCACTTTTGATGGAAAGTCATCCTTTTAGCCAGTTGAGAGCCTTTTTCACACACATGTGTACTCATATAGCAAAGGATCAGTCTGTCTGCACTTCAGCTCCAGAGTGGTATGAGTTTTATGAGAAAATATAAACTATACACATAAACACACACACAGCTTGCCAGCAAGTGCTTTTTTATAATATTTTTGCTATTTAAAAACCCTGTCCCTATTGATATGCATATAAACCAGAGAGCAAGTAGACATTCACACATAAAACATAGGCACTGGAGCTCCCGTCTGCTTTGTTGAGATGGTTTTATTTGACACAGGATTGCCTAGTCCATGTCATACTAGTGGTGGAAGTCTCATCTTATTATCCTTTTCATGACAGATGGGGATTCATTTATTTGAAATCATGTTCATCTAGATTGAAAAATGCCTTGGAAATGTGAACTTGGGACCTTGGACTTGGTAGGCTTCGTGGACACAGGCGAAAGTGAGGGTCAGAAAAGCTAAATTCTTTTATTGGCACTGACAGAGGAATATGGAAAGACCTTGGGCAAATCTCTGTGCCTCAGTATTTCCATTCGTAATA